>NC_091316.1:27828831-27891331 GCF_038502225.1 Cherax quadricarinatus
TTTCAACAAAAAACTAAAGACTCTCTCCGACCTCTGTCCTCCTGACTTTGACCTTGTTCAACGGTTTCGTGTCATCTGTCCCTCTCTTCCCTATTTCTATGACCTTCCCAAAACTCATAAACCTGATATTCCTCTCCGTCCTATCATATCCTCTAGAGGTTCTGTCTCTTATTCTCTTGCTTCTTGGCTGGCCAAAGCCCTCACTCCCTTTCTTGGTACTTTTTCTCCTGCCCACCTCCGTCACTCTCATCACTTCATTTAACAGGTTCGCTCTCTCCCAACCTGTAAGATGCTTAGTCTTGACGTTGGGTCCCTCTTCACCAATGTCCCTCTTGATGATGTCCTTGATTTCCTTAGAGAGAAGGCCCATGAAGGGTTTCTTCATCTCCCTATACCTACTGATGTCTTTCTTGATCTTATCTGCCTCTGTGTGGACTCTAACTCCTTTTCCTTAGAAGGGAAATATTATTCTCAAACTCTCGGTGTCGCTATGGGCTCTCCTCTCTCTCCTGTCCTTGCTAATCTTTACATGGAATACTTCGAGACTGTTCTTCTTCCTACCCTCGATGTGCAACCTTCACTCTGGCTCCGCTATGTGGATGACATTTTTGCTCTGTGGCCTCATGACTCCAATCTCTTCCAACCTTTTCTTGAAGCTCTTAACAATCTTGCTCCATCCATTAAGTTTAAGGTTGAATGGGAATCTAATTCCTTGCTTCCTTTCCTTGATGTCCATGTCCACCGCTCAGATACAGGTTTTTCCTTTTCCGTTTACCGAAAACCTATGCACAGTGGCATGTACATTCACTACTTTTCCTATCATGCTTCCCCTGTCAAGAAAACTGTTCTTATCTCCCTCTTTCTCCGTGCCCACCGCATCTGTGATCCTCAGTTCCTTCCAGCAGAAATTTCCACTCTTCATAATTCGTTTTCCCGTCTTGGCTACCCTTCCCATTTCATAGACTCTGCCCTCTCACGTGCAATTTCTTCTCTCCCAAACTCTCTACTCCTGGGAACTCTTCTATCCTCTGCTTTCCCTACATTTCCGGTCTTTCTAATCTCAATTCTCTCCGTCCCTTAGACATCAAGCTTACCTTCCGCCAGACTAACACTCTTCGCACTAATCTCGTTCATACCTCTCCTCCCTCTACAGATGTCTCTGGTGTCTACTCTATTTCTTGCTCCTCCTGTCCTCTTCAATACTTCGGAGAAACTGGTCGATCTCTTTCTGACAGACTTAGGGAGCACAAAAATAGTGTTAGGCTTGCCGACACTAACAATGCTCTTTTCTGTCACGTCAGAGATCATAGCCATCCTATTGACTGGTCTTCTGCTAAAACGGTCTTCCCTACTTCCAACTCGAACAGTCGCCGTCTAGTTGAATCCTCTCTAATACACAACTTTCCTTGTATGAACCTTAGTCCTGGCTTCGTCTCTGTAGATGCCTTCCTCTCCCACTACATTACAAATGCTCCAAACTTCAGAACTCCCGTGACTTAACCTGACTCCTCATTTTTTCTTTTTCTTTTTCTTCTGTTTGCTCTTCCCCTTTCCTCTTTCCTTTTCTCCTCTGGGTTGTCTTTCTCTCTTCTGTCTCGTGTTTCTGTTCCTTCTTCATTTATTTCACCACTTCCCCTTTCACGCACCTCTGTGCGCTTGCTCTCCCTCAGTGGGCACCTAGCTCTCTTGCAGTGCTCCCCTTCCTTTGTATTTGACTGGCTCGTCCTCCTTATTTCCCACTTCTACCACTACCACTACTACTACCTCTTCTACTACTACTACTACTACAACTACTGATGAAATTAAGACACATGTGCGGCGTCTGGTTGTCTTTGTTGTGGACGTTTCGCCATCCAGTGGCTGGCTGGATGGCGAAACGTCTACGATAGGGATGCCCGGGTGTTGCGCATGTGTCTTAATTTCATCTTGTCGGTATTATATATCATTCTTGCACTACTTCTACTACTACTACTACTACCACCACCTCTTCCTGCCTATATATAGCCGTCCTGCTCCACTTCTGGTTAGTGTGACTTTGTCAATGGTCCAAGTCGGACCGAAACGTCGTCGTAAGCTTCTCTCTTTTATGTGCGGGTTATTTGTGTATCTTTCCAGTCACGGTATTGTGCCTTTTTTGTTATTTGTAGATTGATGTAATATTAATCTTAAGTGACGTGGATGTTGAATAGATTGATCATAAGCCACTGCTGGAAGAAAAGGACCACGAGTTGCTCAGATTCACTAAACCATGACCATCTTATAAGTTGGCAGCTACTTATATGTGTAAGAATACATTTCCACATAAATCTGAGGTTACTTTTAAAGATGCTGTGGTCTAGCTTTTACACGTACTAGTGTAAAGTTACTTATAAATGTTTGAACACAAACTACATCACTTTAAAAGTACTGATAAGTGCCAGAATTTCATTCTCGGAAGTGTAAATACTTTGTCATGGAACAGTCTGAATAAGTAACACAATGCTTGAAAAGGTTTTAATTCTCACAAGAATATGTGGAAGATTACAGCTAACCATCATCTTTGGGCTGCCTCCTAGCTACAAACGAAAGGCCTTAAACCATACCCCCGGCCGGGATTGAACCCGCGGTCATAGAGTCTCAAAACTCCAGCCCGTCGCGTTAGCCACTAGACCAGCTACCCACAATAAGATTCATCCAACTAGCAGGAGATTCGTCTGTAAAAACTTGCATTTGTGGTCACAGAGGTGCCTGTGCTAACTTTCCTATGGTGTAGAAATATACCTAGTTGGATGAATCTTATTGTGGCTAGCTGGTCTAGTGGCTAACGCGACTGGCTGGAGTTTTGAGACTCTATGACCGCGGGTTCAATCCCGGCCGGGGGTATGGTTTATTTGCAATCGTGTCATTACGATTTCTTGAGTCATGTTGACGGCAGTGAAGGGACTTGAGCTAGAGTTCGTCACGGCCACGCTAGCTGGAGATTCGTCTGTAAAAACTTGCATTTGGGGCCACAGAGGTGCCTGTGCTAACTTTCCTATGGTGTAGAAATATTCCAAGTTGGATGAATCTTATTGTGGCTAGCTGGTCTAGTGGCTAACGCGACGGGCTGGAGTTCTGAGACTCTATGACCGCGGGTTCAATCCCGGCCGGGGGTATGGTTTATTTGCAATCGTGTCATTACGATTTCTTGAGTCATGTTGACGTGAAGGGACTAGCTAGAGTTCGTCACGGCCACGCTAGCTGGAGATTCGTCTGTAAAAACTTGCATTTGTGGTCACAGAGGTGCCTGTGCTAACTTTCCTATGGTGTAGAAATATTCCAAGTTGGATGAATCTTATTGTGGCTAGCTGGTCTAGTGGCTAACGCGACGGGCTGGAGTTTTGAGACTCTATGACCGCGAGTTCAATCCCGGCCGGGGGTATGGTTTATTTGCAATCGTGTCATTACGATTTCCTGAGTCAAGTAACGAAAGGCCTATAGTACCTGGAGCATATGAAGAATAATAAAGGCAAAGACAAAGACTAAGGGAAGTGCTTTGAGCAACTGTGCATCCCCACCGGAACACAATAGAGGAACAGTGTAGGCAGATACCTTACATACAAGAATTGCAACAAGTGAGAGAGCAAAATGAGTTCTCTCGCTGCTGTAGTCTTATAACTCATACAGAAGAGGACAACATGTACAATCAGACAATCAGCTATGGCAAGTCAGAGACTGAGTTCTGAGTAGGAGTTTAGATATTACGTCAATTCATCAGGAGTCAACCTTCAAGCTGGTTAGCAACCATTCACAGCGTTGATGGGGAGCCTCTACAACTGCACAATTCGTAATTGTCAGTTTAGGTGATTACAAGAATTGCAAGAAGAGGCTATATGATGTGCCCCTAATAAAATGTATTGTATCCGAGTACGGAATGATAGTTCAGTGGCAGAATACTTTGCTTACATGTGATAAGAACATGAGTGGATTCTAGGGAGGAAAGACCGTTGGTCAAATCCCCATACGGTAGCATGAGATAAGAAGCTAGGTGCATGTCGACTATTGTCGATCGCCAAGTAAATAAGTCGCAATACTTACATTTAATTGGTTATTAACCCTACTAGGAAGGTAATAAACAATTGTCTTCTTTTGTGAACTGAAGAAGCAGAAAACTTTGAGACATAGACTTGGATGCGAGTATAATTATAGTATTTTAGTATTTTGCATGTATATTTTCTTAATGATTATATTCTTCAACCTCCTTGTGTTAATTGCCCAGCCAAGCGATAGCAAGCTGAGAGGGTCATACCTCATCTCTAATTGAAACACTTCAAAAGATGACAAGGCTCAAGACGAGTGTAATGGGTAATTTGTGAATGAACTGTTGCAGATAGTTCACACAACACAACATTATACTGGGCTCTCGTCCGGCTTCGGACGAGCTGGATGAGATTCATAATCTTTGAAATATTATACCAATGTATTCATGTTTGTGTTTTCTGTCAATGTATTCTGTCTATTAATAAAGTTCACAGGGAATATATATATATATATATATATATATATATATATATATATATATATATATATATATATATATATATATATATATATATTTTATTATTATTATTATCACACTGGCCGATTCCCACCAAGGCAGGGTGGCCCGAAAAAGAAAAACTTTCACCATCATTCACTCCATCACTGTCTTGCCAGAAGGGTGCTTTACACTACAGTTTTTAAACTGCAACATTAACACCCCTCCTTCAGAGTGCAGGCACTGTACTTCCCATCTCCAGGACTCAAGTCCGGCATGCCGGTTTCCCTGAATCCCTTCATAAATGTTACTTTGCTCACACTCCAACAGCACGTCAAGTATTAAAAACCATTTGTCTCCATTCACTCCTATCAAACACGCTCACGCATGCCTGCTGGAAGTCCAAGCCCCTCGCACACAAAACCTCCTTTACCCCCTCCCTCCAACCCTTCCTAGGCCGACCCCTACCCCGCCTTCCTTCCACTACAGACTGATACACTCTTGAAGTTATTCTGTTTCGCTCCATTCTCTCTACATGTCCGAACCACCTCAACAACCCTTCCTCAGCCCTCTGGACAACAGTTTTGGTAATCCCGCACCTCCTCCTAACTTCCAAACTACGAATTCTCTGCATTATATTCACACCACACATTGCCCTCAGACATGACATCTCCACTGCCTCCAGCCTTCTCCTCGCTGCAACATTCATCACCCATGCTTCACACCCATATAAGAGCGTTGGTAAAACTATACTCTCATACATTCCCCTCTTTGCCTCCAAGGACAAAGTTCTCTGTCTCCACAGACTCCTAAGTGCACCACTCACTCTTTTTCCCTCATCAATTCTATGATTCACCTCATCTTTCATAGACCCATCCGCTGACACGTCCACTCCCAAATATCTGAATACGTTCACCTCCTCCATACTCTCTCCCTCCAATCTGATATTCAATCTTTCATCACCTAATCTTTTTGTTATCCTCATAACCTTACTCTTTCCTGTATTCACCTTTAATTTTCTTCTTTTGCACACCCTACCAAATTCATCCACCAATCTCTGCAGCTTCTCTTCAGAATCTCCCAAGAGCACAGTGTCATCAGCAAAGAGCAGCTGTGACAACTCCCACTTTGTGTGTGATTCTTTATCTTTTAACTCCACGCCTCTTGCCAAGACCCTCGCATTTACTTCTCTTACAACCCCATCTATAAATATATTAAACAACCACGGTGACATCACACATCCTTGTCTAAGGCCTACTTTTACTGGGAAAAAATTTCCCTCTTTTCTACATACTCTAACTTGAGCCTCACTATCCTCGTAAAAACTCTTCACTGCTTTCAGTAACCTACCTCCTACACCATACACTTGCAACATCTGCCACATTGCCCCCCTATCCACCCTGTCATACGCCTTTTCCAAATCCATAAATGCCACAAAGACCTCTTTAGCCTTATCTAAATACTGTTCACTTATATGTTTCACTGTAAACACCTGGTCCACACACCCCCTACCTTTCCTAAAGCCTCCTTGTTCATCTGCTATCCTATTCTCCGTCTTACTCTTAATTCTTTCAATTATAACTCTACCATACACTTTACCAGGTACACTCAACAGACTTATCCCCCTACAATTTTTGCACTCTCTTTTATCCCCTTTGCCTTTATACAAAGGAACTATGCATGCTCTCTGCCAATCCCTAGGTACCTTACCCTCTTCCATACATTTATTAAATAATTGCACCAACCACTCCAAAACTATATCCCCACCTGCTTTTAACATTTCTATCTTTATCCCATCAATCCCGGCTGCCTTACCCCCTTTCATTTTACCTACTGCCTCACGAACTTCCCCCACACTCACAACTGGCTCTTCCTCACTCCTACAAGATGTTATTCCTCCTTGCCCTATACACGAAATCACAGCTTCCCTATCTTCATCAACATTTAACAATTCCTCAAAATATTCCCTCCATCTTCCCAATACCTCTAACTCTCCATTTAATAACTCTCCTCTCCTATTTTTAACTGACAAATCCATTTGTTCTCTAGGCTTCCTTAACTTGTTAATCTCACTCCAAAACTTTTTCTTATTTTCAACAAAATTTGTTGATAACAGCTCACCCACTCTCTCATTTGCTCTCTTTTTACATTGCTTCACCACTCTCTTAACCTCTCTCTTTTTCTCCATATACTCTTCCCTCCTTGCATCACTTCTACTTTGTAAAAACTTCTCATATGCTAACTTTTTCTCCCTTACTACTCTCTTTACATCATCATTCCACCAATCGCTCCTCTTCCCTCCTGCACCCACTTTCCTGTAACCACAAACTTCTGCTGAACACTCTAACACTACATTTTTAAACCTACCCCATTCCTCTTCGACCCCATTGCCTATGCTCTCATTAGCCCATCTATCCTCCAATAGCTGTTTATATCTTACCCTAACTGCCTCCTCTTTTAGTTTATAAACCTTCACCTCTCTCTTCCCTGATGCTTCTATTCTCCTTGTATCCCATCTACCTTTTACTCTCAGTGTAGCTACAACTAGAAAGTGATCTGATATATCTGTGGCCCCTCTATAAACATGTACATCCTGAAGTCTACTCAACAGTCTTTTATCTACCAATACATAATCCAACAAACTACTGTCATTTCGCCCTACATCATATCGTGTATACTTATTTATCCTCTTTTTCTTAAAATATGTATTACCTATAACTAAACCCCTTTCTATACAAAGTTCAATCAAAGGGCTCCCATTATCATTTACACCTGGCACCCCAAACTTACCTACCACACCCTCTCTAAAAGTTTCTCCTACTTTAGCATTCAGGTCCCCTACCACAATTACTCTCTCACTTGGTTCAAAGGCTCCTATACATTCACTTAACATCTCCCAAAATCTCTCTCTCTCCTCTGCATTCCTCTCTTCTCCAGGTGCATACACGCTTATTATGACCCACTTCTCGCATCCAACCTTTACTTTAATCCACATAATTCTCGAATTTACACATTCATATTCTCTTTTCTCCTTCCATAACTTATCATTTAACATTACTGCTACCCCTTCCTTTGCTCTAACTCTCTCAGATACTCCAGATTTAATCCCATTTATTTCCCCCCACTGAAACTCTCCTACCCCCTTCAGCTTTGTTTCGCTTAGAGCCAGGACATCCAACTTCTTTTCATTCATAACATCAGCAATCATCTGTTTCTTGTCATCCGCACTACATCCACGCACATTTAAACAACCCAGTTTTATAAAGTTTTTCTTCTTCTCTTTTTTAGTAAATGTATACAGGAGAAGGGGTTACTAGCCCATTGCTCCCGGCATTTTAGTCGCCTCATACGACACGCATGGCTTACGGAGGAAAGATTCTTTTCCACTTCCCCATGGACAATAGAAGAAATAAAAAAGAACAAGAGCTATTTAGAATAAGGAGAAAAACCTAGATGTATGTATAATATATATATATATATATATATATATATATATATATATATATATATATATATATATTATATATATATATATATATATATATATATATATATATATATATATATATATATATATATATATATATATATATATATATATATATATATATATATATATATATATATTATATTTTATTTAAAACAAATGACAGAAATATATTAAAAAGATACACGACAACAGATTACTGCACTAGAATCTCACTTAACCCGAGACCTAATAACGACACCATACAGTACAGTGGTAATACACACTCACACACAACACACCGTATATTACAGTGATAATACACTCACACACAACACTATACATTACAGTAATATTGTTTTATTTGTTAAAGAACATCTCTAACAAGGTTACATATTACCAAACATCAAACACTGGAAATTATGAAGATTGTACAATAAAACAGAGATAAACAAAACAAACAAACACGCACAATGACACACACAAGCACACACGTTACACTACATGAGACTACATCAGGCACATACTAGGTGGGGTTTCTGTCTGTCAAACACGTATGCAAGACTAATTCTAAGATCTCAGGTGCTTAACAGAGCACCACGATACTCAAAACATTAATATTGGCGATTATCACGAGATCTTAACATACATAGGTATTTAGTATTCAAAGAAGGAAACGGGATAATACTAAAAGTCACTATAAAAAGATCCAATATAACAAAACAAAACTACGATGTGATATTTTACATCTCAGCAAAACAAAGAAAAATAATGCAAACTAGTTACATGTAATATAATATTACTGAAAAGCACACTGTAACACAGCATAAAATATAACATAAATTAAACCAATTGCTTATGCTAGGAAACACTTTTTACCACTTACAATTGAATCAAAAACAGTAAAGACACCCATAACATATTTGAGTCACATTGAAAATTTTCATCATAAAGTCCTTGAAATGATTTATACATGATAAAATATGCAATCGTAGTGCTACACCTTTCTAAATGATAACTGTGTAGTTCCTGAAACCCTCGGGGCAATAACCCTACTGCCTCTAGATATCAAAACTCAATTATACATCCATATAAACAGCTCTCCATGCTCACACCCAAGTCTAGGAAAATAGCCCGTCATATCCCCTTACCCATTTTGCAAATCCCATAAATCCCTTAATGTGAAATTTCGATAACCCTCACTAAAATCTCTCTCCCATCTCCCTCCATACACCCCTTTATTTCTACACTGTGTCCTATAAAAAGTTGCTGCCAATGCATTAATTCTTGCACGCACGTCCGCCTCCCTCATAGCCCACATCATGTATATATAATCCGTAATCATGTACCCAATCGCATTCTCAACCCTTTTATTCACCCCAGTTATATCTAAACTTAAAACCCTCAAAACCTGCAAACCCCCTCCCCCCACTAACCTTAAAACCTTACCCATCCAAACCCTTATAAGTTCAGTACAATCGCAAAAATATACCGTATGATAAATAGTCGCCAATCCTCCACAATCCTTGCATTCCCCATCCTCTCGTATTCTCTTATAGAATAAAACCATTCCTGACGGCAAGATTCCATGTAAAAATCTATACATAACTTCTCTGACTTTAGGTTTTAAACGCAATTTATTTAAACGCCCCCAAATATTATGCCAATCATACATCGGATAAACTCCTTCTACCGCCGCTACCAGAGCCTTACCATCTGCCCTACCAAGATTTCTCAATTTAATTTGTGAGTGATCCCTCACGTTTATGAAGACCCGTAACATTGCCTCACCTATCATGAACTCCCGACCCCCCCACCACCGTCGCATATCCTGATGTATCCTATGAAGACCGTCTTCTTTCGCCTCCCCCCTCCAGCTTATAACTATGTTTTAAATACATACTTATTATCCTCTTTTCGACATCTATAAGACCCAGCCCTCCACGGCCAACCGGGAGTGTGACAACCGCTCTACTTAACCATTCACTCCCTGTTCCCCAAATGAATCTAAAAACACTTTTTTGTAACCTTTTTAATTCACAACGAAGTATCGGAAATATTACCGTAACATGCCATAGTTTACTATATAATAGCACATTCGTTGTTATCACCCTTTGTTGCAAACTTAAATTAGCAGCTCTTAACCCACTAAGACGCTTCAGAACACTATCAACAATACGCACGGAATTTATTTGTTGTGCTGACTTGATATCATTTACATAAACGATCCCACATATCTTTATTTGGTCCACCCTTTCCCACCTTTCTGCTACCATTCCTTCCTCACGCGACCCTTTTAGAAGATTCATATACTTTGTTTTCCCCATGTTGATCGTCATGCCAGTAGCCTTTTCAAAAACTTTCACTAACTTTTCTACCCGAATCAAATCCATGTTTTCTCTCACCAAAATCGTCGTGTCGTCGACATATCCAACAATGCCCGCTCCCCCACCCCTTACATTACCCATCCCATTTGCTTCCAATAAAACCCTTATCCCTCTATAAAAGGGATCTTGAAAACAAGCAAAAAAAATTTGTGAAAGGGGACAACCTTGACGCAAACCCCTTCCCATCTGAATCCGATCTCCCAACCTCCTATTCACCTGCACACGCAAAGATGCCTCTTTATACATTAATTTGGCCCATGATATAATTTCCGCCCCAAACCCCTGCCATCTCATTATCTTCCATAACGTCTCCCGTTCCACACTATCATATGCCGCCTCCCAATCTATAGCCAATACCCCCCCTTCCCAATCTTACTCTTTCTTCAATAAAACTTCTAATCATACCGTGACCTTCATACATAGACCTGCCCGGCACCCCATATTGTCCCTTGTCAATCACTTTGCCCAGTACTTTTTTTATTCTGTTGGCCAAGATCCTTCCAAAAATTTTATAGTCCCCACATAATAACGAGATTGCACGATAATCTTTAACCGTTAATGGCTCGCCTTTAGGAACTAGGACGACCACAGCCAACCTTTGTTGTTCCCCTAAAACCCCATCCCGCTTCATGATATTGAATAAACGTACCAAAAACCCCTTTAAAACGTTCCAATTTTGAATATAAAAGTCGCTGGGCAACCCATCTATTCCTGGCGCCTTACCCAATAGCACCCCAGATAAAGCCTCCCAAGTCTCACACTCCGTTATCAGCCCTCCCAACATCAAACGATCATGCTCCTCCAGCTCACAACGCACAAACCTACCGATTGACTGCAATGCAATTTCACTTATTCCAACACTTTGCGTTTTCAATTTAACCCAAGCATCAATATACCCACTCATACCCTCCGTCGTCGTCAACACCTGATTCACTCTATACCCCTGCATACCTACCTGGACATTCAACCCCATTAACTCCATTGCTTTGCGACGTCTGTGTTGATTCCACAACACACACGCCGACGGCCGATCTCCCCACAAAACCTCTTCGATTCCACCCTTAAGCCTTTCCCCATCAAACCTTTCGTTTTGTAAATTTCGTAGTTGCTCCTTAATTCGTTCAATTTCTGTAACAGGATAATTAGCATTCGCTTGTACATAGCAGTCGCGCAACTGCCCCTCTAAATATCGTTGGAAACCATACTGTAACTGATTATATCTCACTCCCTGACTAATATAAAATTCCTTAATTCGCTTTTTGGCTATCATTTCCCACCAATTAACCAAAGCCACATCTCCAGGTGCTTCAACCACAAGGCGTTCCCACATATGCCCAAAAAACAAACGAATTTCCTCTCTCTTCAATAACTTTACATTTAATTTCCAAAATGACGGACCCCTTCTAGGCACACCCGCAATATCTACATCCATTACAACTCCTCTATGATCCGAAAAAACCACATTTATCACACTCACTCTCCGCACTATAACCGCACTAGACACGTACATTCTATCTAATCTCGCCGCATAATCTCGTCTAATGAAAGTATGCTCCACATTGCCACCCCCCCCACACACATCCATTAAACCCAAACTCGTCAATAAATCTCCCAGGAACCCCAAGCAACAACCCGCTCCTCGAGGCTCCACATCTTTTCGTCGTATTACACAACTCCAGTCTCCCCCTATTATCGCTACATTTGGTAAACTACGTAGATAATATACTAATACATCTTGTACAAAATGAGTTTTAAGTTGTACATCTCCCTCGGCCGGCCCATATACACCTACAAAACTTATATGTACTCTACCCCATAAACCATCCACCCTAATCACTCTCCCCTCCCCCCTTTCACTATGGCGTACTACAAATGGGCTATTTTCCTTTACCAGAATGGCGACGCCTCCTTTTAACCTCGTCGCATATTCCATATACACATCGTAACCATCTAATTCTAACTCATATCCAATTCTGTAATTGTGCTCTTGGATAAATACCACATCCACATCTAGATGCACCAAAAATTCATTAAACCACTTTCGCTTCCACTCAGATCTCAAACCATTAATATTTATTGTCAAAACCTTAAAGTCAATTAATGGGATTTTCCTTTGGTTCTAGGTATAGACTTTTCACGTATACATTTTACACCTCTATCCCTCTCCCCTTTTTTGGGAATCACCTTGATAAACTCTTGTTTCGTGGATTCACTGTTCCCTTTCCTCTGTACATCCGCCCAAGACTTTTTCCCTGGCCTTTGGGCAGGAGTAAGCACGTCGTCTGAGTCTGGTGGGGTCGCAGTTCGCTTTCGCGTCCTACCCTCCACCTGCATTGGGATTTCTTTAGTACTATCATGATGCACCTCCACTTCTGCTATATTTACCATCATACCATGCGACACCCCAGACTCAATACTTTCATCCGTCGCCTCACCATGATGCTCAACCGATCCCAAATTTGCACCTGGTTCCTCCTCACGGTTGACGATCGACTCGTCTAACAATACATCCAGTGCCTTCACTAAAGACGCCGCTACATCCTCGTCCCCCATAGTGGGCAGAGTCTCTTCAAATACTTTATTTATATCCAGTGATGGTGATTCTTCTCACTGTTTTGCATCCTCCAAAGCATTCTCCTGCGCTTTTTCTACCTCTTCACTCCAAGATGTCCGTTGTCGAGACGGGTGAGCATAAGACTGTTCTCGTCCCTCAACTTCCTCGACCTCTTCCGGTTGTTGCTGTTGCGATATTTGGAGATTCCCACGACGCTTACCACACTGTGCCGCTATGTGGTCATACGATCCACACAGCCAACACGTACGACGTTGCCCCGCATATGTTACATATACTTGAGTTCGAAATGCTTGCAACATAATATAGGACGGTATGGGATGGCGTAAGGTCATTTTGACTGAATATGTTCCCTCCAAACTTCCAGCATAAGGTCCAGCGGCCCACCGACCTGCAGAGGCCATATGAACCGTACCATAATTACATAGTTCATCTTTTATAACAAATTCATTCGCCTCAAAAGGCACATTCCTTATTTTAACCCATGTGTAGTGTCGTGATACATCATGTAGACGTACTGATACAGCTGAATTGACGGCTATAATGGTCTCTTGATACTTATCCACCACCGCTTCATAAACATTTGCTGACGTCATTTTAACGAAGATCCGTGTCGTCCCATTAAGTGCTACACCACATATCTCTTCATTAGCGATACCGTAGGTATCACGGATAATCGCCGGTAGTAACAAGTCCATCGTGGCTCCAGTGACAGCCCCACGGGTCAACTCAACGCAAACAGTGTTGATGCGCCTGTAGCTCTGCAGCGCCATGTTGGTAAATGAGCAGCGCACGTCCTCACTTCTCAATGGTTGTGACGAACTGAGGTAGCTCGCCTGAAAACAGCAGAGGGGTGCCGTGCACAACCGCACTCCACCGAGGTCAGGCAGCGAATGATATATATATATATATATATATGTATATGTATATATATATATATATATATATATATATATATATATATATATATATATATATATATATATATATATATATATATATATGTCGTGCCGAGTATGCAGAACTTGCGATCTTGGCTTAAATAGCAACGCTCATCTTGCCATATAGGACAAGTGAAAATTTGTGTATGCAATAATTTCGCCAAAATCATTCTGAACCTAACGAAAAATATATATTTCACTGTGTTTGTTTAGTATTAAATTATTGTAAACAAATCTAAAATATATTTAGTTGGGTTAGGCTAAAATAAATTGTTCTTGTTATAATAAGGTTAGGTAAGTTTTCTGAGAATCTTTTGTAGCAAAATTAAAAGTTTTTACATTAGCATTAATGAAAAAAATATATCTTTAAACGAATAAGAAAATTTTTCAGAAAGGACTTGTCCGCTTTTCGTGGCGCTCTCCTTCCTGCTCCTGTTAGTCTGTTCTCTAAGAATCACCACCTTCCACGCCGTTATCAACTTGCCCTTTCTTCTCTTAAATCCAACACTAACATTGTCATACTATCTTCTGACAAAGGTAATTCGGTAGTTATCCTTGATCGCGAGGATTACCTCCGTAAAGGTGATGTCTTGCTCTCTGACTCACGTACCTACACTCCTCTCGTTTCCAACCCTCTTGATCGCATCAAGAGAACTTTCAACAAAAAACTAAAGACTCTCTCCGACCTCTGTCCTCCTGACTTTGACCTTGTTCAACGGTTTCGTGTCATCTGTCTCTCTCTTCCCTATTTCTATGGCCTTCCCAAAACTCATAAACCTGATATTCCTCTCCGTCCTATCATATCCTCTAGAGGTTCTGTCTCTTATTCTCTTGCTTCTTGACTGGCCAAAGCCCTCACTCCCTTTCTTGGTACTTTTTCTCCTGCCACCTCCGTCACTCTCATCACTTCATTGAACAGGTTCGCTCTCTCCCAACCTGTAAGATGCTTAGTCTTGACGTTGAGTCCCTCTTCACCAATGTCCCTCTTGATGATGTCCTTGATTTCCTTAGAGAGAAGGCCCATGAAGGGTTTCTTCATCTCCCTATACCTACTGATGTCTTTCTTGATCTTATCTGCCTCTGTGTGGACTCTAACTCCTTTTCCTTCCAAGGGAAATATTATTCTCAAACTCTCGGTGTCGCTATGGGCTCTCCTCTCTCTCCTGTCCTTGCTAATCTTTACATGGAATACTTCGAGACTGTTCTTCTTCCTACCCTCGATGTGCAACCTTCACTCTGGCTCCGCTATGTGGATGACATTTTTGCTCTGTGGCCTCATGACTCCAGTCTCTTCCAACCTTTTCTTGAAGCTCTTAACAATCTTGCCCCTTCCATTAAGTTTAAAGCTGAATGGGAATCTAATTCCTTGCTTCCTTTCCTTGATGTCCATGTCCACCGCTCAGATACAGGTTTTTCCTTTTCCGTTTACCGAAAACCTATGCACAGTGGCATGTACATTCACTACTTTTCCTATCATGCTTCCCCTGTCAAGAAAACTGTTCTTATCTCCCTCTTTCTCCGTGCCCACCGCATCTGTGATCCTCAGTTCCTTCCAGCAGAAATTTCCACTCTTCATAATTCGTTTTCCCGTCTTGGCTACCCTTCCCATTTCATAGACTCTGCCCTCTCACGTGCTAAACGCAATTTCTTCTCTCCCAAACTCTCTACTCCTGGGAACTCTTCTATCCTCTGCTTTCCCTACATTTCCGGTCTTTCTAATCTCAATTCTCTCCGTCCCTTAGACATCAAGCTTACCTTCCGCCAGACTAACACTCTTCGCACTAATCTCGTTCATACCTCTCCTCCCTCTACAGATGTCTCTGGTGTCTACTCTATTTCTTGCTCCTCCTGTCCTCTTCAATACTTCGGAGAAACTGGTCGATCTCTTTCTGACAGACTTAGGGAGCACAAAAATAGTGTTAGGCTTGCCGACACTAACAATGCTCTTTTCTGTCACGTCAGAGATCATAGCCATCCTATTGACTGGTCTTCTGCTAAAACTGTCTTCCCTACTTCCAACTCGAACAGTCGCCGTCTAGTTGAATCCTCTCTAATACACAACTTTCCTTGTATGAACCTTAGTCCTGGCTTCGTCTCTGTAGATGCCTTCCTCTCCCACTAAATTACAAATGCTCCAAACTTCAGATCACCCGTGACTTAACCTGACTCCTCATTTTTTCTTTTTCTTTTTCTTCTGTTTGCTCTTCCCCTTTCCTCTTTCCTTTCCTCCTCTGGGTTGTCTTTCTCTCTTCTGTCTCGTGTTTCTGTTCCTTCTTCATTTATTTCACCACTTCCCCTTTCACGCACCTCTGTGCGCTTGCTCTCCCTCAGTGGGCACCTAGCTCTCTTGCAGTGCTCCCCTTCCTTTGTATTTGACTGGCTCGTCCTCCTTATTTCCCACTTCTACCACTACCACTACTACTACCTCTTCTACTACTACTACTACTACAACTACTGATGAAATTAAGACACATGTGCGGCGTCTGGTTGTCTTTGTTGTGGACGTTTCGCCATCCAGTGGCTGGCTGGATGGCGAAACGTCTACGATAGGGATGCCCGGGTGTTGCGCATGTGTGTTAATTTCATCTTGTCGGTATTATATATCATTCTTGTACTACTACTACTACTACAACTACTACTACTACTACTACTACTACCACCACCTCTTCCTGCCTATATATAGCCATCCTGCTCCACTTCTGGTTAGTGTGACTTTGTCAATGGTCCAAGTCGGACCGAAACGTCGTCGTAAGCTTCTCTCTTTTATGTGCGGGTTATTTGTGTATCGTTCCAGTCACGGTATTGTGCATTTTTTGTTATTTATAGATTGATGTAATATTAATCTTTATTAAGTGACGTGGATGTTGAATAGATTGATCATAAGCCACTGCTGGAAGAAAAGGACCACGAGTTGCTCAGATTCACTAAACCATGACCATCTTATAAGTTTGCAGCTACACATGTGTCTAATTTATCAACATGTCGGTTCTCTGAACCATTCATCTACATTACTGGTAATGTCCTTGATGGTCGTGGCTGTGGAGGTAGATACTTGGAATGAGGTACTGGAAAAGATGTTGGAAACGTTGATAAATCAGACACATGTGCAACTCTTGGGTATCTTTATTAAGGAAACGTTTCGCCACACAGTGGCGGGAGCAAACAGGGGCGACGAACAAATAAAGAATGTCTACTAATATCGGTGACTATTCTATATACGGAAGGATTGCGGAGATCATGAGAGCGAACATAGTAGCGAAGGCAATGGGCATCACGGCGATCGGACAAGGATGGTATATTCACTTCTGCACAGAGGCTCTCAACAGGGGAAGAGCGAGAAGCACCAAGGCATAAACGTAATCCCTGGTGATGGATGGGATTAAGGCTAGAGAGAGTAGCAGGAGAGGCTGTTGAATAGATCTGGTCACCATAATCGAGTTTCGATAAAATGAGGGCTGAATGTAGGCGAAGGAGAGTTCGACGATCAGCTCCCCATGAAAGATGAGTAAGAGTTTGAAGAAGGTTCAGCCCCCGGCTGTGACAAGTTGCCTTCAGAGAGGTAATGTGAGGTTTCCAAGATAGCCTGCGATCAAAGAGAAGGCCTAGGAATATGACCGTATCACGTTCAGGGATACGTGAGCCATAGAGGTACAAAGGATGATCAGAGATGACAGAACGTCTAGTGAAAGTAATTTGGTGTGTTTTAGTACTGGAAAATTTAAACCCATGCATGCTGGCCCAGTTGGAAACACGCTTGACTGCATGCTGGAGAGAAACTGTAATGAGGTGACAGTCAGTGCCTGCACAAGCAATAGCGAAGATATCAACATAGAGGGATGACCAAATATTGGATGGAAGAAGAGTGGCCAAATCATTTACAGCAAGGAGGAAAAGTGTTGTGCTCAAAACACATCCCTGGGAGACGCCTTCAGCTTGGACAAAGTCCAGGGAGTGCACATTATTAACCCGAACACGGAAATGTCTGTCAGTTACGAAGTTCCTAAGGAAGGATGGTAGATTGCCTTGGAGGCCTAAGGAGTGGGCTTGGGCCAAAATATTATACCTCCAAGTTGTGTCATATGCCTTCTCAAGGTCAAAAAATATGGCAATAACTGAGTGGTTATTTCCAAATGAATTACAAACATACGTATCCAAGCGCAATAAGGGGTCTATGGTAGAACGGCCCTTACGAAAGCCATATTGACTAGTGGAGAGTCTGTTGTGTGTCTCTAAATATACCACATTAAACGTCGATTTACCAGACGTTCCATCACCTTGCAAACTGCACTGGTAAGAGCAATCGGACGGTAGTGGGAGGCATCATGTCCCGTAGTACCCGGTTTGCGGAAAGGGAAAACAGTGGCAGATTTCCACAGCTTGAGAAGAACTCCTTGTGACCAAATAAGATTGAAGAGGTGTAAGAGTACTTTAAAGGCTGACTGATGTAAATGTTGTAAAATCCGAGTATGAATGTCGTCTGGCCCAGCTGCCGATGATCGGCAAGCTGAAAGTGTCGCCTCCAGTTCCTGAAGTGTAAAAGGCACATTATAAGATTCTACTTTGAGAGAAGAAAAGTCAGCATTAAGGGCTGGGATGTAACAGGCAGCATCAGGAGCTGGAGTGTAACAGACAGCATCAGGGGCAGGGGTGTGACAGGAAGCATCACGGGCTGAGGGGGAACATGCCGCATCAAGAACTGGGGTGTAATAGGCAGCATTAGTGGCCGGGTGTAACAGGCAGCATCAGTTGGCGGGTGTAACAGGCAGCATTGGTGGCTGGGGTGTAACAGGCAGCATCTTAGAGCTGGGTTATAACAGGCTGCATCAGGGGCTGGGGTGTAACAGGCATATTACGAGCACAGGTGTAAACTATCTTACCTGCACACCTTGCAGCAGTATGGTAACCTGCACACCTTGCTGTAACATGATAACCTGCACACCTTGCAGTAGCATGGTAACCTGCACACCTTGCAATAGCATGGTGACCTGCACACCTTGCAGTAGCATGGTAACCTGCACACCTTGCAGTAGCTTGGTAACCTGCCCACCTTGTAGTAGCATGGTAACCTGCACACCTTGCAGCAGCATGGGACCCTGCACACCTTGCAGTAGCAAGGTAACCTGCACACCTTGCAGTAGCATGGGAACCTGCACACCTTGCAGCAGCATGGCAACCTGCACACCTTGCAGCAGCATGGCAACCTGCACTCCTTGCAGCAGCATGGTAACCTACACACCTTGCAGTAGCATGGTAACCTGCACACCTTGCAGTAGCATGGTAACCTGCACACCTTGCAATAGCATGGTGACCTGCACACCTTGCAGTAGCATGGTAACCTGCACACCTTGCAGTAGCATGGTAACCTGCACACCTTGCATTAGCATGGTAACCTGCACACCTTGCAGTAGCATGGTGACCTGCACACCTTGCAGTAGCATGGTAACCTGCACACCTTGCAGTAGCATGGTAACCTGCACACCTTGCAGTAGCATGGTAACCTGCACACCTTGCAGTAGCATGGTAACCTGCACACCTTGCAATAGCATGGTGACCTGCACACCTTGCAATAGCATGGTAACCTGCACACCTTGCAGTAGCATGGTAACCTGCACACCTTGCAATAGCATGGTAACCTGCACACCTTGCAGTAGCATGGTAACCTGCACACCTTGCAGTAGCATGGTAACCTGCACACCTTGCAGTAGCATGGTAACCTGCACACCTTGCAGTAGCATGGTAACCTGCACACCTTGCAGTAGCATGGTAACCTGCACACCTTGCAATAGCATGGTGACCTGCACACCTTGCAGTAGCATGGTAACCTGCACACCTTGCAGTAGCATGGTAACCTGCACACCTTGCAGTAGCATGGTAACCTGCACACCTTGCAGTAGCATGGTAACCTGCACACCTTGCAGTAGCATGGTAACCTGCTCACCTTGCAGTAGCATGGTAATCAATAGGAACGAACAAAAAGGCAGCAGAAAGAACAAATTATTCTATTCCCTTCTCCAAAATAAGCTGATATTTATCGTGTAGCCAATGTGTGGTATTTGCAACTGTGTACAATGAGGCAAATGCGAGCACAAGACACGTTGATAACCGTAGTGACCAGCTTGTAAGGCAAGACTGTCAAAGCTGCTTCACGAGCGTCTCACGTCGCTTCACAGCTTTGGCGGGCTTCCTTGTAATACGTGGCCCCTTCTTGTTAAACCCTTACCACATGGCTCGCTATTCGGTAGGCATGCCTACCAACCAGTGAACCTGGTCATACCTTGCTTTCAAGGTGTGACCAGGCACAGGTTCCTGGACTAACACCTTATTTCCTGGGTTAAAGGAGCGAAATTTAGCAGTTTTGTCATACCTCTGTTTCATGTAGTTTTGAATAGATTTTAAATTGGTTTTAGCCAGCCGAAGCACTACGTGCAGTCTCGATGAAGGATCGTTGGGTGTTTTGCAGGCGTCTTCTCCCATCCATCCTTCCTTGAGTACGTATAGGAGATGGCCTCTCACATTATGCCAAAAATCTAGCTCACAAGAACTGTACCCAACAGAGGAAGCGATTCATCCCAGTCTGTAGGAAAATGCATGCAATACATACGCATCATATTTAACAAAAAAGCACAATACCGTAACTGGAACAATACACAAATAACCCTCACAGAGGAGAGAGGAGCTAATGACGACGTTTCGGTCCGACTTGAATCGTTTAGTGTGACTGTAAATGGTCCAAGTCGGACCGAAACGTCATCGTAAGCTCCTCTCTCCTACGTGTATACGCATCATTGTTCTTGGGGTTTGGTGAAATCATTCCAAGGAGTCTTGGGACTGAGGATGATAGACTTTGGACAGTTTTTGATTAATACCTAGCCTGTCACTGGGGAATGACAAATTGGGAAATAAACTTAATGGGGGCTTAATGAATGGGTTAAGTGTTGATACTGTGTATAGGTACTGCCTCAGGATGCCTAGTAGTTTTATCAAGAAATGAAAACAGATATTGGTTATCTGGCTTGGCTTTTGATGATGGTTCCACAATCGATAATTAAGTCCGCAAACGGCTCTCCATCAGAAGGTATGAAATAACGTGATGGGTGTCAAATATAGTGTCTGGGTTTACCCACTTGCTGACACAACAGGAATGAATGTAACTCCACACATCTCGTCTTATATCTGGCCAATAATATTGCTTTAATATCCTATAGGGTTTTAGCGACCTCCAAATGTCCTCTTAAGGAAGAATTGTTAGCTATTTTCAGAACCTGAGTTTTGAATTTCCTTGGAACTATCAGACTGGTAATTAGTTTCCCCCTACCTCCTTACCAGTCTCCGTACCTGTCAGGTAGTTAGTTTTTAATTTCATGTTTAACCAAGTGATCCTAGTTGGATTCGCCCATAGCAGCTTTAAAAGCAGAGGCAAGAGAAGGATCCCTTCGTTGCTCTTCCCGAAAGGACAGTCCCTCGGGCACGGAAATAGAAGCGCCTAGCAATCCTGTGACCTCGGAATAAGAAGGCTTGATAAGGGAATTTTCGCTTGATGTAAGAGGCCTTGGCCAGTTTTCCTCGTAAAATAAATTGCCGAGCCCTAGACTGCAGTCCTCCATGGGTAGGTCTGCAATAATACAGCATTTTTCATGGGGAATATTCCAGACACGCCTACGGTAAAATATTCAGAGTAATTCACAAATAACCCGCACATAGGAGAGAGGAGCTTACGACGACGTTTCGGTCTGATTTGGACTATTTACAAACGCACAATGACAGGAGGAAGGAGAGGAGGAGCCAGTGTATATATAGACAAGGTGGCAGGGACGGTGCAAGAGAGGTAGGAGTAGTGGTAGAGGTAAGGCAGGAAGTGGAAATGGTAGTGGAAGTAATAATGGTAGAGGTAATGCTAAGCTAGCCTATATATACTGGCTCCTTCTCTCCTTCCTGCTAGTGTGACTTTGTTATAGGTCCAAGTCGGACCGAAACGTCATCGTAAGCTCCTCTTTCCTATGTGCGGTTTATTTGTGTATTATTTAAGTCACGGTATTGTGCCTCACTGTTCTTTACCCAGGGTAATAGTTACTGGTAATAAATATGTTATGCAAAGGAACAGAAAACACAGCTTCTCCATAAACGTCTAATAACAATTAGGAGTTTAATGAAGTTTCCTCAGAAATTGAAAGTATTCCCTCTTGTATGAGGCAGTAATAAACTCCAGTATACTTAAAGGCGGATACCTCAATGTGAGTTTCATACTCCTTAAGGGAGAGTTTACTGTGACAGTAAAAGAATAGTATACAAGCATCTGTTTCCTGCCGAGTTGTTTCAGTGGCAGTGGTCTAGTAAACTTACTACAAGTAGTTTTATCTACTTTTGGGCAGCTAGCCTTAACATGACCAGGTTTACGGCAGTAGTATCAGGTGATTGGTTCGGGATTCTTATCTCTTGCACCATGCTGACCTTGAGACAAACGTTGATTTTCAGCTCCAGCCTCTTTCCGCTTACTCCGCTCAGAAGTCCGTCCACGCAGTGGCGTGCCGAGGGAGGGGGGTGAAGGGGTGGTGGCCCCGGGCATCTAAATGGGAGGGAGGCATCCAAATAGAAAGTGAAAGAAAATAGTGATTTTGAAATTTCAGCGGTGATAAATCAGTTTTTGGAGTCTTACCGCACTGCTGAGGCAGTCGTTAACCCTTTACTCCTTTAACATGGTGTACCCTTTCTGTCCAGAGAAAATAGTGCCCTCCAATTGAAGATGAACAAGAAAGAGAGACATTAAAAAAGAGAATGTTCAGACTTTGCAAATTATTATGATAATAATGTGGCATCTATTCAGTTATATGACGAAATTATTGATTTTGTGATGCTCCTTCGAGCTGGAGAGAATAGAATTCCCCCTGATGGTAAAGATGCTGTGGAGTCTTTACTGTAGTGTGGGAGGGATGTCTTTTTTTTTTTTTTTATTCGCCGGTATTCTCCCGGCCCGGATCTTTTCCAAGTAGTGGTGACCCGGCCTTGGCTCCCTATCTGGGGAGTATCTCGAGACCTAAGTCTCCCATGGGAGGAGGTACAAGTACCCCCTCATCTTTGGGACCAAGTGTCCCCAGGCCTGTCACGCTGTGTGTTTCATACACATTACTGCTTACAATCTCATTTTCAGTCGCATTTCAAAACTGAAATTAATAAAAACGTATCTGAGGTCTTGAATGTCACAGGAGCGACTGACCAACCTGGCTTTAATTATTAAGCATTGAAAAAGGATTTCTCACAGCTGATGTAAAAAGTGAAGTAGTTCAAGTGTTTTCTGACAGGAGGTATCATCTGGGGACAAGAACTTAATAAATTTGGTTGATTTATATTTAAATAGAAGAAAGTGTTTATTTCAGGTTTCATCTGTGTTTTCATACTCAAAATATCTCCCTTTCTCGTAATATTTCCCAGTACTAGGCCTTATACCTTTTCTTTGACAAACGTGATATGTATGCAAGGGATGGGGTTCATCTCTCTGGGGATGGAGTGGTTGCATTAGCCAATTCAATTGAGAGGGTAACTGATGACTTGTCTAGAAATTTAAACTGATAGATTATAGAGGTATGGGTGTTTGTCGGAAACAATCAGGCTGCAGCATTAGGGTTAAAAACAGCAGTTATTACTGGGATACCTCAGGGATATGTTTAAAAGACAATTTTCAAAATAAAGTTGCTAGTAATGGCAAATCAATTGATCAACAAACAAAGAGAGATAGTAGAGGGCAACGAGTGACTAGCTCCCTTAAGGTTTACTATACAAATAGTAGGAGTGTAAGAAATAAGATGGATGAGCTAAAATTACTTGCAAGTGTAGGCAATATAGATATTATTGGTATAACAGAGACCTGGTTCAACCTGAAAGATAGAGAAATGCTTTCTGAATGCAACATACAGGGTTATAAATTATTCCACACTGATAGGGTCAACAGGAAGGGTGGTGGTGTGGCGATGTATGTCAGAGAAAATTTAAATTGTTGTCTTAGACATGATGTAAGATTAGAAACATCGAACACAGAATCAGTTTAGCTTCAGTTTCTCGAGGGACGTGACAAATTAATTTTGGGTGTGATTTATAGGCCCCCAAACCTTGATAGGGAGTGCAGTAAGCTGTTATGGGACGAAATTCATAAGGCATCTAGATATGAAAATGTTGTGATAATGGGAGATTTTAACTTTAGACAAATTGATTGGAACAATATGACAGGAAATCTTGAGTCTAGTGACTTTCTTGATACGGTTCAGGATTGCTTTTTAGAACAGGTTGTGACAGAACCAACTAGAGGAAACAATCTGCTTGACTTGCTTCTTGCCAAGAAAGATTCACTAATTAATAATCTTGAGGTTAATGATGAGCTTGGGGAAAGTGATCACAAATCACTTAGTTTCAATATATCATGGAATTACCCAGATAACTGCAATCAAATCTCTGTCCCAGATTTTCACTTGGCCGACTTCATGGGACTGAAAAATTACTTGGGTGGGCTAAATTGGGATGTCCTAACTATGGGTCAGGTAGGTGATCTTGGTTGCCAATATTACGTTTTTCAGAGCATAGTTCTAGCTGCCCAGACAACTTTTGTTCCGAGTAGGGAAATTAGATCTAACAAAAATGATCCCAAATGGATGAACAATAGATTAAAACATCTCATTGGTCAAAAGAGAGGCATGTATAGGCGTATCAAAAGAGGGAATGGACAATTAAGAAATCAATGTATTCAATTAAAGAGAGAAATAAAGAAAGGAATAAGAAAAGCAAAAAGAGATTATGAGGCTAAGGTTGCAAGGGATTCAAAGACTAACCCAAAAGGGTTCTTTCAGGTATACAGAAGTAAGATTAGGGACAAGATTGGCCCACTTAAGAGTAACTCTGGTCAGATCACTGACAGTGATAAGGATATGTGTGAAATTCTAAATACCTACTTCCTCTCAGTTTTCACCCAGGAAAATACTAGCGATATTCCTGAAATAATAGATTACGTAGAACAGGATGATAATAAACTATGTGCAATTGCGGTAACTAGTGACATGGTCCTCAGACAAATAGAGAAACTAAAACCTAACAAATCCCCAGGTCCTGATGAACTGTTTGCAAGGGTGTTAAAGGAATGTAAAGAGGAACTTAGCATACCTTTTGCTAATCTTTTTAACATATCACTACAAACTGACATAGTGCCTGATAAGTGGAAAATGGCAAATGTAATACCTATTTACAAGGCAGGTGACAGGTCCTTGGCTTCGAACTATAGACCAATAAGCCTTACCTCCATAGTGGGAAAATTTATGGAATCAATAATTGCCGAAGCAATTCGTAGCCATCTTGATAGGCACAGATTGATTAATGATTCTCAACACGGTTTTACAAAGGGGCGTTCCTGTCTTACGAATTTACTAACTTTTTTCACTAAGGTGTTTGAAGAGGTAGATCATGGTAATGAATATGATATTGTGTATATGGACTTCAGTAAGGCTTTCGATAGAGTTCCACACCAGAGGCAACTGAGGAAACTTAGGGCACACGGAATAGGAGGAGAAATTTTTTCCTGGGTAGAGGCATGGCTGACAAATAGACAGCAGAGAGTTTGCATAAATGGGGAGAAATCAGAATGGGGGCACGTCACAAGCGGTGTTCCTCAGGGGTCAGTGGTGGGCCTGTTGCTGTTCACAATTTACATAAACGACATAGATGAGGGTATAAATAGCGACATAAGCAAATTTGCTGATGACACCAAAATAGGCCGTCCAATTCATTCTAATGAGGACATTAGAGCACTCCAGGATGATTTGAATAGACTGACGCAATGGTCGGAGAAGTGGCAGATGCAGTTTAATATTGACAAATGCAAAGTTCTAAATGTTGGACAGTTAATAACCATGCCACATATAAACTAAATAATGTAGATCTTAATACTACCGATTTCGAAAAGGATTTAGGAGTTTTGGTTAGCAGTAACCTAAAACCAAGACAACAGTGCATTAGTGTTCGCAATAAAGCTCACAGAATTCAAACCATTCATCACAACTGTCAGACACTGCAGCATCATGGGATCTTGTTACAAAGAATTCTTCAACACTTGTTCAACCTTTGGACGAAGACCTACTTCGACTAGTGGATGGTACCACTATGACCCCGCCTCCACCTGCTTCACGTCACCTCACTACAGTATATAAGCCACGTCTACGGCCCTATGCTGTACATTCTACAAGATTGATGGACTGAACACATCGACTCCAGGTTGAGGGACTGATTACCTCATTCTCCTACTCTCCTTATGCCTTCCTCTTTGTATTGGACTGATGAAGCCACTGTGTGGCGAAACGTTTCCTGAATAAAGATTCCCATATGCTGCATAAGTGTCTCAATCTTCAACATGTCGGTTTTTCAAACCATTCATCACAACTGTCAGACACTGCAGCATCATGGGATCTTGTTACAAAGAATTCTTCAACACTTGTTCAACCTTTGGACGAAGACCTACTTCGACTAGTGGATGGTACCACTATGACCCCGCCTCCACCTGCTTCACGTCACCTCACTACAGTATATAAGCCACGTCTACGGCCCTATGCTGTACATTCTACATGATTGATGGACTGAACACATCGACTCCAGGTTGAGGGACTGATTACCTCATTCTCCTCCTCTCCTTACGCCTTCCTCTTTGTTAGGTAAGACACATATGCAACAGTTAGACAACTTTATTCCGAAACGTTTCGCCTACACAGTAGGCTTCTTCAGTCGAATACAGAAAGTAGGCAGGAACAGTATTCGACTGAAGAAGCCTACTGTGTAGGCGAAACGCTTCGGAATAAAGTTGTCTAACTGTTGCATATGTGTCTTACCTAACAACCTGTCGGTATTGTATACCATTTTGATGTTCACCTTCCTCTTTGTATTGGACTGATGAAGCCACTGTGTGGCGAAACGTTTCCTGAATAAAGATTCCCATATGCTGCATAAGTGTCTCAATCTTCAACATGTCGGTTTTTCAAACCATTCATCACAACTGTCAGACACTGCAGCATCATGGGATCTTGTTACAAAGAATTCTTCAACACTTGTTCAACCTTTGGACGAAGACCTACTTCGACTAGTGGATGGTACCACTATGACCCCGCCTCCACCTGCTTCACGTCACCTCACTACAGTATATAAGCCACGTCTACGGCCCTATGCTGTACATTCTACAAGATTGATGGACTGAACACATCGACTCCAGGTTGAGGGACTGATTACCTCATTCTCCTCCTCTCCTTATGCCTTCCTCTTTGTATTGGACTGATGAAGCCACTGTGTGGCGAAACGTTTCCTGAATAAAGATTCCCATATGCTGCATAAGTGTCTCAATCTTCAACATGTCGGTTTTTCAAACCATTCATCACAACTATAGACAGATTGACTGGAGCAATTTGACAGGAAATTTAGAGTCAGGTGACTTTCTTGATACGATCCAGGATTGTTTTTTAAAACAGTTTGTGACAGAGCCAACTAGGGGAAATAACCTCCTTGACTTGGTTCTTGCCAGTAAGGAAACACTAATTAATAATCTTGAGGTTAATGATGAGCTTGGGGAAAGTGATCACAAATCACTCAGTTTTAATATATCATGGAATTCCCCTAATAATGGCAATCAAGTCTCCGTCCCTGACTTTCGCTTGGCTGATTTCATAGGACTGAAAAATTACTTAGGTGGGCTGAACTGGAATGACCTGACTAAGGGTCAGGTAGGTGGTGATGGTTGCCGATATGATGCTTTCCAGGGCATAGTTCTAGCTGCTCAGTCAAATTATGTTCCAAATAGGGAAATCAGATCAAACAAAAATGATCCTAAATGGATGAACAATAGATTAAAATATCTGATTGGTCAAAAGAGAGGCATATATAGGCAAATCAAAAGAGGAGAGGGGCAATTGAGAAATCGATATATTCAGTTAAAGAGAGAAATAAAAAAGGGAATTAGAAAAGCAAAAAGAGATTATGAGGTTAAAGTTGCAAGAGAATCGAAGACTAACCCAAAAGGATTCTTTCAGGTATACAGAAGTAAGATCAGGGACAAGATAGGCCCACTCAAAAGTTCCTCGGGTCAGCTCACTGACAGTGATAAGGAAATGTGTGGAATTTCTAACACATACTTCCTCTCAGTTTTTACACAGGAGGATACCAGCGATATTCCAGTAATGATAAATTATGTAGAACAGGACGATAATAAACTGTGCACTATTAGGGTCACAAGTGACATGGTCCTTAGGCAAATAGATAAATTAAAACCTAACAAATCCCCAGGCCCTGAAGAACTGTATGCAAGGGTTCTAAAGGAATGTAAAGAGGAGCTTAGCACACCTTTGGCTAATCTTTTCAACATATCACTACAAACTGGCATGGTGCCAGATAAGTGGAAAATGGCAAATGTGATACCTATTTTCAAAACAGGTGACAGGGCCTTAGCTTCGAACTATAGACCAATAAGCCTAACCTCCATAGTGGGAAAATTTATGGAATCAATAATTGCCGAGGCAGTTCGTAGCCACCTTGAAAAGCATAAATTAATCAACGAATCTCAGCATGGTTTTACAAAGGGGCGTTCCTGCCTTACGAATTTATTAACTTTTTTCACTAAGGTATTTGAGGAGGTAGATCATGGTAATGAATATGATATTATGTATATGGACTTCAGTAAGGCTTTTGACAGGGTCCCACATCAGAGACTATTGAGGAAAATTAAAGCACATGGAATAGGAGGAGAAATTTTTTCCTAGATAGAGGCATGGTTGACAAATAGGCAGCAGAGTTTGCATAAATGGGGAGAAATCAGAGTGGGGAAGTGTCACGAGCGGTGTTCCACAGGGGTCAGTGTTGGGCCCCCTGCTGTTCACAATCTACATAAACGACATAGATGAGGGCATAAAGAGCGACATCGGCAAGTTTGCCGATGACACCAAAATAGGCCGTCGAATTCATTCTGACGAGGATATTCGAGCACTCCAGGAAGATTTGAATAGACTGATGCAGTGGTCGGAGAAGTGGCAGATGCAGTTTAATATAGACAAATGCAAAGTTCTAAATGTTGGACAGGACAATAACCATGCCACATATAAACTAAATAATGTAGATCTTAATATTACGGATTGCGAAAAAGATTTAGGAGTTCTGGTTAGCAGTAATCTGAAACCAAGACAACAGTGCATAAGTGTTCGCAATAAAGCTAATAGAATCCTTGGCTTCATATCAACAAGCATAAATAATAGGAGTCCTCAGGTTGTTCTTCAACTCTATACATCCTTGGTTAGGCCTCAATTAGATTATGCTGCACAGTTTTGGTCACCGTATTACAGAATGGATATAAATTCTCTGGAAAATGTACAAAGGAGGATGACAAAGTTGATCCCATGTATCAGAAACCTTCCATATGAGGATAGACTAATGGCCCTGAAACTGCACTCTCTAGAAAGACATAGAATTAGGGGGGATATGATTGAGGTGTATAAATGGAAAACAGGAATAAATAAAGGGGATGTAAATAGTGTGCTGAAAATATCTAGCCTAGACAGGACTCGCAGCAATGGTTTTAAGTTGGAAAAATTCAGATTCAGGAAGGATATAGGAAAGTACTGGTTTGGTAATAGAGTTGTGGATGAGTGGAACAAACTCCCAAGTACCGTTATAGAGGCCAGAACGTTGTGTAGCTTTAAAAATAGGTTGGATAAATACATGAGTAGATGTGGGTGGGTGTGAGTTAGAACTGATAGCTTGTGCTACCAGGTCGGTTGCCGTGTTCCTCCCTTAAGTCAATGTGACCTGACCTGACTAGGTTGGGTGCATTGGCTTAAGCCGGTAGGAGACTTGGACCTGCCTCGCATGGGCCAGTAGGCCTTCTGCAGTGTTCCTTCGTTCTTATGTTCTTATGTTCTTAAACCAGTACTTTCCTATATCCTTCCTGAATCTGAATTTTTCCAACTTAAAACCATTGCTGCGAGTCCTGTCTAGGTTAGATATTTTCAGCACACTATTTACATCCCCTTTATTTATTCCTGTCTTCCATTTATACACCTCAATCATATCCCCCCTAATTCTACGTCTTTCTAGAGAGTGTAGATTCAGGGCCCTTATGAAAGTTAAGACACATGTGCAACATCTGGATATCTTTATTTCGCCACTGGATGGCGAAACGTCTACTACAATAAAGATATCCAGATGTTGCACATGTGTCTTAACTTTCATATTGTCGGTATTTTATACCTTTCTTGCACAACTTGTCAGACACTGCAACATCATGGAATCTTGGTTCAGAGGACATCTACAAGATCTTCTTCACGGCTGCTGCAACTAACCCATCTCTTTGGGAAGGACCTACTTCCACTGGGGAATCCCGCCTACCAGTGACTTTGCCCTCGTCTGCTGCCCGTCCCTATCCACTGACGCCTATATAAACCGCCAGTCTTCTTGTCTTTGCTCCAGATTCTCCTCCACCACGAAGCTGTGAACACTAACTCCAAGGCCGAGGGACTGATTACCTCATCTTTTGTATATAGTTCTACTGTCTTCCTATTATGTCCTAGAATCTGTATTGATAAAGCCACTGGATGGCGAAACGTCTACTACAATAAAGATATCCAGATGTTGCACATGTGTCTTAACTTTCATATTGTCGGTATTTTATACCTTTCTTGCACAATCAGGGCCCTTAGTCTATCCTCATAGGGAAGGTTTCTGATACATGGGATCAACTTTGTCAACCTCCTTTGTACATTTTCCAGAGCATTTATATCCATTCTGTAATACGGTGACCAAAACTGTGCAGCATAATCTAAATGAGGCCTAACCAAGGATGTATAGAGTTGAAGAACAACCTGAGGACTCCTATTATTTATGCTTCTTGATATGAAGCCAGGGATTGTATTCGCTTTATTACGAACACTTATGCATTGTTGTCTTGGTTTCAGATTACTGCTAACCAGAACTCCTAAATCTTTTTCGCAATCCATAATATTAAGATCTACATTATTTAGTTTATATGTGGCATGGTTATTGTCCTGTCCAACATTTAGAACTTTGCATTTGTCTATATTAAACTGCATCTGCCACTTCTCCGACCACTGCATCAGTCTATTCAAATCTTCCTGGAGTGTTCTAATGTCCTCGTCAGAATGAATTCGACGGCCTATTTTGGTGTCATCGGCAAACTTGCTGATGTCGCTCTTTATGCCCTCATCTATGTCGTTTATGTAGATTGTGAACAGCAGGGGGCCCAACACTGACCCCTGTGGAACACCGCTCGTGACGCTTCCCCACTCTGATTTCTCCCCATTTATGCAAACTCTCTGCTGCCTATTTGTCAACCATGCCTCTATCCAGGAAAAAATTTCTCCTCCTATTCCATGTGCCTTAATTTTCCTCAATAGTCTCTGATGTGGGACCCTGTCAAAAGCCTTACTGAAGTCCATATACACAATATCATATTAATTACCATGATCTACCTCCTCAAATACCTTAGTGAAAAAAGTTAATAAATTCTTAAGGCAGGAACGCCCCTTTGTAAAACCTTGCTGAGATTCGTTGATTAATTTATGCTTTTCAAGGTGGCTACGAACTGCCCCGGCAATTATTGATTCCATAAATTTTCCCACTATGGAGGTTAGGCTTATTGGTCTATAGTTCGAAGCAAAGGACCTGTCACCTGCTTTGAAAATAGGTATCACATTTGCCATTTTCCACTTATCTGGCACCATGCCAGTTTGTAGTGATATGTTGAAAAGATTAGCCAAAGGTTTGCTAAGCTCCTCTTTACATTCCTTAGAACCCTTGCATACAGTTCATCAGGGCCTGGAGATTTGTTAGGTTTTAATTTATCTATTTGCCTAAGGACCATGTCACTTGTGACCCTAATCGTGCACAGTTTATTATCGTCCTGTTCTACATAATTTATCATTACTGGAATATCGCTGGTATCCTCCTGTGTAAAAACTGAGAGGAAGTATGTGTTAAAAATTCTACACATTTCCTTATCACTGTCAGTGAGCTGACCCGAGGAACTTTTGAGTGGGCCTATCTTGTCCCTGATCTTACTTCTGTATACCTGAAAGAATCCTTTTGGGTTAGTCTTCGATTCTCTTGCAACTTTAACTTCATAATCTCTTTTTGCTTTTCTAATTCCCTTTTTTATTTCTCTCTTTAACTGAGTATATTGATTTCTTAATTGCCCCTCTCCTCTTTTGATTTGCCTATATATGCCTCTCTTTTGACCAATCAGATATTTTAATCTATTGTTCATCCATTTAGGATCATTTTTGTTTGATCTGATTTCCCTATTTGGAACATAATTTGACTGAGCAGCTAGAACTATGCCCTGGAAAGCGTCATATCGGCAACCATCACAACCTACCTGACCCTTAGTCAGGTCATTCCAGTTCAGCCCACCTAAGTAATTTTTCAGTCCTATGAAATCAGCCAAGCGAAAGTCAGGGACGGAGACTTGATTGCCATTATTAGGGGAATTCCATGATATATTAAAACTGAGTGATTTGTGATCACTTTCCCCAAGCTCATCATTAACCTCAAGATTATTAATTAGTTTCCCTACTGGCAAGAACCAAGTCAAGGAGTTTATTTTCCCTAGTTGGCTCTGTCACAAACTGTTTTAAAAAACATTCCTGGATCGTATCAAGAAAGTCACCTGACTCTAAATTTCCTGTCAAATTGCTCCAGTCAATCTGTCTATAGTTGAAATCTCCCATTAGCACAACATTTTCGTATGTAGATGCCTTACGAATTTCGTCCCATAGAAGTTTACTGCACTCCCTATCAAGATTTGGGGCCCTGTAAATCACACCCAACATTAGTTTTTCTCGGCCCTCGAGAAGCTGTAACAAAACAGATTCAGTGGCTGACGCTTCTAATTTTATATCTTGTCTAACACAACAATTTAAATTGTCTCTGACATACATCGCTACTCCACCACCCTTCCTGTTGACCCTGTCAGTGTGGAATAATTTATAGCCTTGTATGTGACATTCAGAGGGCATCTCTCTATCTTTCAGACTGAGCTAGGTCTCTGTTATAGCAATAATATCTATGTTTCCTGCACTTGCAATTAATCTTAGCTCATCTATCTTATTTCTTACACTCCTGCTATTAGTATAGTAAACCTTAAGGGAGCTAGTCCCTTGCTGCCCTCTGCTGTCCCCCTTTGTTTGCTGACCTGATCTATTATCTTTATTTATAACTTCATGCTGAATGCCTTTTATACATTTACTGTTTCCAACCCTAGTGTTACAACCCACTTGTTTCCCACACACACCCATACCTCTATCTTCTATCAGTTTAAAATCACAGGCATTTCACCAATGACCTTCTCAATTGAATTTGCAAGTGCTACCACCCCAGCCCCAGAGAGATGTACCCCATCCCTTGCATACATATCATGTTTGCCATAAAAGTTGTTTCAGTTGTCAATGAATGGGATTGCAAGTTCCTTGCAGTATCTGTCTAGCCAGTAATTTACACCAATTGCCCTAGACAACCATTCATTTCCTACTCCCCTTCTAGGCAAGATGCTACATATGATTGGGTCCCCTCCCTTAGACTTAATGAAATCTATAGCTGACCTGTACTTATCTAGCAGCTCTTCTCTCCTGCCCTTCCCAATATCATTTCCACCAGCACTGAGACAGATAATGGGCTTGTTCCCATTACCTGACATGATATTATCCAGCCTGTTAACTATGTCCCCAACACCTGCTCCAGGGAATCACACTCTATCTCTCATCTTCTTATTCCTATTACAAAAAGCACGGTCAATATATCTTACCTGAGAGTCACCAACCACAAGAATGCGCTTACCTCTGTTAGCAGGGGCAGTAGTACCCTTACCTTCACTGGCCACTGAAGTACATTCATCCTGAAGAACAGAGAAGCGATTTCCTACCTTCATATCTTCACTCTTAACTTTCCTTATTCTGATTCTCCTCCCATTACTGGTTATCACTCGCCACTTGTAGCAGGTGCTGGACTGCACCTCACTGCTGGTAGCCGTTTCTACCTCCCCACCTACAGCCTCCTCACAGCGAGAAACAGACTGCACCTCACTGCTAGAAGCCTCATTCCCCACAACTCCAGCCACCTCACAGGAGAAGCAAGACCTCCTCCTTCAACTCTCCACCCTCAATTTTTAAAACACTGCAGAAGCAAGCCATGCTTTGTTACCGTCCACGCTAATCCCCAAAGCAGCTCAGGGTCTGTGACCTCACGTGACGACTGACACGGAACGGTTGACCTCAATTGTGTCAGCAAACCTAGCTGATTCCAATGCAGTTGCTACTGAATGGTCTTCTAAAAACACCCGAACCTCTGGTCCAACTGACTTCAGTCATAATTAGAGAATTTATCATCACCCAAACCAGCTGTAAAATCCTGCGCTTTGCAGTATAATGGTGTATGCGCGAGTGCTGCCCAATGCTAGAATGGTCATCGCAAAGCTCGAGCCTGATTTTCACAAAATTCGAGAAATTGTTCAGGCTCAGAATCAGAAAACCGAAATTTCTGAACACTGAAATTGTCAACCATAGTATGCTGAAGCTGCCTCCTCTCCTTCTCTATAACAAACTCATCCTAAGGAAATACACATTGCTCCCTGGCCGTCTTAAGGTTGAGTTAAGCCAACTCTAGTACTAACAAAGCTCACTCCCCTGTTTCCCCAAATAACTGCTGGTTCCTATGCTCAGGAGTTTGTCCTGCTGCATTACGAAGTATCTGAAGTGGGAATCGGCAGAAACCTCAGTATGGAATGCTAGGTTTCTTGAATCAATCTTTAATTTGTTGCGTATACACTCACGAGGCTGTGCAGCAGTAAGAGTTCGTTGATACTCAATACCAATAGAACGAGCAATTCGCCAGCAGCGTCGTAGTGATAGTCTGGGCAAGTTTTTCAGTCACCAATCGCCTAATATGTATCGGTGGCTTAACCCACTATAACAAAACGCTGATTGCAATACGGTCAACGCAATACAAAGCAATAGCACAGAGACACAAACTCCAGGTCAGGCACGCAAATTACGAGCATAGGTATAGAAATTTGCCAGTATACTTTGCCGTAGCACGATAACCAGTTAAAAACGAGCAAACAGGCAGCAGAGAGAATAAATGGTTGTATTTCCCTAACTTAAATATGCTGGTATTTAGAGTGTATATAACCTATGTACAGTATTTGCAACTCTGCACAATGAGGCGAGTGCGAGCACAAGACACGGTGAGAACCACAGAGACCGACTGGGAAGACAAGTCTGCCAAAGCTGCTTCACGAGCATCCACGTCACTTTACAGCATTGGCGGGCTTCCTTGTGATAGGCGGGTTGAATCAAGGTACTGGTATAATGATGGTGTCCCTTCTCGCTAAACCCATAGCATCTGCTTTGTTGGTAGGGAGACATGCCTACATGGGTATGTGGCATACGCCGAATATGATGCAACATACTCGTAGCATACCACAAAGCAGCATCTGGGACTAGGGAGTGTAACAGGCAGCATTAGTGGATGGGGTGTAACAGGCAGCATCATGGGCTGGAGTGCAACAGGCAGCATCAGGGCCTGGGGTGTAACAGGCAGCATCGCGGACTGGGTGTAACTGTCACCATCAATGAATGGAAAATGACAGGCAGTATCAGTGCTTGGGATGTGACAGGCAGCACCACAGGCCGGTGTATGACAGGCAACATCAGAGGCTGGTGTGGTACAGTCAAAACCACTGGCTGGTTTGTAGATGAATGGTTCAGAGAACCGACACGTTGATAAATTAGACACATGTGCAACGTTTCCTCAATAAAGATACCCAAGAGTTGCACATGTGTCTAATTTATTAACGTGTCGGTTCTCTGAACCATTCATCTACAATCCTGTCAGACACTGCAACTTCTTGGGATCTTAATACTTGGGAATTCTTCGCTTGCCTAACCCTTGGGCACGACCTACTTCCATATTGGAGAGATGTGACACCACCTACGACTGCTGCACCTCTCCTGCCTACGGTTTATAAGCTGCTTCTCCGCACATATGCCGTATTCTATTCAAGATTGATGGACTGACCACATCGACTCAAGGTTGAGGGACTGATTACCTCATTCTCCTCCTGTTCTTCAAGTTTCTCCTTTGTTTGGACTGATGAAGCCACTGTGTGGCGAAGCGTTTCCTCAGTAAAGATACCCAAAAGTTGCACACTGGCTGGTGTTTGACAAGCAGCACCACTGCCTATTGTGTGACCGGCAGCACCACTGCCTATTGTGTGACCGGCAGCACCACCACCTATTGTGTGACCGGCAGCACCACTGACTGGTGTGTGACAAGCAGCACCACAGGCTGGTGTGTGACAGGCAGCACCACTCGCTGGTGTGTTACAGGCAGTACCACTGGTTAGCGAGTGAGAAGCAGCAACACAGGCTGGGATGTGACAGAAAGCAGCATAGGCTGGAATGTGATAAACAGCATCACAGGCTGGTGTGTGACAGGCAGCAAAACAAGTTGGGGTGTGACAAGCAGCAGCACAGGCTGGTGTGTGACAGGTAGAAACACAGGCTAGTATATAACAGGCAGCAAAACAGGCTGATGTGTGACAGGCAGCAAAACAGGCTAGTACATAACAGGCAACAAAACAGGCTGGTGTGTGACAGGCAGCAAAAGAGGCTAGTATATAACAGGCAGCAAAACAGGCTGGTGTGTGATAGGCAGCAACAGAGGCTAGTGTACAACAGGCAGCAACACAGGCAGATGTGAGACAGGCAGCAACACAGGTTAGTGTACAAAAGGCAGCAACACAAGCTGGGGTGTGACTGGGAGCAACACAGGCTGGGGTGTGACAGGCAGCAACACAGGCTAGTGTATAGCAGGCAGCGACAAGGACACAACACAGGCTGGTGTGTGACAGGCAGCAACACAACCAAGTGTGGGAGAGGCAGCAACACAGGCTAGTGTATAGCAAGCAGCGACAAGGACACAACGCAGGCTGGTGTGTGACAGGCAGCAACACAGGCTACTGCATAGCAGGCAGCGACAAGGACACAACACAGGCTGGTGTGTGACAGGCAGCAACACAAGCAAGTGTGTGAGAGGCAGCAACACAGGCTGAGGAGTGACAGGCACCAACACAGGCTAGTGTATACAGGCCGCAACACAGGCTGGTCGTGTGACAAGCAGCAACATAGGCTGGTGTGTGACAGGCAGCAACACAGTTTGGGATGTTACAAGCAGCAACACAGGCTCGTGGAAAAAAGGCAGCAACACAGGCTAATGTACGACAGGACACAACACAGGCTAGTGCGTGACAGGCAGCAACACAGGCTAGTGTGTGAGAGGAAGCAACACAGGTTGGGGTGTGACTGACAGCAACACAAGCTGGGATGTGACAGGCAGCAACACAGGCTATTGTGTGAGACGCAGCAGCACAGGCTCGAGTGTGACTGGCAGCAACACAGGCTGAGGTGTGACAGGAAGCAACACAGTATGGGATGTGACAGGTAACAAAAAAGGCTGGGGTGTGACAGGCAACAAGACAGGCTGGGGCGTGACAGGTAACAACACAGGCTGGGGTGTGACAGGCAACAACAAAGGCTGGGGTGTGTAAAAGGCAGCAACACCCCCTGGAGTATGACAGATGGCAACGCAGGAAGTGGCGTGACAGGTACCAACACAGGCTGGGGTGTGACAAGCAACAACAGAGACTGGGTGCGACAAGAAACAACACAGGCTGGAGTGTGACTGGCAGCAACACAGGCTGGAGTGTGACAGTCAGCAACACAGGCTGGTGTGTGACAGGAAGCAACACAATATGGGGTGCGAAAGGCAACAACACATTCTCGGGTGTGACAGGCAGCAACACAGTATGGGATGTGACAGGTGACAACAAAGGCTGGGGTGTGACAGGCAACAAGACAGGCTGGGGCGTGACAGGTAACAACACAGGCTGGGGTGTGACAGGCAACAACAAAGGCTGGGGTGTGACAGGCAGGAACACAGGCTGGGGTGTGACAGGAAGCAATAAAGGCTGAGGTGTGACAGGCAGCAACACAGGCTGGGGGTGTAACAGGCAGCAATACATGCTGAGGTGTGACAGGCAGCAACACACCCTGGAGTGTGACAGGCAGCAACACAGGCTAGTGTGTGACAAGCAACAACACAGGCTGGGGTGTGACAGGCAACAACACAGGCTGAGGAGTGACAAATAACAACACAGGCTGGGGTGTGACAGGCAACAACAAAGGCTGGGGTGTGACAGGCAGGAACACAGGCTGGGGTGTGACAGGAAGCAATAAAGGCTGAGGTGTGACAGGCAGCAACACAGGCTGGGGGTGTAACAGGCAGCAATACATGCTGAGGTGTGACAGGCAGCAACACACCCTGGAGTGTGACAGGCAGCAACACAGGCTATTGTGTGACAAGCAACAACACAGGCTGGGGTGTGACAAGCAACAACACAGGCTATTGTGTGACAAGCAACAACACAGGCTAGTGCGTGACAGGCAGCAACACAGGCTAGTGTGTGAGAGGAAGCAACACAGGTTGGGGTGTGACTGACAGCAACACAAGCTGGGATGTGACAGGCAGCAACACAGGCTATTGTGTGAGAGGCAGCAGCACAGGCTGGAGTGTGACTGCCAGCAACACAGGCTGAGGTGTGACAGGAAGCAACACAGTATGGGATGTGACAGGTAACAACAAAGGCTGTGGTGTGACAGGCAACAAGACAGGCTGGGGTGTGACATGCAGCAACACAGGCTGGAGAGTGACAGGAAGCAATAAAGGCTGGGGGTGTAAAAGGCAGCAACACCCCCTGGAGTATGACAGATGGCAACGCAGGAAGTGGCGTGACAGGTACCAACACAGGCTGGGGTGTGACAAGCAACAACAGAGACTGGAGTGCGACAAGAAACAACACAGGCTGGAGTGTGACTGGCAGCAACACAGGCTGGAGTGTGACAGTCAGCAACACAGGCTGGTGTGTGACAGGAAGCAACACAATATGGGGTGCGAAAGGCAACAACACATTCTCGGGTGTGACAGGCAGCAACACAATCTGGGATGTGACAGGCAATAACACAGGCTGGGGTGTGACAGGCAACAACACAGGCTGGGGCGTGACAGGTAACAACACAGACTGGGGTGTGACAGGCAACAACAAAGGCTGGGGTGTGACAGGCAGGAACACAGGCTGGGGTGTGACAGGAAGCAATAAAGGCTGAGGTGTGACAGGCAGCAACACAGGCTGGGGGTGTAACAGGCAGCAATACATGCTGAGGTGTGACAGGCAGCAACACACCCTGGAGTGTGACAGGCAGCAACACAGGCTATTGTGTGACAAGCAACAACACAGGCTGGGGTGTGACAAGCAACAACACAGGCTATTGTGTGACAAGCAACAACACAGGCTAGTGTGTGACAAGCAACAACACAGGCTGGGGTGTGACAGGCAACAACACAGGCTGAGGAGTGACAAACAACAACACAGGCTGGAGTGTGACAAGCAACAACACAGGCTGGGGTGTGACAAACAACAACACAGGCTAGGGTGTGACAAGCAACAACACATGCAGGGGTGTGACAGGCAACAACACAGGCTGAGGAGTGACAAACAACAACACAGGCTAGGGTGTGACAAGCAACAACACAGGCTGGGGTGTGACAAACAACAACACAGGCTAGGGTGTGACAAACAACAACACAGGCTGGGGTGTGACAAGCAACAACACAAGCTGGGGTGTGACAAGCAACAACACAGGCTGGGGTGTGACAAGCAACAACACAGGCTGGGGTGTGACAAGCAACAACACAGGCTAGGGTGTGACAAACAACAACACAGGCTAGGGTGTGACAAACAACAACACAGGCTGGGGTGTGACAAGCAACAACACAGGCTGGGGTGTGACAAGCAACAACACAGGCTGGGGTGTGACAAACAACAACACAGGCTAGGGTGTGACAAACAACAACACAGGCTGGGGTGTGACAAGCAACAACACAGGCTGGGGTGTGACAAGCAACAACACAGGCTGGGGTGTGACAAACAACAACACAGGCTAGGGTGTGACAAACAACAACACAGGCTGGGGTGTGACAAACAACAACACAGGCTAGGGTGTGACAAACAACAACACAGGCTGGGGTGTGACAAGCAACAACACAGGCTGGGGTGTGACAAACAACAACACAGGCTGGGGTGTGACAAACAACAACACAGGCTAGGGTGTGACAAACAACAACACAGGCTGGGGTGTGACAAACAACAACACAGGCTAGGGTGTGACAAGCAACAACACAGGCTGGTGTGTGACAAACAACAACACAGGCTAGGGTGTGACAAGCAACAACACAGGCTGGGGTGTGACAAACAACAACACAGGCTAGGGTGTGACAAGCAACAACACAGGCTGGGGTGTGACAAACAACAACACAGGCTTGGGTGTGACAAGCAACAACACAGGCTGGGGTGTGACAAGCAACAACACAGGCTAGGGTGTGACAGGCAGCAACACAGGCTATTGTGTGACAAGCAACAACACAGGCTGGGGTGTGACAAGCAACAACACAGGCTATTGTGTGACAAGCAACAACACAGGCTAGTGCGTGACAGGCAGCAACACAGGCTAGTGTGTGAGAGGAAGCAACACAGGTTGGGGTGTGACTGACAGCAACACAAGCTGGGATGTGACAGGCAGCAACACAGGCTATTGTGTGAGAGGCAGCAGCACAGGCTGGAGTGTGACTGCCAGCAACACAGGCTGAGGTGTGACAGGAAGCAACACAGTATGGGATGTGACAGGTAACAACAAAGGCTGTGGTGTGACAGGCAACAAGACAGGCTGGGGTGTGACATGCAGCAACACAGGCTGGAGAGTGACAGGAAGCAATAAAGGCTGGGGGTGTAAAAGGCAGCAACACCCCCTGGAGTATGACAGATGGCAACGCAGGAAGTGGCGTGACAGGTACCAACACAGGCTGGGGTGTGACAAGCAACAACAGAGACTGGAGTGCGACAAGAAACAACACAGGCTGGAGTGTGACTGGCAGCAACACAGGCTGGAGTGTGACAGTCAGCAACACAGGCTGGTGTGTGACAGGAAGCAACACAATATGGGGTGCGAAAGGCAACAACACATTCTCGGGTGTGACAGGCAGCAACACAATCTGGGATGTGACAGGCAATAACACAGGCTGGGGTGTGACAGGCAACAACACAGGCTGGGGCGTGACAGGTAACAACACAGACTGGGGTGTGACAGGCAACAACAAAGGCTGGGGTGTGACAGGCAGGAACACAGGCTGGGGTGTGACAGGAAGCAATAAAGGCTGAGGTGTGACAGGCAGCAACACAGGCTGGGGGTGTAACAGGCAGCAATACATGCTGAGGTGTGACAGGCAGCAACACACCCTGGAGTGTGACAGGCAGCAACACAGGCTAGTGTGTGACAAGCAACAACACAGGCTGGGGTGTGACAGGCAACAACACAGGCTGAGGAGTGACAAATAACAACACAGGCTGGGGTGTGACAAGCAACAACACAGGCTGGGGTGTGACAAACAACAACACAGGCTGGAGTGTGACAAGCAACAACACAGGCTGGGGTGTGACAGGCAACAACACAGGCTGGGGTGTGACAAACAACAACACAGGCTAGGGTGTGACAAACAACACAGGCTGGGGTGTGACAAACAACAACACAGGCTAGGGTGTGACAAACAACAACACAGGCTGGGGTGTGACAAGCAACAACACAAGCTGGGGTGTGACAAGCAACAACACAGGCTGGGGTGTGACAAGCAACAACACAGGCTGGGGTGTGACAAGCAACAACACAGGCTAGGGTGTGACAAACAACAACACAGGCTAGGGTGTGACAAACAACAACACAGGCTGGGGTGTGACAAGCAACAACACAGGCTGGGGTGTGACAAGCAACAACACAGGCTGGGGTGTGACAAACAACAACACAGGCTAGGGTGTGACAAACAACAACACAGGCTGGGGTGTGACAAGCAACAACACAGGCTGGGGTGTGACAAGCAACAACACAGGCTGGGGTGTGACAAACAACAACACAGGCTAGGGTGTGACAAACAACAACACAGGCTGGGGTGTGACAAACAACAACACAGGCTAGGGTGTGACAAACAACAACACAGGCTGGGGTGTGACAAGCAACAACACAGGCTGGGGTGTGACAAACAACAACACAGGCTGGGGTGTGACAAACAACAACACAGGCTAGGGTGTGACAAACAACAACACAGGCTGGGGTGTGACAAACAACAACACAGGCTAGGGTGTGACAAGCAACAACACAGGCTGGTGTGTGACAAACAACAACACAGGCTAGGGTGTGACAAGCAACAACACAGGCTGGGGTGTGACAAACAACAACACAGGCTAGGGTGTGACAAGAAACAACACAGGCTGGGGTGTGACAAACAACAACACAGGCTTGGGTGTGACAAGCAACAACACAGGCTGGGGTGTGACAAGCAACAACACAGGCTAGGGTGTGACAAACAACAACACAGGCTAGGGTGTGACAAACAACAACACAGGCTGGGGTGTGACAAGCAACAACACAGGCTGGGGTGTGACAAGCAACAACACAGGCTGGGGTGTAACAAACAACAACACAGGCTAGGGTGTGACAAACAACAACACAGGCTGGGGTGTGACAAGCAACAACACAGGCTGGGGTGTGACAAGCAACAACATAGGCTGGGGTGTGACAAACAACAACACAGGCTAGGGTGTGACAAACAACAACACAGGCTGGGGTGTGACAAACAAAAACACAGGCTAGGGTGTGACAAACAACAACACAGGGTGGGGTGTGACAAGCAACAACACAGGCTGGGGTGTGACAAACAACAACACAGGCTGGGGTGTGACGAACAACAACACAGGCTAGGGTGTGACAAACAACAACACAGGCTGGGGTGTGACAAGCAACAACACAGGCTGGGGTGTGACAAACAACAACACAGGCTGGGGTGTGACAAACAACAACACAGGCTGGGGTGTGACAAACAACAACACAGGCTGGGGTGTGACAAGCAACAACACAGGCTGGGGTGTGACAAACAACAACACAGGCTTGAGTGTGACAAGCAACAACACAGGCTGGGGTGTGACAGGCAACAACACAGGCTGGGGTGTGACAGGCAACAACACAGGCTGAGGAGTGACAAACAACAACACAGGCTGGAGTGTGACAAGCAACAACACAGGCTGGGGTGTGACAGGCAACAACACAGGCTGAGGAGTGACAAACAACAACACAGGCTGGAGTGTGAAAAGCAACAACACAGGCTAGTGTGTGACAGGAAACAACACAGGCTGGGGCGTGACAGGAAACAACACAGGCTAGTGTGTGACAGGAAACAACACATGCTGGGGTGTGACAAGCAACAACACAGGCTGGGGTGTGAAAAGCAGCAACACAGGCTGGGGTGTGACAAGCAACAACACAGGCTGGGGTGTGACAAGCAGCAACACAGGCTGGGGTGTGACAAGCAGCAACACAGGCTGGTGTGTGACAAGCAGCAACACAGGCTGGGGTGTGCCAAGCAACAACACAGGCTGGGGTGTGACAAGCAACAACACAGGCTAGCGTGTGACAAGCAACAACACAGGCTGGGGTGTGACAAGCAGCAACACAGGCTGGGGTGTGACAAGCAACAACACAGGCTGGGGTGTGACAAGCAGCAACAAAGGCTGGGGTGTGACAAGCAGGAACACAGGCTGGGGTGTGACAAGCAGCAACACAGGCTGGGGTGTGACAAGCAACAACACAGGCTGGGGTGTGACAGGCAACAACACAGGCTGGGGTGTGACAAGCAGCAACACAGGCTGGGGTGTGACAAGCAACAACACAGGGTGGGGTGTGACAAGCAGCAACACAGGCTGGGGTGTGACAAGCAGCAACACAGGCTGGGGTGTGACAAGCAGCAACACAGGCTGGGGTGTGACAAGCAGCAACACAGGCTGGGGTGTGACAGGTAACAGCACAGGCTGGGGTGTGACAAGCAACAACACAGGCTGGGGTGTGACAAGCAACAACACAGGCTATTGTGTGACAAGCAACAACACAGGCTAGTGTGTGACAACCAACAACACAGGCTGGGGTGTGACAGGCAACAACACAGGCTGAGGAGTGACAAACAACAACACAGGCTGGGGTGTGACAAGCAACAACACAGGCTGGGGTGTGACAAACAACAACTCAGGCTGGAGTGTGACAAGCAACAACACAGGCTGGGGTGTGACAGGCAACAACACAGGCTGGGGTGTGACAAACAACAACACAGGCTAGGGTGTGACAAACAACAACACAGGCTGGGGTGTGACAAAAAACAACACAGGCTAGGGTGTGACAAACAACAACACAGGCTGGGGTGTGACAAGCAACAACACAAGCTGGGGTGTGACAAGCAACAACACAGGCTGGGGTGTGACAAGCAACAACACAGGCTGGGGTGTGACAAGCAACAACACAGGCTAGGGTGTGACAAACAACAACACAGGCTAGGGTGTGACAAACAACAACACAGGCTGGGGTGTGACAAGCAACAACACAGGCTGGGGTGTGACAAGCAACAACACAGGCTGGGGTGTGACAAACAACAACACAGGCTAGGGTGTGACAAACAACAACACAGGCTGGGGTGTGACAAGCAACAACACAGGCTGGGGTGTGACAAGCAACAACACAGGCTGGGGTGTGACAAACAACAACACAGGCTAGGGTGTGACAAACAACAACACAGGCTGGGGTGTGACAAACAACAACACAGGCTAGGGTGTGACAAACAACAACACAGGCTGGGGTGTGACAAGCAACAACACAGGCTGGGGTGTGACAAACAACAACACAGGCTGGGGTGTGACAAACAACAACACAGGCTAGGGTGTGACAAACAACAACACAGGCTGGGGTGTGACAAACAACAACACAGGCTAGGGTGTGACAAGCAACAACACAGGCTGGTGTGTGACAAACAACAACACAGGCTAGGGTGTGACAAGCAACAACACAGGCTGGGGTGTGACAAACAACAACACAGGCTAGGGTGTGACAAGCAACAACACAGGCTGGGGTGTGACAAACAACAACACAGGCTTGGGTGTGACAAGCAACAACACAGGCTGGGGTGTGACAAGCAACAACACAGGGTAGGGTGTGACAAACAACAACACAGGCTAGGGTGTGACAAACAACAACACAGGCTGGGGTGTGACAAGCAACAACACAGGCTGGGGTGTGACAAGCAACAACACAGGCTGGGGTGTGACAAGCAACAACACAGGCTGGGGTGTGACAAACAACAACACAGGCTGGGGTGTGACAAGCAACAACACAAGCTGGGGTGTGACAAGCAACAACACAGGCTGGGGTGTGACAAGCAACAACACAGGCTGGGGTGTGACAGGCAACAACACAGGCTGGGGTGTGACAAACAACAACACAGGCTAGGGTGTGACAAACAACAACACAGGCTGGGGTGTGACAAACAACAACACAGGCTAGGGTGTGACAAACAACAACACAGGCTGGGGTGTGACAAACAACAACACAGGCTAGGGTGTGACAAACAACAACACAGGCTGGGGTGTGACAAACAACAACACAGGCTAGGGTGTGACAAACAACAACACAGGCTGGGGTGTGACAAGCAACAACACAAGCTGGGGTGTGACAAGCAACAACACAGGCTGGGGTGTGACAAGCAACAACACAGGCTGGGGTGTGACAAGCAACAACACAGGCTAGGGTGTGACAAACAACAACACAGGCTAGGGTGTGACAAACAACAACACAGGCTGGGGTGTGACAAGCAACAACACAGGCTGGGGTGTGACAAGCAACAACACAGGCTGGGGTGTGACAAACAACAACACAGGCTAGGGTGTGACAAACAACAACACAGGCTGGGGTGTGACAAGCAACAACACAGGCTGGGGTGTGACAAGCAACAACACAGGCTGGGGTGTGACAAACAACAACACAGGCTAGGGTGTGACAAACAACAACACAGGCTGGGGTGTGACAAACAACAACACAGGCTAGGGTGTGACAAACAACAACACAGGCTGGGGTGTGACAAGCAACAACACAGGCTGGGGTGTGACAAACAACAACACAGGCTAGGGTGTGACAAACAACAACACAGGCTGGGGTGTGACAAACAACAACACAGGCTAGGGTGTGACAAGCAACAACACAGGCTGGTGTGTGACAAACAACAACACAGGCTAGGGTGTGACAAGCAACAACACAGGCTGGGGTGTGACAAACAACAACACAGGCTAGGGTGTGACAAGCAACAACACAGGCTGGGGTGTGACAAACAACAACACAGGCTTGGGTGTGACAAGCAACAACACAGGCTGGGGTGTGACATGCAACAACACAGGCTAGGGTGTGACAAACAACAACACAGGCTAGGGTGTGACAAACAACAACACAGGCTGGGGTGTGACAAGCAACAACACAGGCTGGGGTGTGACAAGCAACAACACAGGCTGGGGTGTGACAAGCAACAACACAGGCTGGGGTGTGACAAACAACAACACAGGCTGGGGTGTGACAAGCAACAACACAAGCTGGGGTGTGACAAGCAACAACACAGGCTGGGGTGTGACAAGCAACAACACAGGCTGGGGTGTGACAGGCAACAACACAGGCTGGGGTGTGACAAACAACAACACAGGCTAGGGTGTGACAAACAACAACACAGGCTGGGGTGTGACAAACAACAACACAGGCTAGGGTGTGACAAACAACAACACAGGCTGGGGTGTGACAAACAACAACACAGGCTAGGGTGTGACAAACAACAACACAGGCTGGGGTGTGACAAACAACAACACAGGCTAGGGTGTGACAAACAACAACACAGGCTGGGGTGTGACAAGCAACAACACAAGCTGGGGTGTGACAAGCAACAACACAGGCTGGGGTGTGACAAGCAACAACACAGGCTGGGGTGTGACAAGCAACAACACAGGCTAGGGTGTGACAAACAACAACACAGGCTAGGGTGTGACAAACAACAACACAGGCTGGGGTGTGACAAGCAACAACACAGGCTGGGGTGTGACAAGCAACAACACAGGCTGGGGTGTGACAAACAACAACACAGGCTAGGGTGTGACAAACAACAACACAGGCTGGGGTGTGACAAGCAACAACACAGGCTGGGGTGTGACAAGCAACAACACAGGCTGGGGTGTGACAAACAACAACACAGGCTAGGGTGTGACAAACAACAACACAGGCTGGGGTGTGACAAACAACAACACAGGCTAGGGTGTGACAAACAACAACACAGGCTGGGGTGTGACAAGCAACAACACAGGCTGGGGTGTGACAAACAACAACACAGGCTGGGGTGTGACAAACAACAACACAGGCTAGGGTGTGAGAAACAACAACACAGGCTGGGGTGTGACAAACAACAACACAGGCTAGGGTGTGACAAGCAACAACACAGGCTGGTGTGTGACAAACAACAACACAGGCTAGGGTGTGACAAGCAACAACACAGGCTGGGGTGTGACAAACAACAACACAGGCTAGGGTGTGACAAGCAACAACACAGGCTGGGGTGTGACAAACAACAACACAGGCTTGGGTGTGACAAGCAACAACACAGGCTGGGGTGTGACAAGCAACAACACAGGCTAGGGTGTGACAAACAACAACACAGGCTAGGGTGTGACAAACAACAACACAGGCTGGGGTGTGACAAGCAACAACACAGGCTGGGTTGTGACAAGCAACAACACAGGCTGGGGTGTGACAAACAACAACACAGGCTAGGGTGTGACAAACAACAACACAGGCTGGGGTGTGACAAGCAACAACACAGGCTGGGGTGTGACAAGCAACAACACAGGCTGGGGTGTGACAAACAACAACACAGGCTAGGGTGTGACAAACAACAACACAGGCTGGGGTGTGACAAACAACAACACAGGCTAGGGTGTGACAAACAACAACACAGGGTGGGGTGTGACAAGCAACAACACAGGCTGGGGTGTGACAAACAACAACACAGGCTGGGGTGTGACAAACAACAACACAGGCTAGGGTGTGACAAACAACAACACAGGCTGGGGTGTGACAAGCAACAACACAGGCTGGGGTGTGACAAACAACAACACAGGCTGGGGTGTGACAAACAACAACACAGGCTGGGGTGTGACAAACAACAACACAGGCTGGGGTGTGACAAGCAACAACACAGGCTGGGGTGTGACAAACAACAACACAGGCTGGAGTGTGACAAGCAACAACACAGGCTGGGGTGTGACAGGCAACAACACAGGCTGGGGTGTGACAGGCAACAACACAGGCTGAGGAGTGACAAACAACAACACAGGCTGGAGTGTGACAAGCAACAACACAGGCTGGGGTGTGACAGGCAACAACACAGGCTGAGGAGTGACAAACAACAACACAGGCTGGAGTGTGACAAGCAACAACACAGGCTAGTGTGTGACAGGAAACAACACAGGCTGGGGCGTGACAGGCAACAACACAGGCTAGTGTGTGACAGGAAACAACACAGGCTGGGGTGTGACAAGCAACAACACAGGCTGGGGTGTGACAAGCAGCAAAACAGGCTGGGGTGTGACAAGCAACAACACAGGCTGGGGTGTGACAAGCAGCAACACAGGCTGGGGTGTGACAAGCAGCAACACAGGCTGGTGTGTGACAAGCAGCAACACAGGCTGGGGTGTGCCAAGCAACAACACAGGCTGGGGTGTGACAAGCAACAACACAGGCTAGCGTGTGACAAGCAACAACACAGGCTGGGGTGTGACAAGCAGCAACACAGGCTGGGGTGTGACAAGCAACAACACAGGCTGGGGTGTGACAAGCAGCAACACAGGCTGGGGTGTGACAAGCAGGAACACAGGCTGGGGTGTGACAAGCAGCAACACAGGCTGGGGTGTGACAAGCAACAACACAGGCTGGGGTGTGACAGGCAACAACACAGGCTGGGGTGTGACAAGCAGCAACACAGGCTGGGGTGTGACAAGCAACAACACAGGGTGGGGTGTGACAAGCAGCAACACAGGCTGGGGTGTGACAAGCAGCAACACAGGCTGGGGTGTGACAAGCAGCAACACAGGCTGGGGTGTGACAAGCAGCAACACAGGCTGGGGTGTGACAGGTAACAACACAGGCTGGGGTGTGACAAGCAACAACACAGGCTGGGGTGTGACAAGCAACAACACAGGCTAGTGTGTGACAAGCAACAACACAGGCTGGGGTGTGACAAGCAACAACACAGGCTGGGGTGTGACAAGCAACAACACAGGCTAGTGCGTGACAAGCAACAACACAGGCTGGGGTGTGACAGGCAACAACACAGGCTGGGGTGTGACAAGCAACAACACAGGCTGGGGTGTCACAAACAACAACACAGGCTAGTGTGTGACAGGCAACAACACAGGCTGGGGTGTGACAAACAACAACACAGGCTAGCGTGTGACAAGCAACAACACAGGCTAGCGTGTGACAAGCAACAACACAGGCTGGTGTGTGACATGCAACAACACAGGCTGGGGTGTGGCAAGCAACAACACAGGCTGGGGTGTGACAAGCAACAACACAGGCTGGGGTGTGACAAGCAACAACACAGGCTGGGGTGTGACAGGCAACAACACAGGCTGAGGTGCGACAAGCAACAACACAGGCTGGTGTGTGAGAAGAAACAACACAGGCTGGGGTGTGATAGGCAACAACACAGGCTGGGGTGTGACAAGGAACAACACAAGCTGGGGTGTGACAGGCAACAACACAGGCTGGGGTGCGACAAGCAACAACACAGGCTGGTGTGTGACAAGAAACAACACAGGCTGGGGTGTAAAAGGCAACAACACAGGCTGGGGTGTGACAAGCAACAAAACAGGCTGGGGTGCGACAAGCAACAACACAGGCTGGAGTGTGTCAAGCAACAACACAGGCTGGAGTGTGACAAGCAACAACACAGGCTGGGGTGCGACAAGCAACAACACAGGCTGGAGTGTGTCAAGCAACAACACAGGCTGGAGTGTGACAAGCAACAACACAGGCTGGGGTGTGTCAAGCAACAACACAGGCTGGAGTGTGTCAAGCAACAACACAGGCTGAGGTGTGACAGGCAACAACACAGGCTGGGGTGTGTCAAGCAACAACACAGGCTGGAGTGTGTCAAGCAACAACACAGGCTGGGGTGTGACAGGCAACAACACAGGCTGGGGTGTGACACGCAACAACACAGGCTGGGGTGTGACAAGCAACAACACAGGCTGGGGTGCGACAAGCAACAACACAGGCTGGGGTGTGACAAGCAACAACACAGGCTAGTGTGTGACAAGCAACAACACAGGCTGGGTTGTGACAAGCAACAACACAGGCTGGGGTGTGACAAGCAACAACACAGGCTGGGGTGTGACAAACAACAACACAGGCTGGGGTGTGACAAACAACAACACAGGCTAGGGTGTGACAAACAACAACACAGGCTGGGGTGTGACAAGCAACAACACAGGCTGGGGTGTGACAAACAACAACACAGGCTGGGGTGTGACAAACAACAACACAGGCTGGGGTGTGACAAACAACAACACAGGCTGGGGTGTGACAAGCAACAACACAGGCTGGGGTGTGACAAACAACAACACAGGCTGGAGTGTGACAAGCAACAACACAGGCTGGGGTGTGACAGGCAACAACACAGGCTGAGGTGTGACAGGCAACAACACAGGCTGAGGAGTGACAAACAACAACACAGGCTGGAGTGTGACAAGCAACAACACAGGCTGGGGTGTGACATGCAACAACACAGGCTGAGGAGTGACAAACAACAACACAGGCTGGAGTGTGACAAGCAACAACACAGGCTAGTGTGTGACAGGAAACAACACAGACTGGGGCGTGACAGGAAACAACACAGGCTAGTGTGTGACAGGAAACAACACATGCTGGGGTGTGACAAGCAACAACACAGGCTGGGGTGTGACAAGCAGCAACACAGGCTGGGGTGTGACAAGCAACAACACAGGCTGGGGTGTGACAAGCAGCAACACAGGCTGGGGTGTGACAAGCAGCAACACAGGCTGGTGTGTGACAAGCAGCAACACAGGCTGGGGTGTGCCAAGCAACAACACAGGCTGGGGTGTGACAAGCAACAACACAGGCTAGCGTGTGACAAGCAACAACTCAGGCTGGGGTGTGACAAGCAGCAACACAGGCTGGGGTGTGACAAGCAACAACACAGGCTGGGGTGTGAAAAGCAGCAACACAGGCTGGGGTGTGACAAGCAGGAACACAGGTTGGGGTGTGACAAGCAGCAACACAGGCTGGGGTGTGACAAGCAACAACACAGGCTGGGGTGTGACAGGCAACAACACAGGCTGGGGTGTGACAAGCAGCAACACAGGCTGGGGTGTGACAAGCAACAACACAGGGTGGGGTGTGACAAGCAGCAACACAGGCTGGGGTGTGACAAGCAGCAACACAGGCTGGGGTGTGACAAGCAGCAACACAGGCTGGGGTGTGACAAGCAGCAACACAGGCTGGGGTGTGACAGGTAACAACACAGGCTGGGGTGTGACAAGCAACAACACAGGCTGGGGTGTGACAAGCAACAACACAGGCTAGTGTGTGACAAGCAACAACACAGGCTGGGGTGTGACAAGCAACAACACAGGCTGGGGTGTGACAAGCAACAACACAGGCTAGTGCGTGACAAGCAACAACACAGGCTGTGGTGTGACAGGCAACAACACAGGCTGGGGTGTGACAAGCAACAACACAGGCTGGGGTGTCACAAACAACAACACAGGCTAGTGTGTGACAGGCAACAACACAGGCTGGGGTGTGACAAACAACAACACAGGCTAGTGTGTGACAAGCAACAACACAGGCTAGCGTGTGACAAGCAACAACACAGGCTGGTGTGTGACATGCAACAACACAGGCTGGGGTGTGACAAGCAACAACACAGGCTGGGGTGTGACAAGCAACAACACAGGCTGGGGTGTGACAAGCAACAACACAGGCTGGGGTGTGACAGGCAACAACACAGGCTAGTGCGTGACAAGCAACAACACAGGCTGGGGTGTGACAAGGAACAACACAAGCTGGGGTGTGACAGGCAACAACACAGGCTGGGGTGCGACAAGCAACAACACAGGCTGGTGTGTGAGAAGAAACAACACAGGCTGGGGTGTGATAGGCAACAACACAGGCTGGGGTGTGACAAGGAACAACACAAGCTGGGGTGTGACAGGCAACAACACAGGCTGGGGTGCGACAAGCAACAACACAGGCTGGTGTGTGACAAGAAACAACACAGGCTGGGGTGTAATAGGCAACAACACAGGCTGGAGTGTGTCAAGCAACAACACATGCTAGTGCGTGACAAGCAAAAACACAGGCTGGGGCGTGACTAGTAACAACACAGGCTGGAGTGTGTCAAGCAACAACACAGGCTGGAGTGTGACACGCAACAACACAGGCTGGGGTGTGACAGGTAAAAACACAGGCTGGAGTGTGTCAAGCAACAACACAGGCTGGAGTGTGACACGCAACAACACGGCTGGGGTGTGACAAGCAACAAAACAGGCTGGGGTGCGACAAGCAACAACACAGGCTGGAGTGTGTCAAGCAACAACACAGGCTGGAGTGTGACAAGCAACAACACAGGCTGGGGTGCGACAAGCAACAACACAGGCTGGAGTGTGTCAAGCAACAACACAGGCTGAGGCGTGACAGGCAACAACACAGGCTGGGGTGTGTCAAGCAACAACACAAGCTGGAGTGTGTCAAGCAACAACACAGGCTGGGGTGTAACAAGCAACAACACAGGCTGGGGTGTGACAAGCAACAACACAGGCTGGGGTGTGACAAGCAACAACACAGGCTGGGGTGTAACAAGCAACAACACAGGCTGGGGTGTGACAAGCAACAACACAGGCTGGGGTGTGACAAGCAACAACACAGGCTGGGGTGTGACAAGCAACAACACAGGCTGGGGTGTGACAAGCAACAACACAGGCTGTGGTGTGACAAGCAACAACACAGGCTAGTGTGTGACAAGCAACAACACAGGCTGGGGTGTGACAAGCAACAACACAGGCTGGGTTGTGACAAGCAACAACACAGGCTGGGGTGTGACAAGGAGCAACACAGGCTGGGTTGTGACAAGCAACAACACAGGCTAGTGTGTGACAAGCAACAACAAAGGCTATGGTGTGACAAGCAACAACACAGGCTGGGGTGTGACAAGCAACAACACAGGCTGGGGTGTGACAAGCAACAACACAGGCTGGGGTGTGACAAGCAACAACACAGGCTGGGGTGTGACAAGCAACAACACAGGCTGGGGTGTGACAAGCAACAACACAGGCTGGGGTGTGACAAGCAACAACACAGGCTGGGGTGTGACAAGCAACAACACAGGCTGGGTTGTGACAAGCAACAACACAGGCTGGGGTGTGACAAGCAACAACACAGGCTGGGGTGTGACAAGCAACAACACAGGCTGGGGTGTGACAAGCAACAACACAGGCTGGGGTGTGACAAGCAACAACACAGGCTGGGGTGTGACAAGCAACAACACAGGCTGGGGTGTGACAAGCAACAACACAGGCTGGGGTGTGACAAGCAACAACACAGGCTGGGGTGTGACAAGCAACAACACAGGCTGGGGTGTGACAAGCAACAACACAGGCTGGGGTGTGACAAGCAAGAACACAGGCTGGGGTGTGACAAGCAACAACACAGGCTGGGGTGTGACAAGCAACAACACAGGCTGGGGTGTGACAAGCAACAACACAGGCTGGGGTGTGACAAGCAACAACACAGGCTGGGGTGTGACAAGCAACAACACAGGCTGGGGTGTGACAAGCAGCAACACAGGCTGGGGTGTGACAAGCAACAACACAGGCTGGGGTGTGACAAGCAACAACACAGGCTGGGGTGTGACAAGCAACAACACAGGCTGGGGTGTGACAAGCACCAACTCAGGCTGGAGTGTGAGAGGGATCACCCTGGTAACTCAGAAGTTATCACGCGCTAATTAATTGCGTATGCAAATAATATCCCATAAGTCAAGATGAATATTTAAATTCTGCTCTATATTTCATCTACCCATTTGACTATGAGGAACGAGACTGGTGACAGCGCCAGCAATTATGACTCCTGTGTAAGGTGTTCCTTAGGCGAAGTTTTCCTCTATTGTAATTAGGGAATGACTTGGTGTTTGTTATGGCTGCGTCTCCAGCGCTCAGCGGATTTCTTACGTCTTTATGTGAGTACGTAAGACGGTGAAGCAGCGCTCCAGCGGGTTTAGTGTGTTCACTGGGAAAATGTAAACCACCATGGATTATACAGTAACTGTAAAATGGAGGTTATAATCAGGTTTGGCATATGGAAGGAGGAGAATATTTCAATTTCCTTGGATCAAAAGTCTATCACCAGCATCAGCTCCGCGTCCTTCCATCATACTCTGATGAACAAATCCAGTTGAAGGTCAGAGAAGAAAAGTTATCCTAACAATAAGACCACGAGTGTTACTTACCCAGGATAACCCAAGACAGTGTGGCTTATCTTTATGGAGTCCCTCGATCTTTTCCTCAAGGATCTATGTGTTACCTGGTGAGAAGACGCATCAGGTGTAAATAGACTTCCTCCTAAGTTTCTCCCTGCCCGGGGCCTGCACCGGGTCTCTTCTGTTGTGAGATATTTGCTACAGTTTACCTGTGGATATTGTAGTTTATTTTCTTATTCACTGTGTCAGCTGTTTGGGGGCTATACTATGTTACAGAGGCCTGCTATACCCTATTTTAGAGACCTGCTATATTACTTAGTAGAGACTTGCTATACTACTTTATAGATATCTGCTATACAATTTTATATAAAACTGCTACAGCACTCTATTGAGAACCGCTACAGACCGTTCTATTGAGAACCGCTACAGACCGTTCTATTGAGAACCGCTACAGACCGTTCTATTGAGAACCGCTACAGACCGTTCTATTGAGAACCGCTACAGACCGTTCTATTGAGAACCGCTACAGACCGTTCTATTGAGAACCGCTACAGACCGTTCTATTGAGAACCGCTACAGATCACTTTATAGAGAACAGCTACACTATTTGACAGAGAACTACTGTCCCACTTTGCAGAGAACAGAATTATCGCTGTAGAACGAACAATTATTGCACGTTACATAGAACTGCTATACCGTTTTATAAAGAGCCAGGAAGCCTGGTCATGGACCGGGCCGCAGGGGCGTTGATCCCCAGAATACCCTCCAGGTAGACTCCACGTAGAGCTCCTATACCTCTTTCTACAGAACTAAAACACTGCATTATAGTGAACTACTATATCACTTTTTGCAGAGCTTGTGTGGGATTATATGCACAAGTGTTATACCAACTTACTGTGAACACCTATACAACGTCAGAGAAAACTATTGTAGCACTTTATATCAAACGTCTGGACATTTTGCTCAGTTAGGGTGTGGTGTCAGATTCCATCTGGATTAAAATACTACAAAAATATTATTATTATTATTATTATTATTATTATTATTATTATTATTATTATTATTATTATTATTATTATTATTATTATTATTATTATTAAGAAACATGTAGAAATAAAATAAACATAATAATGACTGATTTAAAAAAATCGGTTTAAGTTAGGATAAAAAGTCTCCTGTGAGGTGAGAAGGTTGAACAATAAAGTAAGAATGAGGGCACCAAAAATGACTTCTATTGTAAATAGAAAAAAGGGGGAGACATGATAAGCAAAGGCGGTGATGACTTGATTTTAAATTCATGAAAAAAATAAGTGCCAATAAATAACTTGAAATTATTTCTTCTGACACACATAGAGAGGTAGGCTGCTGATACGGTGGGATCTAAGATGAGGATGTAAGTACTACATATTCTGGGAATTTACCATTATATCTCTGTTCCTGTGATTATAAATACTGAAAATGGACAACCAAGAATATTGTTCCTCTCCTGTACTACAAGCAACTACTAACACTGAAGATGAGATACCAACATAGGTCTGGTCTTGTAACCACACTGATGATAGGACACCATTATAGTTACGTTACTATATCCTCAAACACTAATAACAGAATAAAACCAGCATAGTTTTGTTGAAACTATTTACACTAAAGACTGAACACGAACAAAATAGCTCTGTTTCTGTAACTGTAAATACTGAAGATAACACTTCCAGTGTACGAGGTGCAATCAAGAATCTCCCGGACTGGAATCTTCGTGCGCTTCTTGGGCGATATATGACAGCGGCACAAAACAGTACTCTCCTTTGAGAAGTAACGCGGTGTGTTTTAGTGTGGTTGTTCATTCCGCTGACTTTAGATAGGTAGTTTTTGTCATGTGAATGTGTTGTTGTGACAAATGATTGTGCATGTGGAGTTCTTTTTCAGGCTCAATAAAACGGCTAGTGATCCTTATAAAATGTTTCAGAAAGCACTGAGCGACGAAGCAATGAGTTACAGTTGGTGCCTGTGATGGTACGTAATACAGTAAGTATTACTTCCGAATCCTTCCTCTTAGAGGCCTGAGTCATCCTGGACGGTTGAGCATCAGACTGTCAATTTGCAGACCGCGGTTCGAGCCCCTCATCCAACTTTCTGTTTATTCATCGGCTTATTACAACTCAGTTTGAGTTCACATATATGTCAGTGCTGTATATTACTGTGTACTCATACCAGTAACCGTTACATTCACCTCCTCTCTGCGTGAATCACTGACCATTATGTCACTGATCATTATGTGATTCACTGCTGACCTAGCATGGTATCACGAGCGCCTTGAATACCCTCCGGGCACTGGGCAGCGCAGTTCAAAGCAGGGCTTAGCAGAGTAGACAGGACAGGCGAAGGTTCTGAGTGTTGTCCCTTGTTTACCATCTTAATATACGTTACCAAGACATCCTACGTTTGTGTTATTACACCATATCCATCAACGAACCCCATGACATATCATTAACGACACTGCGGCTGGCCGAGGCTCGATCCCGCGTCACCTTCTCCCGCCCTTGCAAAGCAAGATAACGTTCGCGATGCTCTAATTATTACACCATGAATCCTACAAACATGAGCCTAGTGAACTAGACTTGCTTCATGTTGTGAGGACCTACATGACCATGGTAAGCTCAGGACTAATTTCAATCTACTCCTGTTTGAAACATGAAGCATGTCTAGTTTGCTACGCTAATGCTGTTTGTATGATTGATGGTGTAAAGGTTAGAGTATCACGAACATTCTCCTGCTTCCTACAGGGCGGGACAAGGTGATGCGGGATCGAGTCTCGGCCAGCCGCAGTTTTGTTAATGACTCAAAAATCACTGTTTCATGATTGCATTTATATATACAGACGCCTCCCAACTTACGAACAAGTTATGTTCCAGAAGGCTAATCGTATCATGAATCGTTCGTAAGTCCTTATTTTGTCATTTTTCTATTGTTACAATTATTATTATTGTTTTTAATATTATCATTATTATTAGTGTTCTCTCTCTACTATACGGTTCTTAATACTAAACCATATTTTAATAATATATACTGTAATAAAAGTTTTTACCCTTTAAACTGGTACAACAGACGAACACGGCCGTCTGTTCATATGTTCGAATGTTCGCAACTCAAATGTTCGTAAGTAGGGTAGCGTCTGTATATGTATATATGCAAGGAATTCGCGAGAGCATGCGAAATATACACAAACATCTGTGGCTAGCTGGTCTAGTGGCTAACACGACGGGCTGGAGTTTTGAGACTCTCTGACCGCGGGTTCAATCCCGGCCGGGGTATGGTTTGTTTGCAATCGTGTCATTACGATTTCGTGAGTCATGTAGACCCTAAGCTGCTTTGGGGATTATTGTGGACGGTTACAAAGCCATGGCTTGCTTTTGCACGATTTTAAGATATGAGGTTGGGATGTTGAAGGAGGAAATCCTTCTTCTCCAGGAGGAGATTAGGAGGCTGAAGATCCACCTCAATAGGTCTGGGAGTGAGTGTGAGGTGGCTGGAGTGGTTGAGGGGAATGAGGCTTAGCAGTGAGGTGCAGTTGTCACTCGCTGCGAAGATGCTGTAGGTGGGATGATAGTAACGGCTACCAGCAGTGAGGTGCAGTCCAGCACCTGCTACAAGTGGCAAGTGGTTCCCAGTAATGGGAGGAGCATCAAAATAAGTAAAGTTAAGAGTGAAGATTTGAAGGTAGGAAATCGCTTCTCTGTTCTTCAGGATGAATGTACTTCAGTGGCCAGTGAAGATAAGGATACTACTGCCCCTGCTAATAGAGGTAAGCGCATTCTTGTGGTTGGTGACTCGCAGGTAAGATATATGAACCGTGCAATCTGTATTAGGAATAAGAAGATGAGAGATAGAGTGTGCTTCCCTGAAGCTGGTGTTGGTGACATAGTCAACAGGTTGGATAATATCATGTCAGGTAATGGGAACAAGCCTATAATCTGTCCCAGTGCTGGTGGAAATGATATTGAGAAGGGTAGGAGAGAAGAGCTGCTAGATAAGCACAGGTCAGCTATAGATTTAATTAAGTCTAAGGGAGGGGTCCCAATCATATGTAGTATCTTGTCTAGAAGGGAAGTGAGCAATGAACGGTTGTCTAGGACAATTGGTGTAATTTCCTGGCTAGACAGATACCACAAGGAACTTGCAATCCCATTCATTGACAACTGGGACAACTTTTATGGCAAACATGATATGTATGCAAGGGATGGGGTACATCTTTCTGGGGCAGGAGCCATTGTTGAAATGCCTAGGATTTTAAACTGATAGAAGATAGAGGTATGGGTGTGTGTGTGGGAAACAGTCAGATTGCAACACTAGGGTTGGAAACAGTAAATGTATAAAAGACATTCATCATGAAGTTATAAATAAAGACAATAGATCAGGTCAGCAAACAAAGGGTTACAGCAGAGGGCAGCAAGGGACTAGCTCCTTTAAGGTTTACTATACTAATAGCAGGAGTGTAAGAAATAAGATAGATGAGCTAAGATTAATTGCAAGTGCAGGAAACATATATATTATTGCTATAACAGAGACCTGGCTCAATCTGAAAGGTAGAGAGATGCTTTATGAATGTCACATACAAGGCTATAAATTATTCCACAATGACAGGGTCAACAGGAAGGGCGGTGGAGTAGCGATGTATGTCAGAGACAATTTAAATTGTTGTGTTAGACAAGATATAAAATTAGAAGCGTCAGCCACTGAATCTGTTTGGTTACAGCTTCTCGAGGGCCGTGAAAAAACTATTTTTGGGTGTGATTTACAGGGCCCCAAATCTTTATAGTGAGTGCAGTAAACTTCTATGGAACGAAATTCGTAAAGCATCTACGTATGAAAATGTTGTGCTAATGGGAGATTTCAACTATAGACAGATTGACTGGACCAATTTGACAGGAAATTTAGAGTCAGGTGACTTTATTAATACGATTCAGGATTGTTTTTAAAAACAGTTTGTTACAGAACCAACAAGAGGAAATAACCTGCTTGACTTGGTTCTTGCCAGTAGGGAAACACTAATTAATAATCTTGAAGTTAATGATGATCTTGGGAAAGTGATCACAAATCACTCAGTTTTAAAATATCATGGAATTCCCCTAATAATGGCAATGAAGTCTCTGTTCCTGACTTCCGCTTGGCTGATTTCATAGGACTGAGAAATTACTTGGGTGGGCTGAACTGGAATGACCTGACTGTGGGTCAGGTAGGTGATGATGATTGCTGATATGACGTTTTCCAGGACATAGTTCTAGCTGCTCAAATAATTTATGTTCCAAATAGAGAAATTAGATCAAACAAAAATGATCCTAAATGGATGAACAATAGATTAAAACATCTAATTGGTCAAAAGAGAGGCATATATAGGCAAATCAAAAGAGGAGAGGGGCAATTAAGAAATCAATATATTACCTGGAGTTTACCTGGAGAGAGTTTCGGGGGTCAATGCCCCCGCGGCCCGGTCTGTGACCAGGCCTCCTGGTGGATCAGTGCCTGATCAACCAGGCTGTTGCTGCTGGCTGCACGCAAACCAACGTACGAGCCACAGCCCTGCTGATCAGGAACTGACTTTAGGTGCTTGTCCAGTGCCAGCTTGAAGACTGCCAGGGGTCTGTTGGTAATCCCCCTTATGTGTGCTAGGAGGCAGTTGAACAGTCTCGGGCCCCTGACACTTATTGTATGGTCTCTTAACGTGCTAGTGACACCCCTGCTTTTCATTGGGGGGATGGTGCATCGTCTGCCAAGTCTTTTGCTTTCGTAGTGAGTGATTTTCGTGTGCAAGTTCGGTACTAGTCCCTCTAGGATTTTCCAGGTGTATATAATCATGTATCTCTCCCTCCTGCGTTCCAGAGAATACAGGTTTAGAAACCTCAAGCGCTCCCAGTAATTGAGGTGTTTTATCTCCGTTATGCGCGCCGTGAAAGTTCTCTGTACATTTTCTAGGTCGGCAATTTCACCTGCCTTGAAAGGTGCTGTTAGAGTGCAGCAATATTCCAGCCTAGATAGAACAAGTGACCTGAAGAGTGTCATCATGGGCTTGGCCTCCCTAGTTTTGAAGGTTCTCATTATCCATCCTGTCATTTTTCTAGCAGATGCGATTGATACAATGTTATGGTCCTTGAAGGTGAGATCCTCCGACATAATCACTCCCAGGTCTTTGACGTTGGTGTTTCGCTCTATTTTGTGGCCAGAATTTGTTTTGTACTCTGATGAAGATTTAATTTCCTCATGTTTACCATATCTGAGTAATTGAAATTTCTCATCGTTGAACTTCATATTGTTTTCTGCAGCCCACTGAAAGATTTGGTTGATGTCCGCCTGGAGCCTTGCAGTGTCTGCAATGGAAGACACTGTCATGCAGATTCGGGTGTCATCTGCAAAGGAAGACACGGTGCTGTGGCTGACATCCTTGTCTATGTCGGATATGAGGATGAGGAACAAGATGGGAGCTAGTACTGTGCCTTGTGGAACAGAGCTTTTCACCGTAGCTGCCTCGGACTTTACTCTGTTGACGACTACTCTCTGTGTTCTGTTAGTGAGGAAATTATAGATCCATCGACCGACTTTTCCTGTTATTCCTTTAGCGCGCATTTTGTGCGCTATTACGCCATGGTCACACTTGTCGAAGGCTTTTGCAAAGTCTGTATATATTACATCTGCATTCTTTTTGTCTTCTAGTGCATTTAGGACCTTGTCGTACTGATCCAGTAGTTGAGACAGACAGGAGCGACCTGTTCTAAACCCATGTTGCCCTGGGTTGTGTAACTGATGGGATTCTAGATGGGTGGTGATCTTGCTTCAGTAAAAGAGAGAAATAAAAAAAGGAATAAGAAAAGCATAAAGAGATTATGAGGTTAAAGTTGCAAGAGAATCGAAGACTAACCCAAAAGGATTCTTTCAGGTATACAGAAGTAAGATCAGGGACAAGATAGGACCACTCAAAAGTTACTCGGGTCAGCTCATGGACAGTGATAAGGAAATGTGTAGGATTTTTAACACATACTTCCTCTCAGTTTTTACTCAGGAAAATACTAGCGATATTCCAGAAATAATAAATTATGTAGAACAGGACGATAATACACTATGCACGATTCGGGTCACAAGTGACATGGTTATTAGGCAAATAGATCAATTAAAATCTAACAAATCCCCAGGCCCTGATGAACTATACACAAGGATTCTAAAGGAATGTAAAGAGGAGCTTGGTGAACCTTTGGCTAATCTTTTCAACATATCACTACAAACTGGCATGGAGCCAAATAAGTGGAAAATTGCAAATGTGATACCTATTTTCACAGCAGGTGACAGGTCCTTAGCTTCGAACTAAAGACCAATAAGCCTAACTGTGGAAAATACTGTATATATTTTCCAGAAATACAGTAGTTATTAAATGTAAATAGATGACCATACTGTATTTAAAATTTATGTAATTGAAAACGGGAAGCTGTGCCTGCGCAGACGAGACGGGCCGTCTTGGTTTTGAATTTGTATTAGAAACGTTGGTGAATGGGGAAGAATTTCTCGTGCTCTAGAGGTTAAAATTGTGCTGACACCTCTCAAATAGTAGGCGAAATTGGTGGATATGCATTCCTGCATAACTTGAGATATCAGACGACTGGACAAGACAGCTCCAGGAGCCTCAGATAAGCTCTCTAGATTTGTGTATAATTCTGGCCAGTGTTTTCATAAATTTAGTTAGTGACGTTTTTCTGAGTATGATACAACTTAATATCCAGTCAAAATGGTGAGTGATATTAAGATATATTTTCCTTCTGTTATGTAATTGTGTGTATATATATAACCATTTATTATTTTTAATATACAGTCCACAAATTTATGTATTTACCAGTATTCCTGGTGTATGTATATTTCATTAATTAATAGGTCCAGAGTAACTTGTGGATATGACAGTGGTAGGTATCGAAGGGGGACATTTTTGCGACCTAGGTGTTCCAAATTCCTACTTGTCTAACTGATAAATAATAATTATCTATGTTCATTTATTGTTATGTACATAATGATACATACAGATAAACGCAATTT
>NC_091316.1:27896331-27961331 GCF_038502225.1 Cherax quadricarinatus
TTGCCTCCAAGGACAAAGTTCTTTGTCTCCACAGACTCCTAAGTGCACCACTCACCCTTTTCCCATCATCAATTCTATGATTCACCTCATCCTTCATAGACCCATCCGCTGACACGTCCACTCCCAAATATCTGAATACATTCACCTCCTCCATACTCTCTCCCTCCAATCTGATATCCAATCTTTCATCACCTAATATTTTCGTTATCCTCATAACCTTACTCTTTCCTGTATTCACTTTTAATTTTCTTCTTTTGCACACCCTACCAAATTCATCCACCAATCTCTGCAACTTCTCTTCAGAATCTCCCAAGAACTCAGTGTTATCAGCAAAGAGCAACTGTGACAACTCCCACTTTATGTGTGATTCTTTATCTTTTAACTCCACGTCTCTTTCCAACACCCTCGCATTTACTTCTCTTACAACCCCATCTATAAATATATTAAACAACCACGGTGGCATCACACATCCTTGTCTAAGGCCTACTTTTACTGGGAAATAATTTCCCTCTTTCCTACATACTCTAACTTGAGCCTCACTATCCTCGTAAAAACTCTTCACTGCTTTCAGTAACCTACCTCCTATACCATACACCTGCAACATCTGCCACATTACCCCCTATCCACCCTGTCATACGCCTTTTTCAAATCCATAAATACCACAAAAACCTCTTTAGCCTTATCTAAATACTGTTCACTTATATGTTTCACTGTAAACACCTGGTCCACACACCCCCTACCTTTCCTAAAGCCTCCTTGTTCATCTGCTATCCTATTCTCCGTCTTACTCTTAATTCTTTCAATAATAACTTTACAATACACTTTACCAGGTATACTCAGCAGACTTATCCCCCTATAATTTTTGCACTCTCTTTTGTCCCCTTTGCCTTTATACAAAGGAACTATGCATGCTCTCTGCCAATCCCTAGGTACCTTACCCTCTTCCATACATTTATTAAATAATTGCACCAACCACTCCAAAACTATATCCCCACCTGCTTTTAACATTTCTATCTTTATCCCATCGATTCCGGCTGCCTTACCCCCTTTCATTTTACCTACTGCCTCACGAACATCCCCCAAACTCACAACTGGCTCTTCCTCACTCCCACAAGATGTTATTCCTCCTTGCCCTATACACAAAATCACAGCTTCCCTATCTTCATCAACATTTAGTAATTCCTCAAAATATTCCCTCCATCTTCCCAATACCTCTAACTCTCCATTTAATAACTCTCCTCTCCTATTTTTAACTGACAAATCCATTTGTTCTCTAGGTTTCCTTAACTTGTTAATCTCATTCCAAAACTTTTTCTTATTTTCAACAAAATTTGTTGATAACATCTCACCCACTCTCTCATTTGCTCTCTTTTTACATTGCTTCACCACTCACTTAACCTTTTTCTTTTTCTCCATATACTCTTTCCTCCTTGCATCACTTCTACTTTGTAAAAACCTCTCATATGCTAACTTTTTCTCCCTTTCATTTAAAAACCTCTCATATGCTAACTTTTTCTCCCTTTCATTTATGGTTTAGTAAAAATTAATGATTTTGTACCAAAGGAACATTAGGAAACTTACCTAATCTTATTATAACAAGCGCAATTTAATTTAGCCAAATCCAGCTAAATATATTTTATATATGTTCACAATTATTTATTAATAAATATAAAGAAATATGTTTTATTTCGTAAAATTCAGAACGATGTTTGCGAAATTATTGCAGACACAAATTTTTGCTTTCTCTATTCGGGAAGAAGTGTGCTGGTTTCTAATTAAGTCAACATTGCAAGTTTACTTATTCGTCACGACATATATATTTTTTATGGCCTGGGGGGCCTTCATCCTCAGAGAAAAGAATAAAGTTACTTCATGGAAAACTCGAGATTCTCCCTAGAGCGTTTGAATATTTTCTCCTACCAATCCCTATATTCTATATTCTAAGTAGATTTTATATAAAGACAAAATACATTAACAAAAATACTATTGGAAGTAGAACAACATAAATAATATCTCAGAGCCTGCATCTCAAATACTTCATCCAGCTTAATGGCGGTGGGTCGCATGGCCAGAATGCTGCAGGCATTTACCCTCTGGATTGCCGCACTGAGTCTGTGAAAGAGGAAACTGGCCGTTCTGTGATCCTTGGTTTCTGTGATGAGTTTTTTCATCCAGCTCTCTTAGGAACTTTGGAGCACACTTGTCTCTAGTCACAAGGGTCTCCGATCCTACTGGGATGAAGTTATAGCAAGGGGGCAGGTCAACATATTTCTGAATCTTCTGGATCTCCCTGTAACTGGCGGCTGACCCCCCTTCAGCATCAGAGTATGGCAAGTAGGTGTCTGCCAACATAGCAGAACAGGTGTAGTCCCAGGTAATCTGCTTACCATCCTTCCAGGGAAGCATAGTGAATCCACCTGGACGCTTTTGACTTCCGCCAGACCTCAGTATTTGGGGTTCCTGTAAAGCTGGACAACTGGCTGTGACGAGACTTCTCTTTATGATGTCGTTGACCTCTTGTCTAGCGTACATGCCTTCTGATGTATAATACACGAGACCAAGCAGTTGGAATTGGTCAGCCGTCGCCCTGCCGCAAATATACCTATGTTTGGTAAGAAGGGGGACAGCTAGGTGGAGAGTAACACCAATCCGAATGGCCTGTGGGTCGAGTCGAGTGCCCAGGGAGGAATTGGGAACAGCTAAACGGAAATCTCCTGAATGTGGTGCCTTCACTGCCAGGAGACGAGCTTTGTCCTTTCCTGAAGTGTTCTTGAACACTGTGTTGGCAATTTTTTCTATGATTGGTTTGTCCTAGTGGAATTATTTGTGCTCTTTGGGAGGAGCTGGTCTGCTTGAGGAGTCTGCAAGGGTGTCCTGCAGCATGGGTGCTTCAATGAACCTGGGATCTTGAGCTCCTACCGCACCTCTCAAGCGTTCTGGGACAATCTCCTTGGCTATTCCACTGGAAGCTATGCACGATGACAGAAACGTAGGTAAAGCTACCTGTATTACCTTGGACCCCTATACCTTCCAGTCACACTGGAAAGGTTGCTTGATCCCATTCCTAATCTCCCAGTGACAGATTCAGTGCCTTCTTAAAGATAAGACAACAAATAAGATCACAGTAAGCAGGTGCTATCACAATATGCAGAACAACCACTGTGAAGAAATAGTAGAATTCCAAGCACTTTCGTGATTTCTCAAATTATCAAGGAACTGTAAAAATGAAAATCAACAGGAAGACATATGAGGAACGGGACTACACCTGGCAGTTACCTTACAACACCCGACATTTTATGTCGATGTAAGTGAAACACAGCTTGTATTCTACCCAAGCATTAAGAAATTTAACTTGTCTAATGTATCTTAAATTCTTTCCAAATTTTAATAATTATAAATGAATCCAATTTACATAACCCAAAAGCAATATTCATATTTTCAAAAGTACATATTATGAAACTTGATTCTATTTTATTCCTCTCCATCATGGACTTGCTGGATACGACCTTCTGAGCCTTTACCTGTATCAAGATTTTTAAATACAACTTTGATATTAATATTCTTAAGTAGAGAAGGTATATCAGCCAAGCTTTCATGGTAAGGGTGAACCAATATATTTTTAGTGAAATGAGGTTGTTTGTCCCTTTTCGAATTTTAGAAAGTATTTCTAGGAATTTTAAAAGGTTTATCAGTTAAGTTTCTTGGGTATTTTAGATCATTAGCTACTTCATAAATTTTCGAGATTTCTTCATCTATGAATTCTGGGCTGCAAATATGTAAAACTCTTAAAAACATTGATGATAATACAGACAGTTTAACTTTATCTTGATGTGAACAATAATAGAGTACATAGGAACAGTTATTTGTTGGTTTTCTGCCAATTTTAAATCATGGTTCCCCTTAATAACTAAAACATCTAAACAAGGCAATGAGTTATTTTGTTCAAATTCAACAGTAAATTTTATGGAGTGAGCTAGATTATTTAATTTAAAAAGGAAATGGTTTATATCTATATTCTCAGGCATAAGACATAAAATATCATCAACATATCTATACCACATAGTTCTACTAGGAATGATTTTGTTAAGTAATCTTGTCTCGAAATATTCCATACACAAATTACTATGGACAGGTGAGAGAGGATTTCCCATTAGGATACCAAACTTCTGAGTGTAAAACTCGCCATTAAACACAAACTTTGCATAAACAATACAAAGTTTAATAAGTTTAATGATAGTAGGTAATGACATTGGTAAATAAGTTCTTCAGGTAGGAAACTTAATAAATCATCAACTGGAACTCTCGTAAACAATGAAGTAACATCAAAACTAACCATACTGAAATCATTTAATTCAGCCGAATTGCTTAATTTATCCACCAAATCTATACTGTTTTTAACATTTAAAATTTGATTTTTTTAAAAAAATGGGCTCAAAATTTCTACTAGCCATTTAGATAATTTATAGAAAAGTGAACCTATGGAGCAATATTAGGTCTGGCTGGATTACCTGCTACGTGTTTTTATTAATCCATAGATATAGGGTAAAGATGGATTAATGGAACTGATTTTCTAATTAATTCATCTTTGCCTTTCAATAGCTGTTTTATTGTTTTATTAAAGTTACTGTTAACAGAACCTAAGGGATTCTTTCTAAGTTTAGAATAAATATCTTTATCATTTTAATGATTATTAATTTTTTCTTGGCAATCATTTTCTTTCAAAATTCCTATTGCATTTATTTTATCTACTTTAGTAAGATGAATTGTTTTTATTCTTAATAAGTTTTTCATAAGACTTAAATAATCTTTGAGGAAGAACCTCAACTACTCGGAACACTTGGAAGCACTTGACTTGTACTCACTGGAACGCAGGCGATAGAGATATATCATTACCTACACTTGGAAAGTCCTAGAAGGAATGGTCCGAATCTGCACACAGACATCACTCCCTACGAAAGTAAAAGACTGGACAGGCGATGCAAAATACCCCCAATGAAAAGTACGGGCGCCATAGATACACTAAGAGAAAACACCATAAGTGTCTGGGGCCCAAAACTGTTCAACAGCCTCCCACCATGCATAAGGGGAGTTACCAATAGGCCCCTGGCTGCCTTCAAGAGGGAGCTGAACAGATAGTTAAAGTCGGAGCCGGATCAGCCGATCTGTGATTCGTACGTTGGACTACGTGCGGCCAGCAGTAACAATCTGATTGATCAGGCCTTGATCCACCGGGAGGCCTAATCGTGGACCGGGCCGCGGGGGCGTTGATCTCCGAAATACCCTCCAGGTAGACTCCAGGTAGACTCCAGGTAGACTCCAGGTAGACTCCAGGTAGACTCCAGGTAGACTCCAGGTAGACTCCAGGTAGAATTGGGAATATTATGTTTTATCATAGAGTTATAAACCATCCTCTTACTTATGTTAATTTCATCAGTGGATAAATCAGAGGATTTATTTGAGTGAGAAAAGGCTTTTGCAATTTCAAACACTGTTGAGTTTTTTTGAAGCTGCAAAACTTAGCCCGAAACCTAGAGCAGCGTTTGTATTTTTATTTAATATTTCAACTGAAAAGTTAATTACAAATTTGCTATTAGCATGCATTGTCCAATCAATGTTTTCAATTAGACTGTGAGAGAGTTTAACCATCCAATTAATTTTCAAGAGGCGAGAGGGATATATAGAAACAAGTTTCATAAAAGAAATACTTTTGAAAATAATACGAATATTACTATTGGATTATATAAATTGGATTCATTTATAATTAATAAAATTTGGGAAGAATTTAAGATACATTAGACATGTTAAATTCAAATTAAGTCGTAAGAAAAGACTGTCAACAAGAATGTTAGACTTGGTATGTCAAAACCACAGTTCAAGTCTCCGTCCATCCTTCTTTTTATTCGTTGACAGTCATTCATTAGGACTTACCCTGAGTTGGTAAACATTATATATTTGTGTGAAAGGGGGTTGTGAAGGGCAGAAGCTTGAGCAACTAACAGATGTGTGTTAGCGCGTTATTTAAGGGTATCTGGGGAAGAGTAGGTAGTTCTAAGATTTTAACCTGCTGATGGAATGTTAGCAAGATAATACTTAAGAAGGGATTCAAGGAAACTGCTTAGGTGGACCTGTATGGTGGAGGAGGGATTTACAGTGAGTGAAGCTATTTAATGAATGATGGTTACTGTTTTCTAAATATATCGTCCAATATCGTGGTGGCCGATGCCCTGTGTGTCAAAAAATATTATAGAGCTGTGCGTGTGTTAATATAGACATAAGATGGTAATTATGAGTGAGGTAAGAGAGCAGCCAACACGGTATCCCAGAGAGGCAGACAATATACGTCAGGTTGGACCATTTATGGCATATCTGTGAAGCTTATTACCCATGATCACTCGCTCCTTATTAATGCCAGACTCCAGCACAACACCTACCACTACCACTACCACTATATTAACCATAAATCTGTGTAGCAGCCGGACCACCTGATGCTGTTTGTAAACAGCCAGTACATGTATACAGCTGCTGTCCGTACACAGCTGCTGTCTGAATACATCAGACAGCAGCACAAAGCAACTATTTGCAAACAGTGTACGTACATATTATATGTACAGATCAAGTGAATTTATACAACCACTATTTGTACACAACATTCCTATGAACGCAACCATTATCTGTACATAACAAATATCAGTATATAACCAATGAACATACAGAACAACTATCTGTACACTGCCAGTGCTTGAATACATGCCCTGTACACACTCTCTGGGGGCTGGTCCGGTGATTAGTATAATTATTACTATTACTATTATTATTATTATTATTATTATTATTATTATTATTATTATTATTATTATTATTATTATTTATTATTATTATTATTATTATTATTATTATTATTATTATTATTATTATTATTATTATTGTTACACAGCATTCATTAGGAAACGCCTTGGAAATGCGACACGTCTTGAGTGTAATGAAGTGATTTTGGAAGACAAGATGAGCGTAATGTGGTAAATCAGTTGATTCAGGAGACCACCAGCATGAACGTTCACTTCTTGAAGGAATCTGAGGGTCAATTACTGTACAATGATTAAGCACGAATTATTCTTCTTCGTACACTCAAGCAACTGCTGCTTACTGCACTCATCCTCTTCCTTGTCTCTACACTCATCCTCTACCTTCTACCTGCACTCACGTTCTGTCTTCTGGTTGCACTCATGGTCTTTCTTCTGTTTGAGTTCATGTTCTTCCTTCTCCCTGCACTCAAGTTCTTCCTTCTCCCTGCTCTCATGTTCTTCTACTTCCATTCTTGTCCTTTCTTCTGCTTGCACTCATGTTCTTCCTTCTCCCTGCTCTCATGTTCTTTCTTCTGCTTGCACTCATGCTCTTCCTTCTCCCTGCATTCATATTCTTTCTTCAAGCACTCAAGTTTTTTTATTCTGCTTGCCCTCATGTACTTTCTTCTCCTTGCACTCATGTTGTTCCTTCTCCCTGCACTCATGTTCTTTCTTCTGCTTGCATTCATGTTCTTTCTTCTGCTTGCACTCGTGTTCCACCTTCTCCTAGTACTCATGTTCTTCCTTTTCCATGCACTCATGCTCTTCCTTCTCCCTGCACTCACGTCCTTCCTTCTGCTTGCACTCATGTTCTTCCTTCTCCTTGCACTCATGTTCTTCCTTCGCCTTGCACTCATGTTCTCCCTTCTCCCTGCACTCACGTCCTTCTGCTTGCACTCATGTTCTTCCTTCTCCCTGCACTCACATCCTTCCTTCTGCTTGCACTCATGTTCTTCCTTCTCCTTTCACTCATGTTCTTCCTTCTCCCTGCACTCATGTTCTTTCTTCTGCTTGCACTCATGTTCTTCCTTCTCCCTGCACTCACGTCTTCCTACTGCTTGCACTCATGTTCTTTCTTCTGCTTGCACTCATGTTCTTCCTTCTCCTTGCACTCTTGTTCTTCCTTCTCCCTGCACTCATGTTCTTTCTTCTGCTTGCACTCATGTTCTTCCTTCTCCCTGCACTCACGTCTTCCTACTGCTTGCACTCATGTTCTTTCTTCTGCTTGCACTCATGTTCTTCCTTCTCCTTGCACTCTTGTTCTTCCTTCTCCCTGCACTCATGTTCTTCCTACTGCTTGCACTCACGTTTTTTCTTCTCCTTACACTCAAGTTCTTCTAAATACACTCATGTTCTCTCTTCTTCCTTCGCTCATGTTCTTTCTTCTCATTGCACTCATGCTCTTCTTTGTGCACTCATGTTCTTTTTTCTGCTTGCACTCATGTTCTTCCTTCACCCTGCACTCATGTTCTTCCTTCTCCCTGCACTCAAGTTCTTCCTTCTCCCTGCACTCATGTTCTTCCTACTGCTTGCACTCACGTTTTTTCTTCTCCTTACACTCATGTTCTTCTAAATACACTCATGTTCTCTCTTCTTCCTTCGCTCATGTTCTTTCTTCTCCCTGCAATCACGTCCTTCCTTCTGCTTGCGCTCATGTTCTTCCTTCTCCCTGCACTCATGTTCTTCCTTCTCCCTGCACTCATGTACTTTCATCTGCTTGCACTCATCTTCTTTCTTCTGCTTGCACTCATGTTCTTCCTTCTCCCTGCACTCATGTTCTTCCTTCTCCCTGCAGTCATGTTCTTTATTCTGCTTGCTCTCATGTTCATTCTTCTGCTTGCACTCATGTTCTCCTCCCTGCACTCATGTTCTTCTGCTTGCACTCTTGTTTTTTTCTTTCCTGCACTCAAGTTCTTCCTTCTCCCTGCACTCATGTTCTTCCTTCTCCCTGCACTCATGCTCTTCCTTCTGCCTGCACTCATGTTCTTTATTCTACCTGCGCTCATATTCTTCCTTTTCCTTGCACTCATATTCTTCCTTCTCCCTGCACTCACGTCCTTCCTTCTGCTTGCGCTCATATTCTTCCTTTTCCTTGCACTCATATTCTTTCTTCTCCCTGCACTCAAGTCCTTCCTTCTGCTTGCACTCATCTTCTTTCTTCTGCTTGCACTCATGTTCTTCCTTCTCCCTGCATTCATGTTCTTCCTTCTCCCTGCAGTCATGTTCTTTATTCTGCTTGGACTCATGTTCATTCTTCTGCTTTCACTCATGTTCTTCTCCCTGCACTCATGTTCTTCTCCCTGCACTCATGTTCTTCTGCTTGCACTCTTGTATTTTTCCTTCCTGCACTCAAGTTCTTCCTTCTCCCTGCACTCAAGTTCTTTCTTCTCCCTGCACTCATGTTCTTCCTTCTGCCTGCACTCATGTTCTTCCTTCTGCCTGCACTCATGTTCTTTATTCTTCCTGCGCTCATGTTCTTCTTTCTCCCTGCACTCATGTTCTTTTTACTGCGTGCACTCATGTTCTCCCTTCTCCCTACACTCACGTCCTTCCTTCTGCTTGCACTCATGTTCTTTTTTCTGCTTGCACTCTTGTTCTTTCTTCTCCTTGCACTCATGTTCTTCCTTCTCCTTGCACTCTTGTTCTTCCTTTTCCCTGCACTCATGTTCTTTATTCTTCTTGCACTCATGTTCTTTCTTGTGCTTGCATTCATGTTTTTCCTTCTCCCTGCACTCATGTTTTTTCTTCTGCTTACACTCATGTTCTTCTACACACACTCATGTTCTCTCTTCTTCCCGCACTCATGTTCTTTCTTCTCATTGCACTCATGCTCTTCTTTGTGCACTCATGTTCTTTCTTCTGCTTGCACTCATGTTATTTCTTCTGTTTGCACTCATGTTCTTCCTTCTCCCTGCACTCATGTACTTTCTTCTGCTTGCACTCATCTTCTTTCTTCTGCTTGCACTCATGTTCTTCCTTCTCCCTGCACTCATGTTCTTCCTTCTCCCTGCGATCATGTTCTTTATTCTGCTTGCACTCATGTTCATTCTTCTGCTTGCACTCATGTTCTTCTCCATGCACTCATGTTCTTCTGATTGCACTCATGTTCTTCTAACTGCACTCATGTCATTTCTTCTGCTTGCACTCATGTTTTTTTCCTTCCTGCACTCATGTTCTTCCTTCTCCCTGCACTCATGTTCTTCCTTCTCCCTGCACTCAGGTTCTTCCTTCTCCCTGCACTCATGTTCTTTATTCTTCCTGCTCTCATGTTCTTCCTTCTCCCTGCACTCGTGTTCTTTTTTCTGCTTGCACTCATGTTCTTTCTTCTCCTTGCACTCGCATTCTTTATTCTTCTTGCACTCATGTTCTTCCTTCTCCTTGCACTCATGTTCTTTTTTCTGCTTGCACTCATGTTCTTTCTTCTGCTTGCACTCATATTTTTCCTTCGTCCTCCACTCATGTTCTTCCTTCTCTCTGCACTCATGTTCTCTTTTCTGCTTGCACTCATGTTCTTTTTTCTGTTTGCGCTAATGTTCTTTCTTCTTCCTGCACTCATGTTCTTCCTTCTCCCTATACTTATGTTCTATATTCTGCTTGCACTCATGTTCTTACTTCTGCTTTCACTCATGTTCTTCCTTCTCCCTGCACTCATGTTCTTTCTTCTGCTTGCAGTCATGTTCTTTCTTCTGCCTGCACTCATGTTCTTTCTTCTACCTGCAATCATGTTCTTCTACCTACACTCATGTTCTTTCCTCTACCTACATTCATGTTCTTCTACCTGCACTCATGTATTTCTAAGTGCACTCATGTTTTTTTCTGCTTGTTCACATGTTCTTCCTTCTCCCTGCTCTCATGTTCTTCCATCTCCTTTTACTCATGTTCTTCCTTCTCCCTGCACTCATGTTCATTCTTCTGCTTGCACTAATGGTCTTTCTTCTGCTTTCACTCATGTTCTTTTACCTGCATTCACGCTCTTCTACCTACACTCATGTTCTCTCTTCTACATGCACTCGTGTACTTTATTCCACCTACAGATATATTCTCTCTTCTACCTGCGCTCATGTTCTTTCTTCTACCTGCACTCATGCTCTTCTTTCTCTCTGCACTCATGTTCTTTCTTCTACCTGCACTCATGTTCTTCTGATTGCACACATGTTCTTCTACCTGTACTCGTGTTCTTTTTTCTGCTTGCACTCATGTTCTTCCTTCTCCCTGCGCTCATGTTCTTTCTTTTGCTTGCACTCATGTTCCTCCTTCTCCCTGCATTCATGTTGTTTATTCTGCTTGCACTCATGTTCATTCTTCAGCTGCACTCATGTTCTTCCGTTTTCCTGCGCTCATGTTCTTTAATCTGCTTGAACTCATGTTCTTTCTTCTGCTTGCACTCATGTTCTTTCTTCTTCCTGCACTCATGTTCTTTTTTCTGCTTGCACTCATGTTCTTTCTTCTTCTTACACTCATGTTCTTCTACCTGCGGTCATGTTCTTTCTTCTACCTGCACACATGTTCTTCTGATTGTACTCATGCTCTTCTACGTGCACTCATGTTCTTTCTTGTGCTTGCACTCATGTTCTTCCATCTCCCTGCACTCATATCCTTTCTTCTGCTTGCGTTCATGTTCTTTCTTCTGCTTGCACTCATGTTCTTTCTTCTACCTGCACTCATGTTCTTCTACCTATACTCTTGTTCTTTCTTCTACCTACATTCATGTTCTTCTACCTGCACTCTTGTTCTTCTACCTGCACTCATTTTCTTCTGCTTTCACTCATGTTTTTTTACATGCACTCACGTTCTTCTACCGGCACTCATGTTCTTTTTTATGCCTGCACTCATGTTCTTTCCTCTGATTGCACCCATGTCCTTCTACCTGCACTCATGTTCTTTCCTCTGATTGCACCCATGTCCTTCTACCTGCACTCATGTTCTTCTGCTTGCACTCATGTTCCTGTACCTGTTCTCACGTTCTTCTACGTGTGCTCATGTTCTTTCTTCTACCTGCAATCATGTTCTTTCTTCTACCTGCACTCATGTTCTTTCTTCCACCTGCAGACATATTCTTTCTTTTACCTGCACTCATGTTCTTATACGTGCACTCGTGTTGTTTTTTCCACCTGCACTCACGTTCTTCCTTCTGTTTGCACTCATTGCATTGGTGTCCCGTAGCTGGGTTTCTAGCGTACTCCGCTCACACACTGAGGTCTTGGGGTCGATCCTTGGTACGGTTGGAAAGCATTAGGACCTGTTTCCATAAGGCACCTGCTGTCCCTGTTGACAGCAGGTCGATTAACACCTGGGTGTTAGCCGACCTGTGTGGGTCGCATCCTGGGGCTTTCTGTACAGTATATCACTGATGTTGGCTAGGTCTGTATACCCGGTACATGTACTTGAAGAAATAAAATTATTATTATTATTATTATTATTATTATTATTATTATTATTATTATTATTATTATTATTATTATTATTATTATTATTTTTATTGTTGTTGTTGTTGTTGTTGTTGTTGTTGTTATTACTGTTACTATTATTATTATTATTATTATTATTATTATTATTATTATTATTATTATGTTGTTGTTGTTGTTGTTTATTCTACCCGCACTTGTATTACTTCTTATACCTGCACTAGTGCAACGGATAAGTGAACTAGCAGCAGCAGCAGCAGCAGCAGCAGCAGCACTCACAGTAAGAGGCATTCTTGAGCTTCTCCAGTGCTCGGGCGTAATGTCCAAAGCTGGCGTGTGGATCGAAAAGGATCACGTACTGCTTGCTACCTTTGCACTTCCTGACATCGTCTGCTGCTATGCAGCTGCCACACCCTCGAGCCCAGTGTGGGAGGGGTTTGTGGCAGCCCAGGGTGCCTATCATCTCCCTCCGAGCCCCCTGGGGGCAAGAAATGGGGCTAGGCCTAAGGACAGCTAGTCCCAGAAGACAAGGGGCTACTAGTACCTCCTCCCATGGCAGACATTGGTCTGAGAGGGAGCCGAGGCCGGGTTACCACATGAAAAAGGCCCTGGCAGGACGATTATACCGGCGAATCTAGTACCTACCTCTACCTGCACTCATATTCATTTTTCTAACTGTACTTATGTTCTTTCTTCTACCTGCACTCATGTTCTTTCTTATAACTGACCCTGAGTTTTCTCTGTTCCTATATGTGGTTCGAGGGGTCAATTCACAGCTCCTGGCCCGGTCTCTTTGCTAGTCGCTTCAGAGGTCAACTCTTTCTCCCGGCTCCAAGAGCCTTTTCGTACCTCTTCTTAAAGCTATCTATGGATCCTGACTACTACTTAACTGTCCAGATTGCTCCCCTTCCTGACAACTCTAAGGCTGAAGAAATACTTGCTAACATAAGAACATAAGAAAGAAGGAAAATTGCAACAGGCCTACTGACCAATGCAGAGCAGGTCCATGTCACCCCCACGGATTAGCCCAATGGCCACCCCTGGATTAGCTCAAAGACCCACCCAGTCTGGTCACCTCCACTCAAGGAAGGAGCACGGCACCAGACCCAGCAGCACAAGCTAGTCAGGTCCAACTCACACCCACCCACACCCGCTCATGTATTTATCCAACCTATTTTTAAAACTACACAACGTTTTAGCCTGAATAACTGTACTCGGGAGTTTGTTCCACTCATCCACAACTCTATTACCAAACTAGTGCTTTCCTATATCCTTCCTGAATCTGAATTTTTCTAACTTGAAACCATTGCTGCGAGTCCTGTCTTGGCTGGAAATTTTCAGCACACTATTTACATCCCCTTTATTTATTCCTGTTTTCCATTTATACACCTAGATCATATTCCCCCTAATTCTACGCCTTTCGAGAAAGTGCAGATTCAGGACCCTCAGTCTATCCTCATATGGAAGATTTCTGATACATGGGATCATCTTTGTCATCCTCCTCTGTACGTTTTCCAGATCATTTATATCCATTCTGTAATACGGTGATCAGAACTGAGCAGCATAATCTAAATGAGGCCTAACCAACGATATATGGAGTTGAAGAACAACCTGAGAACATCTATTATTTATACTTCTAGATATGAAGCCAAGAATTCTGTTAGCTTAATTGCGAACACTGATGCACTGTTGTCTTGGTTTTAGATTACTGCTAACCAGAACTCCTAAATCCTTTTTGCAATCAGTAGTATTAAGATCTATATTATTTAGTTTATATGTGGCATGGTTATTTAACTGTCCAACATTTAGAACTTTGCATTTGTCAATATTAAACTACATCTGCCACTTCTCCGACCGTTGCATCAGTCTATTTATATCATCCTGGGGTGCTCTAGTGTCCACATTAAAATGAATTGGATGGCCTATTTTGGTGTCATCAGCAAATTTGCTTATGTCGCTATTTATTTCCTCATCTATGTCGTTTATGTAAATTGTGAACAACAACGGGCCCAACACTGACCCCTGAGGAACACCGCTTGTGACGTGCCCCCATTCTGATTTCTCTCCATTTATGCAAACTCTCTGCTGCCTATTTGTCGGTCATGCCTCTACCCAGGAAAAAAATTCTCCTCCTATTCCGTGTGCCTCAAGTTTCCTCAATACCCTCTGGTGTGGAACTCTATCGAAAGCCTTACTGACGTCCATATACACAATATCATATTCATTACCATGATCTACCTCCTCAAACACCTTAGTGAAAAAAGTTAGTAAATTCATAAGACAGCAACACCCCTTTGTAAAACCGTGTTGAGATTCATTAATCAATCTGTGCCTATCAAGATGGCTACGAATTGCTTTGGCAATTATTGATTCCATAAATTTTCCCACTATGGAGGTAAGGCTTATTGGTCTATAGTTCGAAGCCAAGGACCTGTCACCTGCCTTGTAAATAGGTATTACATTTGCCATTTTCCACTTATCAGGCACTATACCAGTTTGTAGTGATATGTTAAAAATATTAGCCAAAGGTATGCTAAGTTCCTCTTTACATTCCTTTAACACCCTTGCAAACAGTTCATCAGGACCTGGGGATTTGTTAGGTTTTAGTTTCTCTATTTGTCTGAGGACCATATCACTAGTTACTGCAATCGTACATAGTTTATTACCCTGTTCTACATAATCTATTATTTCAGGAATATCGCTAGTATTTTCCTGGGTGAAAACTGAGAGGAAGTAAGTATTGAGAATTCCACACATATCCTTATCACAGTCAGTGATCTGACCAGAGTTAGAAAATGTAATTTGATGAAGTTGCTTAAACTCCCTGGATATTTCATCCCATGCTTGACTCATTTCTAGAGGCAAGTTCTCATCCCATCCAATTTTGAGCTTCCATGCATCTTGGCTAACAAAACTGATTGTGCAAAACGCCCACAGTAACGTGTTACATGGTGGGGTAGCTGACACTCTTTGTCATATACGACAATCCTACTGGATACCTCAAGGTCGACAAAGTGTGAAAAACCAAATAAGGGACTGTATTACTTGTCGTCACTACGATATGCGAGTATGTCAGTATCCAGATCCACCTCCATATCCCTCTGAAAGAGTTTGTCATATCACTCCATTTGAGGTGACAGGTGTAGATTACACTGGACCAATAATTTTAACCAAAACAGTTGACAAAGTTCCCATCAAGGTGTACATCTGTTTGTTCACTTGTGCTACGACTAGAGCAGTACATCTAGAAGTAGCCACTGACATGTCTGCTGAAACCTTTATCAAATTATTCAGAAGGTTTGCAGCCAGAAGAGCATGTCCCAGACTGATGATTTCAGATAATGCAACGAACTTTGTTGCTGGTGCTGCTTATATAAGCAAGATCTTTGATCAACCAGAAGTACAACAGATGCTGAATCAACGCAGTTGTCGTTGGAGATACATTCCTCCTAAATCTCCATGGCACGGCGGATTTTATGAAAGAATGATCGGCATTGTAATACGTTGTTTAAGGAAGGCTCTTCATCGTCAGAGAATAGACTTAGAAGAATTCCGTACAGTTGTGACTGAAATAGAAAATAAGAGTCAACAACAGACCTCTAACTTATGTTACCGATGATCTGGACAATTTAGAAGTGTTAAGTCCATCTCATTTACTACATGGCAGAAGGCTCGAACCTGTTCCTCCCATGAATGATAAAGAAATCATAGAGGATCCTAATTATTTCGAACCTGAGCAACTCAGTCGTAGATTCAACTTAATAAAGTGATTGAACGTTGGGAGAAAATTTGGCGAGAAGACTATCTCACCTCATTGAGAGAACACTTCTATGGAGCTCGAGTTCCTGAAAATCATAAGTCCTTAAGACCTGGTGACATAGTGATTATCGACATTGATGGTCCGAGGTCCCAATGGCCACTTGGAAAAATTGTGACCATATATCCTGATGCAAATGGAATCATCAGGACAGTTGATGTTTTAAGCAAAGGTGTAGTGAATAAGCGGACAATAAATAAACTAGTACCGTTAGAATTACACAGTGTTGAAAACAAAATTAGTGATTCTCAAGAAACCACACAGACTAAAGCTGTTCAGAAAAGACAAGCAGCAGTGGTGGCGAGTGAGAAAATCAACTTAATGTTAAGTGATGAATAGTTCACCTGCAGCGAACCTCCGCCGCCCCCCAGAATATGTTGAGAAATGGCATTACCAGCTAAGTTTAAAGGTTTGTACTTAACTTAGAAAGACAGCTCATCGCCTGCACAGCCGCCCCTGCAGACGAGGTCTTGAGAAGCTGTCGCAGTCATCTCTCAACGGGCTGTAAATGAGTTATAATTTGTAAGATTATAAATTACCCCTAGGGGGTGTTATGTCAGCATATTTCATTCACTGATGGCTGACAAACTTACTTGTGTGGACTCAAAGGTCCGCCCCTTACTGCCGACTATAGGTTGATTACAAACTCCTTGCGACTCAAGAACTGCGCAGTCCCCCGTACTACAAGAAATTCGTAACCTACCTTTCTCTTGTAGTGTGAGCTATGGTGTTCTTCACACCTTCGACAGGTATCGGTGACTTGATAGAAGCTGAAGTGTCCTTGGATGTCCACGTCTTCCATAGTCTAGGAATACGCACACTGGTACACTATGTTCCACAAGATTTGTCTTTATTGTTCACAATCTTATCACTAAAGAAGCTGATCACACTTCTCTTAAGTGTTTATTGTGTTTTATGAGACACTTTGTTCACACTAACGCACAGATCGTTCTTTGTTGGTTATCCTGGCGTCAGTGTCACTCTCAGTAGAGTCAAAAGTAATCTGAAGATGCCACATTGCCCCACGCCGTCACTGCCTCCAGCACAAAGGAAAAGCTGACCTAGTACTTTTGCTTCCTTGCCACTTCCTCGATGAAGCAAAGCAGAATGTTTGATTCTTGCGGTCTTAAGCATAGACAACAATGTCCACTATCTTTACCATGGTAATAAAGTGGGAGCAGGATTTTCCTTAATTGTCCTGCTAAGGTAAGAGACGAACTGTCTCTTATTAAAATACACTCTGCAACACTGGACTGCGAGGAGCAGTGGTCGCTTGACCACGTCGCATACTCATACTGCATCTGCGATCAATTACTCACTGTAGCAGTAAACAAGACGCTTGTCCCTTCTGAGAGGGCTGGGCCCCTCAGGGCTGAAAGGGGCTGAAGGGAGCTGATACCCACCTCCTGGAGAAAATTTCTCCATACCCCAGTAGATATGCTCAGTATGATCCTCATCCCCAGATCCTTCTCCTTGAGTGAGGTTTACAGTCTTTGAACCCCGATCCTGTACTCCGTCTGCGACCTTCTTTGACCTTCCCCAAGTCTCGTGACTTTGCACTTGGTGGGGTTAAACTTCAGGAGCCATTTGTCGGACCTGGCTTGCAGCCTGTTCGGATCCCTTTGTAGACTTTCCTGATGCTTATTCTCTTCTATTCGCCTCGGTGAGCAAGGACATCCTTGAATCAATCCCTTCTATCATGTCAACCGCACATACAAGAAAAGAGCACCGAACCTAGGACTGACTCTTGTGGAACCCTACTCGAAGCATGACCCAACTCCGACACCTTGTCACGCACCTTTATTAATTGTTGCCTTCCTGTCAGGTTTTTCCTGACCCATGAAAATGCTTTTCCTGTTATTCCTGCCTGCTCTTCTAGATTTTGTACTAGTCTCTTGTGCTGAAGTGCGTCTACCCACAGTCTACCCGTCCCTCTCTCTTCTGTCTTACTTCTGTTACCTTGTCGGAGAAGTCCAGTAGGTTTGTGAAACAGGATTATTCATCCCTGAAGCCGTGCTCGTTATCGTGTATGAGTCCATTCCTTTCTAGGCGCTATACCACTCTTTTGATAATCTTCCCCATGACTTTACGTGCTATACTTGTCAGTGACACTGGTCTGTAGTTTAATTCTCCCTGTCTCTCTTATTTCTTAAAAACTGGGACTACATTTGCTGTCATTCACACCTCAGGCAGTTGTTGAAGATTGTTAGCAACACATACAGTGCCTCTGGTTCCTCTCTCAGAATCAATAGAGACATGTTATCTGGTCCCACCGCCTTCAAGGTATCTAGTTCACATATCATTTTCTCCACTTCAGTTGTTTGTAGTGTGCCCAGCATTTGCTGATGTGCCCTGCCATCCCGGTTTGCTGGAAGCCTTTCTCCTCTGAGAATACCTACCAAAATCTCGTGCTGAGCTCTTCACATACTTCCTGGAATTTCTTGTCAGCTCCTCTCCTTCCTTATCTAGCTTGATCACATGATCCTTGAATGTTGTTTTTCTCTTGATATGGCTGTAGAGCAACTTTCGTAGCTCGATTGCTAGCGCACTAAGCTAACACACTGAGGACCGGGGGTCGATTCGCGGTACAGCTAGGAAACATTAGGACGTGTTTCCATAAGACACTGTTCATGTTCATCCATCTGTAAAATGGTTACTTGGGTGTTAGTTGACTGGTGAGGGTGGCATCTTGGGACAAAATTGACCTAATTTGCCGGAAATGCTCTGCATAACAAGCGGCTTCCTACACATAGTCTGCCACTGATGTCATCCAGGCCTTTATACCCTGCACATGTACTCGTAGAAATATATTATTGTTATTATTTGGCTTTCGATGCTATGCTATTCTCATATTGCCACTGAGCCTCCTTCCTTGAATATCCATATTGATTTCTGTCCCTTCGGCTAAACTCTTTGTTTTCATGAGTACTTTTCCTTCTATACATTTTCCATGCTCTAGCACACTTGGCCTTGGTCTCTACTTCACTGGTAAACCATGGGCTTCCTCTAGTCTTCCCATTGTTTTTGTTGCTCCTGGGTACGAACCTGTCTCCGTCCCTGCCACATGTTTCATCATTTCATTTACTGTCTTTCCCTGTAGCTCGCTTCCCCACTGCACCTTATACAGTAATTGTCTCATGACTGTGAGGTCTCTTTTGTTGTTTGGCTTCTTCCTTCCCGTGCCGTTTAACTCTTCACTGTTGATTCTACAAGGAATTTGAAACTTAGGACCACGTGATCGATAGCGCCGAGGGGCCTTTTGTACGTAATATCTCCTCTTGGAGCCGCTCAGAGTGAATACGAAATTTAGCATTGCTGGTTCATTCTTTCTCTCTGGCTGTATCCCTAATACGAAGTTTTCCAGTACCATCTGTAGCATCTTGATCCTCCATATTTCTGGTCCCCCAAGTGGCTCCAGGTTTTTCTCAATCAATCTCCTTGTGATTAAATTTCCCCATGACGAGTAAGTTTTCCCTGCATGTCTTTGCCCTTCTGACCACCTCAGCTAGTGTGTCTACCGTCGCCCTGTTGCTCCCATCGTGCTTTTGCCTTTGTCTCTTTCTGTTCAGTGGTGGGTTGTACGTCACTGCTATCACCACCTTGGGACCCACGGTCTGAAATGTTCCTACTATGTAGTCATCTGCTTCCCTTCTGTCCAATCCTCCTACCTTCTCAAAACTCCAATGGTTTCTGATGAGTAATGTTATTCCTCCTCTGTTCTATCTTTCCTCAAAATCTGATTACCAGTTGGAAAGATTTCATCTATTATCATCTCTTTGATCTCTGTCTCCATGGGTGCTTTGATGTCTGGGGATGCTTCCATGATTCACTCATGCCCCTCCTCACCCTTATTTGCTATTCTATTGGCGTTAGTGTACAATACCTTCAGTTTTTTTCTTTCAGTACTGTACTCTGGGAGGAAGGGATCGGTGCTGGTGGGTGTGGAAGACAGGGCAGGATTTTGTGAGAGACTACTGTGAGGATGGTATTTGTGCAGGAAACAGGAGCACAGTGTGTATGTGGAGTATGGGTTGTTTCAGGTTATTGTGTTTGGTTGGGGAGAGGAAGGTCTAAATCTGAGGTGGTTCTGTGGATGGTTATATTTCGTGGTCCCCACCAGGCTGAACTTCCATGCCTGCCGATGCCTGCCTAGTCTCTCCTTCTTGTCTCTGGTGTCTTTGTGCTCTCTGTTTCAGTTTCTCTCATTCCTTTCTTGTTCTCTTATGGTCAAGGTACACCTGTTGGTAATTTTAGTGAGTCCTTTAACCCTGGTTTCAGATGTAAAATCTTGTTTCGTACCATTTCTGTAGAGAAAGTCAATTTGACTGAGCGATTTTTCTCTTCGAGTACCCCCCTAGTGTAAATGGAATTAGGATAACGAGAGAGAGAGAGAAAGAGAGAGAGGGAGAGGGGGAAGAGGGTGACAGAGACAGACAGAGAGTAATGCTAGTAGGTAGAGTAAAGAGTTTTGTGGTTCAGAGTCATTATTAGATGTTAACTAACTTATGATGGAAGTATACTCATACTCAGGTTTAGAGAGACACATCACTCGCTGAAATTTATTAATTAGTAGCTACTTAATTATATGTAATTACAACTTGGAATTAGTGTCAAACTTTTTGTAATTAGTTCCTGCTTGCTTGTAATTTGTTTCCACCTTCTTGTAATTAGTTCCTGCTTGCTTGTAATTTGTTTCCACCTTCTTGTAATTAGTTCCTGCTTGCTTGTAATGTGACTGATTTATTTTGTGAAGCAAAATAAATTTGCTTAAAAAAATAAATCACAATTTTTTATTGAAAGTGCAAGTAGAAGAAGTTATTTTTTTTCAACAAGTCGGCCGTCTCCCACCGAGGCAGGGTGACCCAAAAGAAAAGAAAATCCCCAAAAAGAAAATACTTTCATCGTCATTCAACACTTTTACCTCACTCACACATAATCACTGTCTTTGCAAAGACGTCCAGATACAACAGCTTAGAAGCGTACATAAAGATATATAACATATCCCTCCAAACTGCCAATATCCAAACCCCTCCTTTAAAGTGCAGGCATTGTACTTCCCATTTCCAGGACTCAAGTCCGGCTATATAAAAATGACCGATTTCCCTGAATCCCGTCACTGAATCCCTTCACACTCCAACAGCTCGTCATGTCCCAAAAACCATTTGTCTCCATTCACTCCTATGTAACACACTCACGCACGCTTGCTGGAAGTCCAAGCAACTCTCCCACAAAATTTCCTTTACCCCCTCCCTCCAACTTTTCCGAAGACGCCCCCTACCCCGCCTTCCTTCCCCTACAGATTTATACGCTCTCCATGTCATTCTACTTTGAACCATTCTCTCTAAATGACCAAACCATCTCAACAACCCCTCTTCAGACCTCTGACTAATACTTTTATTAACTCCACACCTCCTAATTTCCACACTCCGAATTCTTTGCATAATATTTACACCACACATTGCCTTTAGACAGGACATCTCCACTGCCTCCAACCGCCTCCTCGCTGCAGCATTTACAACCCAAGCTTCACACCCATATAAGAGTGTTGGTACCACTAGACTTTCATACATTCCCTTCTTTGCCTCCATGTATAAGTTTTTTTTTTGTCTTCACAAATAACTCAATGCACCACTCACCTTTTTTCCTTCATCAATTCTATGATTAACCTGATCCTTTATAAACCCATCCGCTGACAAGTCAACTCCCAAATATCTGAAAACATTCACATCTTTCATACTACCTCTCTCCAATGTGATATCCAATTTTTCTTTATCTAAATCATTTGATAACTTCATCACCTTACACTTTTCTATGTTCACTCTCAACTTTCTACCTTTACGCACCTTCCCAAACCCGTCCACTAACCTTAGCAACTTTTCCTTAGAATATCCCATAAGCACAGTATCATCAGCAAAAAGTAACTGTGTTAACTTTCATTTTGTACTTCATTCCCCATAATTTAATCCCACCCCTCTCCTGAACACCCTAGCATTTACTTCTTTAACAACCCCATCTATAAATGTATTAAACAACCATGTTGACATTACACATCCCTGTCTAAGACCTACTTTTACCGGGAAGTAGTCTCCCTCTCTTCTACACACCCTAACCTGAGCCTCACTATCCTCATAAAAACTCTACAGTATTTAGTAACTTACCACCTATTCCATACACTTGTAACATCTGCCACATTGCTCCCCTATCCACTATATCATATGGTTTTTCTAAATCCATAAATGCAATAAAAACTTCCCTACCTTTATCTAAATACTGTTCTCATATATGCTTTAATGTAAACACTTAATCTACACATCCCCTTCCCACTCTAAAGCCTCCTTGCTCATCTGTAATCATCTAATTCTTTCAATAATAACCCTACTGTACATTTTTCCTGGTACACTCAGTTAACTTATTCCTCTATAATTTTTACAATCTTTTTTGTCCCCTTTCCCTTTATATAAAGGAGCTATACATGCTCTCTGCCAATCCCTAGGTACCTTCCCTTCTTTCATATATGTATTAAACAAAAATGCCAACCACTCCAACACAATATCCCCTCTTGCTTTTAACATTTCTGTCATGATCCCGTCATTTCCTGCTGCTTTACCCCTTTTCATTCTACGTAATGCCTCACGCACCTCCCCCACACTCACATCCTGTTCTTCTTCTCTCCTAAAAGATGTTTTACCTCCCTGACCAGTGCATGAAATTACCGCCTCTCATTCTTCATCGATATTTAAAAGTTCCTCAAAATATTCCTGCCATCTACCCAATATCTCCAGCTCTCCATCTACTAACTCTCCTACTCTGTTCCTTAGGCTTTCTACACTTGTTTATCTCATCCAAAATTTTTTCTTCTTTTCAGCAAAATTTCTTGCCAGTGCCTCTCCCACTCTTTCATCTGCTCTCCTTTTGCACTCTCTCACCACTCTCTTCACCTTTCTTTTACTCTCCATATACTCTGCTCTTCTTATAACACTTCTGCTTTGTAAAAACCTCTCATAAGCTACCCTTTTCTCTTTTATCACACCCTTTACTTCATCATTCCACTAATCACTCCTTTTTCCTCCTGCACCCACGCTCCTTTAGCTATTTGTTTATGTTCATAAAATATCATATGTTTTAAAATGTATAATATTCAATTCTCTTAAACATCTGAAAAATGAGCCATTGAGTTCGAGAATCTTTTGTTAGGGAACGCTGGGCAATAATGTTTGAGAGCCACTGAACGGGCGAGAGAGAGAGAGAGAGAGAGAGAAGAGGGGGAGCAAGAAAAGTGAAATATTGCTCCAAAATATCTAAGATAAATCATGTGGTTAATCTTGCAAGCATGGCAGCCAAGAAGCTCACAGCAGTAACCTGATCTTGTACCTGTGAGGCACAAGTGGACCCTCACCTTGAGTATGCACCAATAACTGCCATTACCTGCTCACTCTTCCACCCCTACCCCCCAGTCTCTTGTACGACTTATACCAAAAACAGAGAACAGTGCAATGCGACATGTCACTCGCCTGGACCAGATCTAGCTGGGTGTTTCATTTCAGCAGAGCCTTCCACACCAGATGGCCTTGCTTCTACGTACAAGATCAATGTTATCAAGATACCCCACTTCATTCCACATCGCAGACACTCACAAGATAATTTCTATACACAAGACGGGCAGCCAACATCAACTAAACTTTGCCCTTCTCGAAAATATCGAATCGGAGATTTGCTCGCTTAGCATTCTAATGTAAATGAAATTAAGTCAGTTGATCAATTAAAATTTCTGGATCACATCTGTTTCTAACTTTATTCTGTGCTTTATTTGTATGTGTCACAACAACTTAATAAAGATAATACAAAGGAAAGTTTTAAATGAGCTGAGGTAGGCAACAGGTTGTAAATAAAGGCTGTAAATAAAGGTTGTAAATAAAGGTTGTAAATAAAGGTCCGAACTCTTAGCTTAACGCTGTAAAAATTCTTGAGTCCTAAAAAATGGAGAGATATATTAATGGATAAATAGAGAGATAGACAGCATTTTGTGTGTGCGTGTGTGTGTGTGTGTGTGTGTGTGTGTGTGTGTGTGTGTGTATTTACCTATTTGTAGCTACAATATCAGTTATTCTTGTGGTGTTTCCTCTTCAAAATTCTCTTCATGCATTATTTTCAAATTTCCAATACTGGCAGCACTTACTAATTCCTCTTTTAATGCAGTACACTCGTCAACAACTTAGTCTGAGACGAAAAAAAGTCTATTATCCCTTCCACTCCACCTTTTCCTCAATTTGCAGCTGTATCCTTTTGTTATTCCTGTTGCAGTAATAACAAGAGGCCACACTGAAAAATTTTCTTTATCTACTCTTTCAAGAACTTAAATGTAGTTTTTAGATCTGCCCTTTTCGTCCTATCAGCCAAAATGATTATATGTGTAATGTCTTCCTACTTTCATTAAAATTCACATTGCTTAACTCTGGCAGCCATTCTGTTGCTTTTCTACAGTGAACATTTTCTAACTTTCTGTATGTTCTCAGGTGTGGGCATCACAACTGATGAAAATATAGTTTCCTAGTGTAGGATATGAGATTCTTATTATATTTAAATGACTTTCCAGTTAATTTCTTAGTAATAACTCTTAAATCTCATTATCTGATAATTTCAGTGTTTTGTTACTCACTTTATATTCCTCATGGGGCTTGATTTCACTTTCTCCCATTTTCGTTACGTGGTATTTATCTTCATTAAATTCCATCATCCATCTTTCACATCAAGTGCTTAATGTATACAGATCCTCTTGAAAGAATTTATAGAATTTTTTATTAATTTAATAAAACATAAGGTAATTGTGTCATGTACTAACGTATTCATAATATTTATTCTTTTTGGTTAATCATTTATATAATTTATAAACATTGTTGAGGCAAGAGCAGACACTTGTGGCACCCTACTTGTGACCTCTTCCCATGCAAATGTTTTTTTCTGTTACAACTGTTTACATTTTCCTCTCAAACAAGTCTCTCATCCAATGATATAATTTACTTTTAATTCCTTCCATAATTTTCAGTTTCCAAATTAACCTTAGATGGAAAACAATCAAAAGCTTTCTTGAAGTTGAGGTAAATCCAATCTGTCCATTTGTTTCTTTCTTGAAAATTTTCCGAAACTGTCATAATAGCTTAAATATGATATATATGAATGTGCAGACAGACAACCAAGTTGTTTACCAGTCAGTATGCTATTATTCTCTAAGTGTTGAATCCATTTAACTGTAATGACTTTTTCCAATAATTTTACAACACCTGTCAACAAAACCAGCCTTTAGTGTAATGTCTTCCCTGTTGTGGGAATTTGTGAATCCTCGTTCTAGTAGTAAACCTCGGCCTCTGTCTTGAGTGTCAGTGGGACCGTTGCTCCCTACTCACTGTCAAAGGGAAGGGGCTATGAGGGAGGGAATAACGACTGTTCTCACCATCTTGAAAAGCGAGTTTTCACAACTAGAGTGTCATATGCCATGTCTACTACATCTGTTTAGCAGGTGGTAGTTGTATTATTGAAATAAGGCCCTTTTGTCACTAAGTCTCAGAACTTTGACGAGTTAATAAATAACATAGTGACCGATGTCTTGATATGTTGAGAGCGCTTAGTTAGCACTCATTATTGCTAGTAGTTGCCAACATTGCCCTAGGGCAATGTTGGCAACTACTGGCAACTGCTGGCAACTACTGGCATTTTAAGCTAGTGTGTGTCTGAAGGCCTGGGACAGGCAGTACCGTCTTAAGACCAAGAGAGGACACAACTATGGCCGCTCGCGTTTCTTCAGTCCCAGAGCCAGATTAAACGAGAATTGTTCTCTGAATGCATAAACAAGAGAATAAATGGTGCCTCTTAATTATTGTCTGCTCTGACGTGTTTATGAGTTAATGAGACTCATTTAAATGTTATCAGTGGACATCCTGGACTTAAGCCGGTGTCCACACTCTTAGAAGTCGGTTGTAACCTCATGGGTACATTGGATAAGCAGAGTGAGTGTTAGCTAAAATGAATGACGAAATTCAGATACGTGGACTACTCAGAATTTAGAAGGACATTATTAAATATGAAATAATTAAGAGTAAGGCGGAGAGTGGGGCAGTAGATGAACAAGGAGGCTTTAGGAAGGGTAGGGGTGTGTGTAGACCAAGTGTTTGCAGTGAAACATATAGGTGAACAGTATTTGGATAAGGGTAAAGGAATTTTTATGGCCTTTATGGATTTGTAAAAGATGTATAAGGGTGGAGAGGGGGGCAGTGTGGCAGATGTTGCAAATGTATGGAAGAGGAGTTTTTAAAAGGATAGTGGGGCACAGGTTAGAGTAAGTGGGAGAGAAGGAGAGTGTTTCCCAGTAAAAGTAGGCGTTAGACGAGGATGTGTGATGTCACCGTGTCTGTTCAATGTATTTATAGATTGGAATGTAAGAGAAGTGAATGCTCGGGTGTTGGCAAGAGACGTAAGGCTAAAGATTAAGAATCTAACACTAAGTGGGAATTGTCACAGTTGCTCTTTGCTGATGACACTGTTTTTGGGAGATTTCGAAGAGAAGTTGCAGAGGCTGGTGGACGAGTTTGGTAGGGTGTGTAAAAGAAGGAAATTAAAAGTGAATATAGGAAAGAGTAAGGTGATGAGGATAACAAAAAAATTAGGTAATGAAAGATTGGATATCAAACTGGAGGGAGGGAGTATGGAGGAGGTGAATGTACTCAGACTCCTCAAAGAACCCTCTGATATGGGCGTTAAGCATGGGTGCTGAATGTTGCAACAAGGAGAAGGCTGGAGGTAGTAGAGATGTTGTGTCTGAGGGCAATGTGTGAAGTGAATATAAGGCAGTTTGGAAATTAGGAGGTGTGTGGTTACTAAAAGTATTATCAAGAGGGCTGAGGATGGGTTGTTGAGGTGGTTCGGACATTTAGAGAGAATGGAACGGAACAGAATGACTTGGAGAGCATATAAATCTGTAATAGAAGAAAGGCGGGGTAGGGGTCGGCCTAGGGAAAATCGAAGGAAGGGGTTAAAAGAGGTTTTGTGTGCGAGGGGTATGGACTTCCAGCAAGCATGCGTGAGAGTGTTAGATAGGAGCGAGTGGAGACAAATGGTTTATAGGACCTGACGTACTGTTGGAGTGTGAGCAAGGTAACATTTATGAAGGGATTCAGGGAAACCAGCAGGCAGGACTTGAGTCCTGGAGATGGGAAGTACAGTGCCTGCACTCTGAATGAGGGGTGTTAATGTTGCAGTTTTATAACTGTAGTGCAAGAGTTCCTGTGGCAAGACAATGATGGAATGAATGATGATGAAGTTTTTGTTTTTCGGGTTACCCTGCTGTAGTGGGAAACGGCTGATTTGCTAATAAAAAATAAAATATTAAATATGAGTCCTGCTCTGATCTTCCCACAAATCCAAGACCACTAAAAACTCGGGTATAATTGATACACCTGAAGAGTCAGCTAAAAGTTCTCTGATTACCTTACATAACAATCATTACGTACAACCCATAATCTCGTGCGAGGCAAGTAGTGAGTTGATGGATACGGTTGGTGTAGGGCGAGTGGGATGAATAATACTCTTTAGAGTTGGTCAAGTGCCATTGTACATATGTTGTGTATCTACCCTCGTACTAGACCAAGCTTCATTCAATGAGCAATAAAGTTGGTTGGAACATGAACCGGGAACCAGGTGTCACTGACACCAAACTGGTAAGAATGAAAAGAGGTGTAGTAACGACCGCCATCTGTCAGTACAAAACCTTTTACATGATAGTTTAGGTGGAGAGGCCTGCGGACTAGAGGTAAATAGCCTGACACTAATTAAGAGTCAGTCAAGTACACACGCAAAATCCTCCACAATTGTCATCTTTTTAAAATACCGGCTCAATATGTGCCATCTTCTATATATTTGCTTATTTAGCTTCCTTTAGTGAAATACTGAACATTTTCCGTACATTTACCGTACACTCATCTAAAACACAACATGGTATCTTATCTGGTCCTGCAGCTTTTTTATTTATCCATAGGGTTTGACAATCTAACAATCTAACTTTATTATTTTTTAAATACACTACCTAACAGAATACTCCATACGACTGAATGTACAACAATGCATGCAACCATATGACCTGTCTTTGTAATACTCATTTGTGCTTTATAGTTATCTGTTTACAATAATGTATTATCACTGATTTCATCATTGCTTAGTTAATTTTAAGCCAGCCCGTAATGCTATGCATAGTATAAGTGGCTTTGGCATGCTGCTCTTATCTGTATTTTTTTGTACCTCTGTATGTATGCTCAAATTGTTAATAAATAAATAAATAAATAAATAAATAAGGTCAGGTTAAGGATCCCTAGCTTTATTGACAAGCTATTTACAAGTTAAGGATTCCTAACCTTATTGACAAGCTATGAGCTTTTACCTACATCAGCGCATTTGAAAGCATTTTTATTGTTATGAGACATACAAGTAGGCAACAGGATGAAGTTGGAGCCATCTATGTGCCAGCATTTTCATTTGATCAACTGACTTTAGCCCGCAGACATCATAATGCTGTACGGATGTGTTCCATACTCGAGTCATCCTGAGGACAAATGATCTCAGATGAAGTGATGTTCTGGAGAAGGGTACAGCCAGAGTGAAGCTGCTGCTTTCTGCTCGTCTTGTGGTATAGAAGCTTGCTTCTCTCTGTCCTCGAAGTGGAGCCTAGTATGGTACTTTGACAATGTTGCCCTTGTACATAACAGTAAGGTCACCCACATCTCTCCTGTGTTGAAGGGTCTGCTGAAATGACAGATCTATCCAGGATGGGTTCAGGCGAGAGATGAGACGACTTGCTCATTCTCTGCTCTGTCAAGCAGTCGCACATGAGAGGAAGGGAAGGGGGGCAGGCAAACCAAGAAAGTGGAACATACTCAAGGTGTGAGCGTACTTGTGCCTCATACAGAATCTTGCACCCCCTACTGTCAAGCAGATGCGAGCTACGGCGAAGTGCTGTAAGCTTCCTCGCTGCTTTGTTTGCAAGATTTACAAAGTGGTTCTTCATGGTCAGTTTGGAGTCAAATTTCACCCCAAGGATATAAACTTCTTCCCAAGATACCAACACCCTCCTATTCATACTAAATAGTGCACCAGCATTACCATCATGGTGCCTGGAGACCATAATCATTTGCGTTTTCTCAGGTGCAAATTTTACTTGCCATCTGTTTCCCCAAGCTGATACAGCTCTTAGTTGGTGATTGATGTAGCTTAGAGCAGCTGGCATTTCTTCTCTTGAATAAGTGAATGTCAGAGTACAGTTGTCTGCATATGCATGGGATTCTGGGATGAGATGAAGAAGGTCATTGAAGTAGACATTCCATAACAATGGTCCCAGCACACTTCCTTGTGGAACACTTGCCCCAATAGGATGTCTTGCTGATTCTGTTCCATTGAGAACTACCCTTAGAGATTCACCATAAAGGTAATCACTGAGGAGACATAACGTAGAGCCTGCAATTCCCAGTACTTGCAGTTTTGCCAAGAGGCCCTGGTGCCACACTCGGTCGAAAGCACCAGCAATGCCCAGTGTTACCACACAGCTGTCTTTGGATTCATCCAGTGACTGGTGCCATTTAGTGGAGAGGTTTAACAACAGATCAGCAGCAGAGTAACCTTTCCTGAAGTCATATTGACGATCACAAAGTAGTGAGTGGTAGTCAAAAAACTCTCATTTGTCTTGAGATTATTGTCAAAAGGATCTTGCCAGTGATTGACAGGAGTGACACTAGTCTGTAGTTGCTGATTTCTGCTCTGTTTTTCTTTTTGTGAACAGGGACTACTTTTTTCACTTTCCACAGAGAAGGCAATTTACACTGTACTAGGCAGTGATGAAAGATGCGAGTTAGAGGTGCTGTCAGCTGGTCTGCACATCTCAGCAATCTTGGCCTTAACTTGTCTAGGCCCACAGCCTTTTTCTTGGTCAAGCGATTTAAGAAGGAAATGCACCTCCTGCTGCCTTATTGTCACCACTGACAATTTTGACGCAGTTCTTTCAGCTAGCCAAGGATCAGGAACTTGCATTTTCGCAGCAAAGTGTTGGGCAAAGAGGTCCGCTTTCTCTTGACTACTAGTAGAGGTGGTACCATCCTGTCGATTTAGAAGTGGAATGAGTTCATCAGGCAGATAACCTTGTCTGTTTTTGACCAGGGACCACCAGGTTTTGGAGCCTACTCTACCTGATGCTAGCTTTCTTTTTGTGTCCACCTCCCATTTAACGATGGACCACTTTTGAACTTCACCTATATGCCTACAGGCTTGAGTGTGCAAGTTCCTGTTATAGGTGGTAGGGTGTCTCTTATACCTTCGCCCGTGTTCTTAGCAGTAGCAGCCTCTTTACAACAAAAGCCAAACCAAGGCTGATTTGTAGGCTTCGTCACATATTGCCGGTGAGTAATGTGTTCTTGATGTCCAGTGAAGGCTTTCACTTGGTTGTCAACATCCCCTTGTAGAAGAGCGTTCCAATCGGTGGTGGCGAGCTCAGAGCGAAGGGCTGGCCAATTACCTCTTTCCCATATCCAGGTTGTGCGTGTGTCGTAAAAACAGCTTTTTGGTCAGACCATCCAACATAGCCGAGGGGTTGACAAGTGACTATACCTTCTGCCAGATCACTCACTACTGGGTCTAGAGAGGAGCCAGAGATGTGAGTAGGGAAATCAACAAAGTTTCTTATGTCAAATAACGCAAGAAGGTCATCAAAGTTCCTCTGTATAAGGTGTTGGTTGAAGTCACCAACAATTATAAGTTGACAGTTGTGTTCGAGCAAAGGGAGTCCACATTTTCCATTAGGAAGTTGATGGGTTTGCATGTTGCCACTGAGGTCTGTACATTGCACTTACTAGTACGGAGGTGCTAGTGTTTATGTATTGCTTGAAGAACATCATTTCAAGATGAGTAGGGATGGCAACATCAATGTGCTGGGCATGTACACTTTTAGAGAAGCACACAGCAACACCTCCTTGCCCTTTCCTGTCTCTTCTCATACATGAAGGATATGGGATGCCAGGAATTCTTGCAAAATTTTCTGGTGTCCTGTCGTCAAAAAGTTTCAACAACAGCTATCATGTCGGGACGTCGAGTGTTCACAAAACTGTGTGTGAGCTCTCCAACATTGGTGATAAAACCTCTAATGTTTGCCGACAGGATGCTGATAGACTGGCTTCTCATGATGTGTTCAGCTTGAGGTGGTGGGTATGCAAGGCGTGTAAGGTGCCTGTCCTCGAGAGAGGTAAGGCACCGAGGCAGCTGCTGGGATGTAGGTCTGTGGTCTTGTATAATGCCCAGGACCACCTGCTGGGTAAAGATAGGAGTAGCTGAGTGGGTGACGTGTGAGTGTGTTCACCAATTCAAAGATCCTGCTGGTTTGTTCCGAGAACAGGTCTCTAAATAGGTGGTCTTGTCTGTCAAGTTCCCTTTTCTTCTGACACTGGTCCTCCTGATGACCTTTCTTACGACAGTAATTGCAACTGATATCTCGCAGGCAGTTGTTAGTGGTGTGCCCCATCCGGTGACAGCGAGAGCACTGCCTAGGTGCCTGGCAGGCACCTGTGTTTCGAGGCTGCTGATTTATCCGCAGGTTCTGTCGCTAAGACTATGTTGGTGGAAGGTGAGACGGCTGTTGATGTCTACCTTTTCCACGTCCTCTTCCACGTCCTCTACCACGTTCTCTACCACGTCCTCTACCACGTCCTCTACCACGTACTCTACCACGCCCCTGTACAGTTCTGATAGATGTGTCCCTGCCGTTCGTACTTTGGCACAGGAGGTGTTCAGGTGCAGTGATAGTCCCCTGATTATTAACGATGAAGCACTGTTGCCATATGTTGGAATAGTGTCGGCAGGTGTGCTGACAGGTGTAGGATCAGAGATAAGAACATAAGAACATAAGAACGAAGGAACACTGCAGAAGGCCTACTGGCCCACGCGAGGCAGGTCCAAGTCTCCTACCGGCTTAAGCCAATGCACCCAACCTAGTCAGGTCAGGTCACATTGACTTAAGGGAGGAACACGGCAACCGACCTGTTAGCACAAGCTATCAGGTCTAACTCACACCCACCCACATCTACTCATGTATTTATCCAACCTATTTTTAAAGCTACACAACGTTCTGGCCTCTATAACGGTACTTGGGAGTTTGTTCCACTCATCCACAACTCTATTACCAAACCAGTACTTTCCTATATCCTTCCTGAATCTGAATTTTTCCAACTTAAAACCATTGCTGCGAGTCCTGTCTAGGCTAGATATTTTCAGCACACTATTTACATCCCCTTTATTTATTCCTGTCTTCCATTTATACACCTCAATCATATCCCCCCTAATTCTACGTCTTTCTAGAGAGTGCAGTTTCAGGGCCCTTAGTCTATCCTCATAGGGAAGGTTTCTGATACATGGGATCATCTTTGTCATCCTCCTTTGTACATTTTCCAGAGAATTTATATCCATTCTGTAATACGGTGACCAAAACTGTGCAGCATAATCTAAATGAGGCCTAACCAAGGATGTATAGAGTTGAAGAACAACCTGAGGACTCCTATTATTTATGCTTCTTGATATGAAGCCAAGGATTCTATTAGCTTTATTGCGAACACTTATGCACTGTTGTCTTGGTTTCAGATTACTGCTAACCAGAACTCCTAAATCTTTTTCGCAATCCGTAATATTAAGATCTACATTATTTAGTTTATATGTGGCATGGTTATTGTCCTGTCCAACATTTAGAACTTTGCATTTGTCTATATTAAACTGCATCTGCCACTTCTCCGACCACTGCATCAGTCTATTCAAATCTTCCTGGAGTGCTCGAATGTCCTCGTCAGAATGAATTCGACGGCCTATTTTGGTGTCATCGGCAAACTTGCCGATGTCGCTCTTTATGCCCTCATCTATGTCGTTTATGTAGATTGTGAACAGCAGGGGGCCCAACACTGACCCCTGTGGAACACCGCTCGTGACGCTTCCCCACTCTGATTTCTCCCCATTTATGCAAACTCTCTGCTGCCTATTTGTCAACCATGCCTCTATCCAGGAAAAAATTTCTCCTCCTATTCCATGTGCTTTAATTTTCCTCAATAGTCTCTGATGTGGGACCCTGTCAAAAGCCTTACTGAAGTCCATATACACAATATCATATTCATTACCATGATCTACCTCCTCAAATACCTTAGTGAAAAAAGTTAATAAATTCGTAAGGCAGGAACGCCCCTTTGTAAAACCATGCTGAGATTCGTTGATTAATTTATGCTTTTCAAGGTGGCTACGAACTGCCTCGGCAATTATTGATTCCATAAATTTTCCCACTATGGAGGTTAGGCTTATTGGTCTATAGTTCGAAGCTAAGGACCTGTCACCTGTTTTGAAAATAGGTATCACATTTGCCATTTTCCACTTATCTGGCACCATGCCAGTTTGTAGTGATATGTTGAAAAGATTAGCCAAAGGTGTGCTAAGCTCCTCTTTACATTCCTTTAGAACCCTTGCATACAGTTCATCAGGGCCTGGGGATTTGTTAGGTTTTAATTTATCTATTTGCCTAAGGACCATGTCACTTGTGACCCTAATAGTGCACAGTTTATTATCGTCCTGTTCTACATAATTTATCATTACTGGTATATCGCTGGTATCCTCCTGTGTAAAAACTGAGAGGAAGTATGTGTTAAAAATTCTACACATTTCCTTATCACTGTCAGTGAGCTGACCCGAGGAACTTTTGAGTGGGCCTATCTTGTCCCTGATCTTACTTCTGTATACCTGAAAGAATCCTTTTGGGTTAGTCTTCGATTCTCTTGCAACTTTAACCTCATAATCTCTTTTCGCTTTTCTAATTCCCTTTTTTATTTCTCTCTTTAACTGAATATATCGATTTCTTAATTGGCCCTCTCCTCTTTTGATTTGCCTATATATGCCTCTCTTTTGACCAATCAGATATTTTAATCTATTGTTCATCCATTTAGGATCATTTTTGTTTGATCTGATTTCCCTATTTGGAACATAATTTGACTGAGCAGCTAGAACTATGCCCTGGAAAGCATCATATCGGCAACCATCACCACCTACCTGACCCTTAGTCAGGTCATTCCAGTTCAGCCCACCTAAGTAATTTTTCAGTCCTATGAAATCAGCCAAGCGAAAGTCAGGGACGGAGACTTGATTGCCATTATTAGGGGAATTCCATGATATATTAAAACTGAGTGATTTGTGATCACTCTCCCCAAGCTCATCATTAACCTCAAGATTATTAATTAGTGTTTCCCTACTGGCAAGAACCAAGTCAAGGAGGTTATTTCCCCTAGTTGGCTCTGTCACAAACTGTTTTAAAAAACAATCCTGGATCGTATCAAGAAAGTCACCCGACTCTAAATTTCCTGTCAAATTGCTCCAGTCAATCTGTCTATAGTTGAAATCTCCCATTAGCACAACATTTTCGTATGTAGATGCCTTACGAATTTCGTCCCATAGAAGTTTACTGCACTCCCTATCAAGATTTGGGGCCCTGTAAATCACACCCAAAATTAGTTTTTCTCGGCCCTCGAGAAGCTGTAACCAAACAGATTCAGTGGCTGACGCTTCTAATTTAATATCTTGTCTTACACAACAATTTAAATTGTCTCTGACATACATCGCTACTCCACCACCTTTCCTGTTGACCCTGTCAGTGTGGAATAATTTATAGCCTTGTATGTGACATTCAGAGGGCATCTCTCTATCTTTCAGATTGAGCCAGGTCTCTGTTATAGCAATAATATCTATGTTTCCTGCACTTGCAATTAATCTTAGCTCATCTATCTTATTTCTAACACTCCTGCTATTAGTATAGTAAACCTTAAGGGAGCTAGTCCTTTGCTGCCCTCTGCTGCCCCCCTTTGTTAGCTGACCTGTTCTATTGTCTTTATTTATAACTTCATGTTGAATGCCTTTTATACATTTACTGTTTCCAACCCTAGTGTTGCAACCTGCTTGTTTCCCACACACCCATACCTCTATCTTCCATCAGTTTAAAATCATAGGCATTTCACCAATGGCCTTCTCAATCGAGTCTGCAAGTGCTACCACCCCTGCCCCAGAGAGATGTACCCCATCCCTTGCATACATATCATGTTTGCCATAAAAGTTGTTCCAGTTGTCAATGAATGGGATTGCAAGTTCCTTGCAGTATCTGTCTAGCCAGCAATTTACACCAATTGCCCTAGACAACCATTCATTTCCTACTCCCCTTCTAGGCAAGATGCTACATATGATTGGGATCCCTCCCTTAGACTTAATGAAATCTATAGCTGACCTGTACTTATCTAGCAGCTCTTCTCTCCTACCCTTCCCAATATCATTTCCACCAGCACTGAGACAGATAATGGGCTTGTTCCCATTACCTGACATGATATTATCCAGCCTGTTGACAATGTCCCCAACACCAGCTCCAGGGAAGCACACTCTATCTCTCATCTTCTTATTCCTATTACAAAAAGCACGGTCAATATATCTTACCTGAGAGTCACCAACCACAAGAATGCGCTTACCTTCATTAGCAGGGGCAGTAGTACCCTTACCTTCACTGGCCACTGAAGTACATTCATCCTGGAGAACAGAGAAGCGATTTCCTACCTTCAGATCTTCACTCTTAACTTTCCTTACTCTGATGCGCCTCCCATTACTGTGAACAACTCGCCACTTGCAGCAGGTGCTGGGCTGCACCTCACTGCTGGTAGCTGTTGCTACCTCCCCAACTACAGCCTCCTCACAGCGAGAGACAGACTGCACCTCACTGCTAGAAGTCTCATTCCCCACAACTCCAGCCACCTCACACTCTCTCCCAGACCCATTGAGGTGGACCTTCAGCCTCCTAATCTCCTCCTGGAGAAGCAAGACCTCCTCCTTCAACTCTCCAACCTCAGTTTTTAAAACACTGCAGAAGCAAGCCATGCTTTGTAACCGTCCACGCTAATCCCCAAAGCAGCTCAGGGTCTGTGACCTCACGTGACGACTGACCACTGGCAGGTGCTGAAGCAGTGATGTCAGGTGTAGGAGAATTAACAGATCCAAGGATTGCTTCGTCGCTGGGAAGAAGATCTGTTCCCTCTGTGGTGGTCAGAGGAATTGTGATAGAATTCCCAAATGTAGTGTTTTGAGCTCTGTCTAACTGTGTAGTCTTAGCGATGACAGAATTCCACCAGTTATTTACCCGATAGTTAAGCTCAGTGTGGGACTTCCAGTCTTTGTCAATAGTGTCACCATCAGCTGAGCAGCTTATGTCACTTGATAAAGGCTTGCACTGGCCTTCTACAATAGCTTGAAGGTTATCTAATGATTTGAGGAGTTCATCTTTATTTCTTTCAATTTCTTATAATTTAGCTGTCTGTCTGGGACTAAAATCTCCTACATGAAAGACATATATTTCTTGTGAACACATTATCAAAATTTCTACTCACTACTACACAAATATCCCACACGGAGGAGACTGAAACTAACAACATTTCGGACCGACTCGAGCCATTAACTAGTCACAGTGAGGTGCAAAGGAAAGGGAGCCAGAATGTATACATGAGGGAGCGGGGGACAGGGAAGTAGAACGGGAGAGAATAATATTATAGTAATAATACTAATGGTAGGTAGTAATAGTAGTAGTAATAATAGAAGCAGAAGTAGAAGTAGTGTAACAGTGTTGGAGGTGGCCATAAGAAAGCAGTATTGGCAATGAAAAAGGGGACACAGAGCGGAGAGTTATCAGTGAAATAGTAGTAGTAGTAGCAGTAGAATAGCGGAGATAGTTTACAAGAACACAAGAACAGAAGAGCACTGCAGGAGAGCTCAAGGCCTTCAAGTGGTTGGACGAAATCCCTCGGGAACAAAACCCCTAAAGAACTGAACCCGCCTAGGCAAAACACAGGGAAGGCCATGAAAATATTAGGTAAGGTGAAGAAGTAAGGAGAGGAGATAGAGATCTGGTCAAGTCCTGAGTGTTCTGAAGTTTGGAGCATTTGAGAAAGTAATGAGAAAGGAAGGCACCTACAGAGACAAAGCCAAGACTAAGATTCATATTAGGAATGTAAAGTTAAAGGACACAAGTGCAACTAGTGTGACATTTTATTGTGGCAACGTTTCGCTCTCCAGGAACATTGTCCTGGAGAACGAAACGTTGCACGTGTGTTCTTTTACATTACATATTGTCGGTAATTCTGCCAACATATATACATATTAGGAATATTCTGTATATGGGAAGCTTCAACAAAATGGCGTCTGTGAAGGCTAGAATAGAAGAAGTGTAGACAGTTTTGATAGAGGACCTGCTAATAGGATGACTGTGATCTCTAACATGACAGAAAAGAACATTATTAGTGTCGGTAAAACTAACACTGCCGTTGCACTCTGTATGTCTGTTAGAAAGAAAGCGGCCAGTTTCTCCAAAGTACTGGAAAGGACAAGAGGAGGAGGAAATGGAGTTGACTCCGAAAGCATCAATGGCAGAAGGAGAGATGCAAAACAGATAACTTCAAAGAGTATTTGTTTTGTGAAATTTATTTTTGATGTTTAATGAATGGACAGTATTGTTAAGATCTGGGAGACTGGAATTATAAGGAAGGCAAATAATAGATTTCACAGGAGAACATAATTTGAGAGATAAGAAAGTCCTTTTTGGCATAAGATTAGGCAGAGTTTGTGGAATCGAAAGGGTGGCCAAAGTGAGAGAACGATCTGCGAAGAGTGGAAATTTTTCGATTGAAGAAACTGAGGGTCACAGATGCTGAGGGAATGGAGACAGAGAGAAACAAGAATCCCTTTCTTGACAGGGCGTATGGTAAGAAAATTAGTGAATGTACATGGCACTGTACATTGGCTTACGTTAAACGGATCAAGAAAAGCCTGTAACTGAGCGAAGGACATGGACATCGAGAAAAAGAAGCAAAGTTAGATTCCCATTAACCTTCGAAGGAGTAACATCGTTAAGTGCCTGGAGAAACGATTGGAAAAGACTAGAGTCATGTGGTCAGAGAGAAAGGACATCATCATAAAAGGACGCACCTCAACTGATGGAAGAACAGTTTCGAAATACTCCACTTAAAGACTAGCAAGAACAGTGGATAGAGGAAAGCCTAAAGCAACACTGAATGTTTGGGAATAAAATTTACGCAAAGATGAATAAGAACAAGAAAGCCATCAGTGAGTAGGAGATGGAATAGTTTTACCTCAGTGATTCTGCCGTTTTTATTTAATCTTTGTATTTTAACTTAGTTTACCTTTTTTTATAAACTATAATAAAAAGTTCGGTTCTGCTTTGCTCTTGTCTACTGTTTCCTTTTCAAAATTTCTTTCTTCATCTCTACATACATTTGTATGTTCATTGCTAGCCTACTGGAATTTTTGATAAGTTTCTTAATTGCTTAATTGGCTCACTTCCTATGCTGGTTACATGCCCTTTCTTTTTCTTTTCCTTTTTTTTGAGCTCTCCAATATCTTCCATTCCTTATTATTTCGTATTATATTGCGTTTACATTTACACTACACAACTCTTTGCTCAGATCGCTTATGTCTCTCCCCTCTAGTATACTATTTATTTTATTTATTTATTTATTTATTATAAATTTGTGCACACATACAGAGGTACAAAAAAATACAGATAAGAGCAGTATGCCAAAGCCACTTATACTATGCATAGCATTACGGGCTGGCTTAAAATTAACTTAAGATTAACTAAGCAATGATGAAGTCAGTGATAAAACATTAATGTAAACAGATTACTATAAAGCACAAGTGAGTATTACAAAGACAGGTCATATGAAGGATTCTGTTAGGTAGTGTATTTAAAAAATAATAAAGTTAGATTGGGTTTTAGGTTTAACATTTATGTGATATAATTGTGAGAAACATTTAAGATATACAATTTATAAGGTTCAGTTATTCAGTATTTATTTGGTTTTGGGTGAGTAAGTGATCTTTGAGTAGAGACTTGAATTTATAAACAGGTAGTGTTTCTTTTATATTTACAGGTAATGAATTCCAGATTTTAGGGCCTTTTATGTGCATTGAGTTTTTGCATAGTGTGAGATGAACACGAGGAACATCAAAGAGTGATCTGTGCCTTGTGTTATGGTCATGTGTTCTGTTGAGGTTGGCAAGGAGATGTTTGAGGGGAGGGTTAATATCAGAGTTAAGTGTTCTATGTATGTAATAGGTGCAGTAATAAGTATGGATGTTTTGTATGGTGAGTAGGTTTAGTGTATTGAATATTGGTGGAGTGTGCTGCCTGTAGTGAGAATTTGTTATCATTCTAACTGCAGCCTTTTGTTGGGTAATTAGTGGTCTGAGATGGTTAACTGTTGTTGAGCCCCATGCACAAATTCCATAGGTGAGATAGGGGTAAATAAGAGAGTGATATAGGGCCAGGAGGGCTGACTGTGGAACATAGTACCGTATCTTCGATAGTATGCCTACAGTCTTGGAAATTTTCTTAGAAATTTGTTGTATATGTGTATGAAATTTGAGTCTATTATCAAGGTGGATTCCTAAGAATTTTCCCTCTGTTAGCTTTGTGATAGGTGATCCGTTTATCATTATGTTAAGAGGGACATCTGTAGCTCTGTTACCAAACTGAATGAAGTAGGTTTTGTCAATGTTTAGTGTAAGTTTGTTAGTCCTCATCCAGGTAGATATTTTCTGTAATTCGGTATTTACAGTATTGGCTAGTGTGACTGGGCTCGGGTGAGAGAAGACGTATGTAGTGTCATCTGCAAATAGTGTGGGTTTGAGTAATTGCGAAGCATTTGGAAGGTCATTTATGTATAGGAGAATGAGAAGAGGGCCAAGGACACTTCCCTGTGGGACACCAACTGTAATTGGTTGCGCAGAAGAGTTTGCCCCATTTGCGTACACATATTGGCTTCTGTTGCTGAGGTATGACTTGAGGTAATTGAGGGAGTGCCCTCTTATACCATAGTGTGACAATTTTACGTGGAGCAAGTCATGGTCAACTGTATCAAAAGCTTTACGTAAGTCAATGAAGATCCCCAGTGGGACTTCTTTTTTCTCTATTGCAGTGTATATATGTTCTAGCATGTGTATAATAGCATCATTAGTATTTTTATTAGGCCTGAATCCAAATTGGCAGGGGTTGAGTATGTTTTGGGAGATAAGGTAGGAGTAGATTCGTTTATGAATTAGTTTTTCAAAGATTTTTGAGAGAGGGTGTAAGTTGGATATTGGCCTATAGTTATTCAACTCTGTTTGGTCTCCTCCTTTGTGGATCGGGGTGACCCTTGCTATTTTGAGTACTGTAGGGAAGGTGGAGGATTCAATGGATTTGTTAAAGAGTGTTGCAATGATTGGAGATAGCACTTGTGACACTTTTTTATATATAAAGGGTGGTAAGGTACTTAAATCTCCTGCCTTGTTTTTTAGTGCATTGATAATAAGGGAGACTTCGTATGGGTTAGTCGGAGCTAGGAACAGTGTGTTCGGGTAGTTGCCGGTGAGGTAGTTATTTGGTGGGGTATCTGAGCTTGGGATTTTATGGGCAAGGTTTTGTCCTATAGTGGAGAAGAAATCATTGAGTCTGTTTGCTGTTTCTGTTGGTGGGAGTTGGGGTTCATCTGATTTTGCTAATTTTATTTCGCTATTTCGTGATATCTTTTTTGTTCCCAGAATTTCAGATAGTGTTTTCCAGGTCTTTTTTATATCACCTCGTAAGTTGGATAATCTGTTCTCATAATACAATTTTTTTGCCCTTCTTATCAGGCTGGTTAGGATTGACGAGTAACGTTTTGTTTGGTCTCTGGTTATGTGACCCATTCTGTACTGTTTTTCATATTGGTGTTTTGTATTTATGGATTTGAGAATGCTGGGTGTTAGCCAGGGACTGTTCAGTCTCTTTGCTGTCATCTGTTTAGTTTTTTTAGGGCAGTGCTTGTTATAGAGGTATTGGGTCTTTTTTAGAAAATTATTAATACATTCGTTAATATCTGTATAGATTTCTAGCTCAGTGTGCCAATCAATGTTTGCTAATGCTGTTGCGAAGTTATTAATGGCTGCCTCATTGTGAAGTCTGAAGGTGACTTTAGTAGTGTCTTGGGGTAGTTTACCAAGAGTTGTTATGAGGAAAGTAGGGTAGTGGTCTGTGGTATTATCTGTAATTATGCCTGATTTTAAAGGGGATATGGTGTTGGTCCAGATGTGGTCAAGTAGGGAAACACTAGTCTCTGTAACTCTTGTAGGTTTTGTTACTGTTGGTAGTAACATACAGTTACTCATTGTGTTTGTGAATTCAGTAACGTGTGGGTCCTGGTCTTGCAGGAGATTTATATTGAAGTCACCTGAGAGTAGTAAGTGATCTTTGTTCATGCGTGCATCAGTTATCATACTTCCTAGATTTTGACTAAATTGGCTAATGTTTGACTGTGGAACTCTGTAGATGTTTATCAATGTGAGAGGTTTTTGTAGGTATTTGGATTTGAATTTAGCTATTATATATTCCCCATGTTCATCCCTTGTGCAAGTATTAGTGATACATTCTAGTTGGTCTGAGTAGTATATGGCTGTGCCACCCCCTTGTTGGTCTGGCCTACAGTTGTGTATGGCTGTGTAACCAGGAATGGCATAGACATCTGTACTATCAGGCTTTAGCCAGGTTTCAGTTAGTGTAATGATGGACATATTGGCATGTAAGGAATTTAGTAATGCTATGAGGTCATCGTAATGCTTGCTTAAAGATCTGATATTGTAGTTAAAGATAGTTATGTTGTTGTTGGCACTGAGAAGTGCCTTTGATTGTTCTGCAGTGTAGTAATTACAGTAACTGTTTGATTCATTTAAGTCATTAAATAAGAGGTTGGTATCAGGATCAATGCTTGTAATCATAAGATTTGTAGTGAATCTATAGTTAGAATTAAGTATAAAACAAAGTAAATAGTCTTAAGCTAAAAAAATAGCACCTGAATTATTTAACAAATGTAAAATAATGAGCTAAGGGACTAATACAAATAAAGTGATGATCATATAATAGTGCTTGGGAATATGATAGTAGGTAGTACTATAAAGGTAATTTTTTAAAGTTATAATTATAGTTTAAAATTATAATAAAAAGGGACTAATATAGGTTGTGAATAAGTGAGCTTTGGAATATAATGGCAAGATTGTGAGCTTATTCTACTTTAGCACCTGAGAATAGCACCTTGATTATTTTAACAGTTGTGGATATATAAACTAGGATAGTTATATAAAGCTAAAATAAAGGAGAAAATATAAAAGGGACTAAAATTAAGTAATGGTAAGCAAAGTTAAATGGACAGATGGTAGGAATTATAATATAAACTTATAATATAAAAATACAATTTGAAATGGTACTTGCAATTGCACTAGAGTCTGGTATGGGTTGTTGACAAGATCAAGGTTATAACTATAGATTTAAATTGACAAAATAAAATTCACAATTAAAGTACCAAAAGAATAATAGTAAAAAATCACAATGGTAATGTCTTGGTTATAATATGATAGTAAGATGGTAGACAGGTACCCAGGTACACGGGTACAAAGGATAATACAAGGTTGGGGTTGAATATAAAAACTTGAAAATTTGGCAACAAAATGTTATGGGAAGTATAAAATAATGTTTAATGTACAAAAGTAAAATTGACTGGTAGTAAATATGGTATTTAATAAAATTTAAGTAAGTAATAATGATTACAAAAAAGTGAAATAGTAATGTTTATTTCATTCAATATTGCACTGGTAGTTATACTTGAGGTTATATGGCAGTACAAGGTAATTAAGAGTAATCTAGGATAGTAAATGTGGTATTAAAACTATTGCAGTTAATTTACCAAAAATACTATTTTAAAGCATTTTAATTCCCTTCTTACAATCTAATCGTTCATATTTATTAATTTCTTGTTCATCTGTTAAGTCATATTTTACTATTTACTTCCAGTAGAATATGTTCATTCTATCCTAGTGAGTTTAAGTAGGCTATGTTAAAAATTTCTCTGCTTCTGTAATAAACACTGACTCTCATACATCGACACCATGCCTAACCCTTCTAGGGTAGGGTAGGTGCCCGAGCCCGAGCCTTTAGCTCATAAGACTGTCATTCCCATTTGCCCCCTTGGGGCGGGGATGGCAGACCAGAGAGGCCTAGCTTGTGGCTAGGCCTGGGGACAGTTGGTCCCAAAGATGAGGAGGTACTTGTGCCTCCTCCCATGGGAGACTTAGGTCTCAGACACTCCCTAAAGAGGGAGCCAAGGCCGGGCCACCACTTGGAAAAGGCCCGGGCCGGGAGAATACCGGCTAATCTTTAATAATAATAATAATAACTGACTCTCATACTGACAGTGTAATGCTGTCTCTCATTCTTGTCGCTTCATCTATATCATGCATAAATACTATCATAATATCAAGGGAATCTACTCACCATTTATTTACAGTATCAGTCTAATAGGCTGCCCAATTTGTTTCTCTATAGTTAAAATCTCCAAGTCCAATTACTTTTTCCTGATCACAGTCACTGTTCATTAATAGCTCCCAGATGATAGTTTGTAATCTAATATATAATATCGAATTTTTCTCTTGCGCAAGAAATATTAAATGGAGTGTTATTAACATTAACTGCCGGGAGTTTCTAATTCTTATTTCGTATTCTTATCTCTAAATTTTCAGCATTTCAGAATTTTGGATTTCAATTTCCATAATTAAAAGAGATCCTTTTACCAATATTGCCAATCTACCCGCAGTAATTTACGTGAACTACAGCCTCATTTAAAGTGTTTTTCCCGTTTGGGTTCAGTCAGATTAACTATATTTATTATATCCCCTTGTTCTAAATTTTTTAAAATTACTCTGTCTATATAAGTGAACAAAATCTCCAAAAGTGTATCTTCACTGATTGCCTTTTTCCTATTTGTTTCAACACGAATTTCGTCATTTTGTGAGGTTGTTTCTTTGAAACACCATTTGATGTATGTAACCTCAAAACCTTGAAATTCCTTGATGTCCTTTTTTTCTTTTACTTCTTCGTTATGTTTAACATGTGTAATCGTTATTTTCAGTTGCCTATGCTTGTTCTTATATTTTCCAATTCACTTACATTCCACAACATTTCCTTGGAAGATGAAATTTTCAGTGCTTTTTCTCATCTCATTTATGTGTTGTTCTTCCTCTTTCGATTCTTTTTGTTCGTGGAATTTATTTTATTTTCAATGCAACAAAAAGCGACAACAGTTTCCCCTCCATCAACAACGTCCCTTGACGAATATTGGTACTAGCAGTGCTTTTTGTATCAAATATTGGTACTAGCAGTGCTTTTTGTATCAAATATTGGCACTAGCAGTGCTTTTTGTATCTAATATTGGCACTAGCAGTGCTTTTTGTATCTAATATTGGTACTAGCAGTGCTTTTTGTATCAAATATTGGTACTAGCAGTGCTTTTTGTATCTAATATTGGCACTAGCAGTGCTTTTTGTATCTAATATTGGTACTAGCAGTGCTTTTTGTATCAAATATTGGCACTAGCAGTGCTTTTTGTATCAAATATTGGTACTAGCAGTGCTTTTTGTATCAAATATTGGTACTAGCAGTGCTTTTTGCATCAAATATTGGCACTAGCAGTGCTTTTTGTATCAAATATTGGTACTAGCAGTGCTTTTTGCATCAAATATTGGCACTAGCAGTGCTTTTTGTATCAAATATTGGTACTAGCAGTGCTTTTTGTATCAAATATTGGTACTAGCAGTGCTGTTTGCATCAAATATTGGCACTAGCAGTGCTTTTTGTATCAAATATTGGTACTAGCAGTGCTTTTTGTATCAAATATTGGCACTAGCAGTGCTTTCTATATCTACTATTGGCTCTAGCAGTGCTTTTTGTATCTAATATTGGTACTAGCAGTGCTTTTTGTATCAAATATTGGTACTAGCAGTGCTTTTTGTATCTAATATTGGCACTAGCAGTGCTTTTTGTATCTAACTTTGGCACTAGCAGTGCTTTTTGCATCTAATATTGGCACTAGCAGTGCTTTTTGTGTCTAATATTGGCACTAGCAGTGCTTTTTGTGTCTAATATTGGCACTAGCAGTGCTTTTGGTATCAAATATTGGCACTAGCAGTGCTTTTTGTATCTAATATTGGTACTAGCAGTGCTTTTTGTATCTATTATTGGCACTAGCAGTGCTTTTTGTATCTAATATTGGTACTAGCAGTGCTTTTTGTATCAAATATTTGTACTAGCAGTGCTTTTTGTATCTAATATTGGCACTAGCAGTGCTTTTTGTATCAAATATTGGTACTAGCAGTACTTTTTGTATCTAATATTGGCACTAGCAGTGCTTTTTGTATCTAATATTGGTACTAGCAGTGCTTTTTGTGTCAAATATTAGCACTAGCAGTGCTTTTTGTATCTAATATTGGCAAAAGCAGTGCTTTTTGTATCTAATATTGGTACTAGCAGTACTTTTTGTATCTAATATTGGAACTAGCAGTGCTTTTTGTATCTAATATTCACTAGCAGTGCTTTTTGCATATAATATTAGCACTAGCAGTATTTTTTGTATGAAATATTGGTACTAGCAGTGCTTTTTGTATCAAATATTGGCACTAGCAGTGCTTTTTGTATCAAATATTGGCACTAGCAGTGCTTTTTATATCTAATATTGGTACTAGCAGTGCTTTTTGTATCTAATATTGGCACTAGCAGTGCTTTTTGTATCTAACATTGGCACTAGCAGTGCTTTTTGCATCTAATATTGGCACTAGCAGTGCTTTTTGTATCTAATGTTGGTACTAGCAGTGCTTTTTGTATCTAATATTGGTACTAGCAGTGCTTTTTATATCAAATATTGGTACTAGCAGTGCTTTTTGTATCTAATATTGGCACTAGCAGTGCTTTTTGCATCAAATATTGGTACTAGCAGTACTTTTTGTATCTAATATTGGTACTAGCAGTGCTTTTTATATCAAATATTGGTACTAGCAGTGCTTTTTGTATCTAATATTGGCACTAGCAGTGCTTTTTGCATCAAATATTGGTACTAGCAGTACTTTTTGTATCTAATATTGGTACTAGCAGTGTTTTTTGTATCTAATTTTGTCACTAGCATTGTTTTTTTGTATCTAATATTGGTACTAGCAGTGCTTTTTGTAACTAATATTGGTACTAGCAGTGCTTTTTGTATCTAATATTGGTACTAGCAGTGCTTTTTGTATCTAATATTGGTACTAGCAGTGCTTTTTGTATCTAATGTTGGCATTAGCAGTGCTTTTTGTATTTAATATCACCTGTTATTCAACTCTGTCTTTTCTCTAGCGAATTTAGCAAAATTAACTTCACTCTTAGGTTTACATTCTTGCAGACGTTTCCTGTCTTCAGTTTCAGAAATAAATGTAGTAGCTGCTCCTGATGCTCTGATTCTGTCTTATACTTAGTTATGTCTGTATAACTATCCTCCAGTTTTCCTTCTCAATATTAATCTTTTTAATAAATAATTGCTGATCTATCACCTCTCTTCTTCATTACCTCACTTAATGTTTTCTGCATTTTAAAACTTCTATTTCGTTTTTAAAGTGGGAGTTTTCCTTATTGAATTTTCTATTAGTCTTTGTAGCTTTACCTGAAATTGTTCAGTTTTAGTTATTCTATCCTTCCGTCCACTGATTTCGTTGTCACAGGTAAGTATAGTTGTGCTTAGATTGTATATTTTCTGCCATATTGCATGTAAACAAGTGCACCAATATTGCTTGTAAACAAGTGCACCAATATTGCTTGTAAACAAGTGCACCAATATACTGTTGTGATACTGTTTTTCCTTGGTATGTTAAATTTAATATTAAGGAAATTGTTCATAATAACAATTTTCCTTTATTTCTGAGGGCATCGCTCACAGGGAACTCATCTCCCTACTCTACAAAACAGGCACAGTCCTCTTTTCCCAGCATGAGGTGGCTGACGTCTGTCCTCAGCTTCAGATCCCATGCTTAAAAAGTTCATTAAAAAAATTTTTTTTTTAGCTATCATTCACCAAATATTTAAAAAATCCGTGTGTGTGTATGTGTGTGCACTCACTTACATTTGCTCATTTATATGTGGTTGCAGGGGTCGATTCACATTTCCTGCCCCACCTTTTCATTGGTCTCTGTTTGATCCACTCTCACCTGGTTTAACTTCATCGTACCTCTTATTAAAGCTATGTATCGTTTCTGACTCTACCACTTTACTCTTTAGTTCGTTCTACTTCTTGATTATTCTAAGGTTGAATAAATACTTCGTAGCATCCATATGATTCATCTGAGCTCTCAGCTTCCAGTTCTGTCCTCGTGTTCCTGTTTCCCCCCTTCCAAACAATCTGTCCCTATTCACCCTGTCATTTCCTCTCAGTATCTCGTACGTTGTTATCATAGCCTCCCAAGTTCTGTCTTCCAGTGTACTCAGGCTGAGTTTCCTTAACTTTTCCTCATAAGATATGCACCTTAGTTCCGAAACCAGACTCGTTGCAAACCTCTACACTTTCTCCAGTTTTTTGACATGCTTGACCAGGTGTGGGTTCCATACTGGTGCTGCATACTCCAATACGGGCCCGACGTAGACAGTGTACAGTATCATACATAACTCCTCATTCATATGTAGGAAACCTAATCCTAGATTTACCAGACGCACATTTGCTGCCGTAGTAATTAGGTGATATTCACCTCAGATGATATGCTCGGTATAATGCTCACCCCAAGGTCCTCCTAGAGTGAGTTTTGGAGTTTTTGCCCTCTGAGTCTGTACTCTGTCTGCAGTCTTCTTTGCCGTTCCCCAAACATTATAACTTTTGCACTTACTAGGGTTAAACTCCAAGAGCCAGTTGTTAGACCATTGGTAGTCTTTCCTGGTTCACGTTTCCTTGAATCCTCCTAATTAATTTCATATCTACGGACAGGAATACTCTGAAACAACACTGTTCCAAGTACTGATCCCTGTGGAACTCCACTCGTCACGTGCACCCATTCTGACACCTCTCGAACCATCATTCGGTGTTTCCTTCCTGCCAGGTATGCCTTCATCCATTATAGAATTTTAATTGTTATTCCTGCTTCTCCTATAGCTTTTGGACCAGTTTCCAGTGCAGTACTGTGGCAAAAGCCTTCCTGCAGTCCAGGAATCTACCCATCTCTCTCTTTTTTTTTTTTTTTTTTTAACACAGGGTTTGACAAGGTTAAGGATCCCTAGTTTTATTGACAAGTTTTATTGACAGGTTTTATTGACAGGTTAACGATTCCTAACTTTATTGACAAGCTAAGAGCTGTTACCTACATCAGCTCATTTGAAAGCATTTTTATTGTTATGAGACATACAAGTAGGGAACAGGATGAAGTTGGAGCCATCTGTGGGCCAGCATATTCATTTGATCAACTGACTTTATCTCGTTGACATCATTATGCTGTACAAATGTGTTCCATACTCGAGTCATCCTTTGTATGTATGATCTCAGATGGAGTGATGTTCTGGAGAAGGGTACAGCCAGATTGAAGTTGCTGCTTTCTGCCCGTCTTGTGGCATAAAAGCTTGTTTCACGCTGTCCTCGAAGTGGATCCAAGTGTGGTACTTGACAATATTGGCCTTGTACATAACAGTAAGGCCACCCACATCCCTCCTGTGTTGAAGGTTCTGCTGAAATGACAGATCTATACAGGATGGGCCCAGGCGAGAGATGAGACGTCTTGCTCTGTTCTCTACTCTGTCAAGCAGTCGCAGATGAGAGGGGGTGGGGCAGGCAAACCAAGAAAGTGGAGCATACTCAAGGTGTGAGCGTACTTGTACCTCGTACAGAATCTTGCAACCCCTACTGTCAAGCAGATGCGAGCTACGGCGAAGTGCTGTAAGCTTCCTGGCTGCCTTGTTTGCTAGATTTACAACATGGTTCTTCATGGTTAGTTTGGAGTCAGATTTCACTCCAAGGATATCAACTTCTTCTCCAGGTGCCAACACTCTCCCATTCATCCTTACTACTGCACCAGCATTGCCATCATGGTGCCTAGAGACGATCATCATTTGTATTTTCTCAGGTGCAAATGTTACTTGCCATCTATTTCCCCAACTGATATAGCTCTTAGCTGGTGATTGATGTAGCTTAGAGCTACATCTTGGATAAGTGAATGTCACTGTACAGTCGTCTGCATATGCATGGGATTCTGGGATGAGATGAAGAAGGTCGTTGAAGTAGACATTCCATAACAATGGTCCCAGCACACTTCCTTGTGGAACACTTGCCCCAGTAGGATGTCTTGCTGATTACGTTCCATTGAGTACTACACTGAGAGATCTACCATGAAGGTAGTCACCGAGGAGACATAGCGTAGAGCCTGCAATTCCCAGTGCTTGAAGTTTTGCTAAGAGGCCCTGGTGCCACACCCGGTCGAAAGCACCAGCAATGTCCAGTGCTACCACACAGCTGAATTTGGATTCATCCAGTGACTGGTGCCACTTAGTGGAGAGGTTTAACAACAGATCAACAGCAGAGTAACCTTTCCTGAAGCCATATTGACGATCATAAAGTAGTGAGTGGTAGTCAAAAAACTCTGTCATTTGACTTGAAATTATTGTCTCAAGGATCTTACCAGTGATTGACAGGAGTGACACTGGTCTGTAGTTGCTGATTTCTGCTCTGCTCTTCTTTTTGTGAACAGGGACTACATTTGCCTCTTTCCACAGAGAGGGCCATTTACACTGTACTAGGCAGTGCTGAAAGATGCGAGTTAGAGGTGCTAATAGCTGGTCTGCACATCTCAGCAATCTTGGGCTCAACTTGTCTGGGCCCACAGTCTTTTCTCTCTCTCCTGTTTTACTCATGCTACCTTGTTGTAGAACTCCAAAAGGTTTGTGACACATGACTTTTCATCACTAAACAATGCTGGTTGCTATATATGAACATACTCCTTTCCAGGTGCTCCACCACGCTGCGCTTGATAATCTTCTCCATAACTCAGTGACACTTGTCTGTATTCCAACACAACTTGTCTGTCTCTTTTCTTGAAAACTGGAACAATATTTGCTGTCTTCCACACCTCCGGCAGTTGCCCTGTGTCTGTAGACTTGTAGAATATTGTTGTTAGTGACACGCACAGTACCACTCGACCTTCTCTCAGGACCCACGGAGATATAATATCCGGTTCCTCCTCCTTGAAGTATCTCTTTTTTTCCATGCATATTCGTTTCAGACTCTTCGGTTCATCTCCTTGTTTTCCTGAGTGCTTTGCCTTCTATACTTTTTCCATTGCTCTAGCATATTTTGATTCGGCCTTTATGCACCTCTGGGTAAACCATGGGCTCACGCTGGTCTTCTCATTGCCTATTGCTCCTGTCGACGAATTTCTCCTCTGCCTTCCCGCACTTCCCGGCCTCATGCTCCATCATCTAATTCACTATCTTTCCCTCAAGTTCTCTTTCCCACTGCACCTCACACAGGAATTGCCTCATGCCTACTTAGCTCTCTTTTTTAAGTTTGACTTCTGGCATCCTTCCTGCGCTGCTTCTCTCTCCACTATTACTTCCAAACGGTACTCGAAACTCAGGGCCGTGTGGTCACTAGCACCGAGGGACCTTACATGTGTATGTGTGTGTGTGTGTATGTGTGTGTGTGTATGTGTGTGTGTGTGTGTGTGTGTATGTGTGTGTGTGTGTGTGTGTGTGTGTGTGTGTGTGTGTTTGTGTGTGTGTGTGTGTGTGTGTGTGTGTGTGTGTGTGTGTGTGTGTGTGTGTGTGTGTGTGTGTGTGTGTGTGTGTGTGTGTGTGTGTGTGTGTGTGTGTGTGTGTGTGTGTGTGTGTGTGTGTGTGTGTACTCACCTATTTGTACTCACCTATTTGTGGTTGCAGGGGTCGAGTCACAGCTCCTGGCCCCGCCTCTTCGCTGATTGCTACTAGGTCCTCTCTCTCCCTGCCCCATGAGCTCTATCATACCTCGCCTTAAAACTATGTATGGTTCCTGCCTCCACCACATCACTTTCTAGGCTATTCCATGGCCTGACTACTCTATGACTGAAGAAATACTTCCTAACATCCCTTTGATTCATCTGAGTCTTCAACTTCCAATTGTGACCTCTTGTGTCTGTGTCCCATCTCTGGAACATCCCGTCTTTGTCCACCTCGTCTATTCCGCGCAGTATTTTATATGTCGTTATCATGTCTCCCCTGACCCTCCTGGCCTCCAGTGTCGTCAGGCCGATTTCCCTCAACCTTTCTTCATAGGACAATCCCCGTAGCTCTGGGACTAGTCTTGTTGCAAACCTTTGCACTTTCTCTAATTTCTTGACGTGCTTGACTAGGTGTGGATTCCAAACTGGTGCTGCATACTCCAGTATGGGCCTGACGTAGATGGTGTACAGAGTCTTAAACGAATCCTTACTGAGGTATCGGAACGCTATCCGTAGGTTTGCCAGGCGCCCGTATGCTGCAGCAGTTATCTGATTGATGTGCGCCTCAGGAGATATGCTCGGTGTTATACTCACCCCCAGATCTTTTTCCTTGAGTGAGGTTTGCAGTCTTTGGCCATCTAAACTATATTGTGTCTGCGGTCTTCTTTGCCCTTCCCCAATCTTCATGACTTTGCATTTGGCAGGGTTAAATTCAAGGAGCCAGTTGCTGGACCAGGCTTGTAGCCTGTCCAGATCTCTTTGTAGTCCTGCCTGATCCTCGTCCGATTCGATTCTTCTCATTAACTTCACATCGTCTGCAAACAAGGACACTTCTGAGTCTATCCCTTCCGTTATGTCGTTCACGTATACCAAGAACAGCACAGGTCCTAGGACTGACCCCTGTGGAACCCCGCTTGTCACAGGCGCCCACTCTGACACCTCGTCGCGTACCATGACTCGTTGTTGCCTCCCTGTCAGATATTCTCTGATCCATTGCAGTGCCTTTCCTGTTATGTGTGCCTGGTCCTCTAGCTTTTGCAGTAACCTCTTGTGAGGAACTGTGTCGAAAGCCTTCTTGCAGTCCAAAAATACGCAGTCGATCCACCCCTCTCTCTCTTGTCTTACTTCTGTCACCTTGTCATAAAACTCTAGTAGGTTTGTGACACAGGATTTTCCTTCCCTGAAACCGTGCTGGTTGTCAATTATACACTTGTTTCTTTCCAGGTGCCCCACCACTCTCCTCCTGATGATCTTCTCCATGACCTTGCATACTATACACGTTAGTGATACAGGTCTGTAGTTTAGTGCCTCATGTCTGTCTCCCTTTTTAAAAATTGGGACTACATTTGCCATTTTCCATACCTCAGGGAGTTGCCCAGTTTCAAATGATGTGTTGAAGATCTTTGTTAATGGCTCACACAATATCTCTGCTCCCTCTTTAAGGACCCATGGAGAGATGTTGTCTGGTCCCACCGCCTTTGAGGTGTCAAGTTCGCATAGCAGCTTCTTCACCTCCTCCTTGGTTATATGTACCTCATCCAGCACTTGCTGGTGTGCCCCCCTGTTCTGATTTCTTGGAGTCCTACTGGTTTCCACTGTAAATACCTCTTTAAATCTTGTGTTGAGCTCCTGACATACCTCTCGGTCGTTTCTTGTGAATTCCCCATCACCCTTCCTCAGTCTGATTACCTGGTCCTTGACTGTTGTTTTCCTCCTGATGTGGCTGTACAACAGCTTCGGGTCAGTCTTTACTTTTGATGCTATGTCATTTTCATATTGTCTCTGAGCCTCCCTTCTTATCTGTGCATATTCGTTTCTGGCTCTTCGGCTGATTTCTTTATTTTCCTGAGTTCTCTGTCTTCTGTACCTTTTCCATTCTCTAGTACACCTAGTTTTTGCCTCCCTACACCTTTGGGTGAACCAAGGACTCGTTCTGTTCTTCCCATTATTTCTGTTTCCCTTGGGAACAAACCTCTCCTCTGCCTCCTTGCATTTTGTTGCTACATAGTCCATCATTTCTTGTACTGGTTTTCCTGTCAGTTCCCTCTCCCACTGAATGTCTTGAAGGAAGTTCCTCATGCCTGAGTAGTTCCCCCTTTTGTAGTTTGGTTTTTCCCAGCCTATTCCTGCTACTCTCTCCACTTGGAGCTCAACTATGTAGTCGAAGCACAGAACCACATGATCACTAGCTCCCAGGGGCCTTTCATACATGATACCCTCGATGTCCGAACTACTCATGGTGAATACAAGGTCCAACCTTGCTGGTTCATCCTCTCCTCTCTCTCTGGTAGTGTCTCTAACATGTTGATGCATGAGGTTCTCCAGTACCACATCCATCATCTTGGCTCTCCATGTTTCGGGACCCCCATGGGGCTCCAGGTTTTCCCAGTCAATCTCCTTGTGATTGAAATCACCCATAACTAGTAACTTTGCTCCCCCCATGTGTGCTCTCCTGGCCACCTCGGCTAGTGTGTTGATCATTGCTCTGTTGCTCTCATCGTATTCTTCTCTTGGCCTCCTGCAGTTCTGTGGTGGGTTGTACATTACTGCAATTATCACCTTATGTCCCTCAGACTGGATTGTTCCTACTAAGTAGTCCCTTTCGCCCATGCCATCCATTCCTTCCATTTTCTCAAAACCCCACTGGTTTTTAATGAGCAGTGCAACTCCTCCTCCCCCTCTCCTCCCTCTGTCTTTCCTGAAGATTTGATATCCGGATGGAAAGATTGAATCTGTTATTATTCTGGTGAGTTTTGTTTCTGTGAGTGCTATTATGTCTGGGGATGTCTCTTTGATTCTTTCGTGCCACTCCTCATACTTGTTTGTTATTCCATCTGCATTTGTATACCACACCTTCAACTTCTTTTCTAAGACTGTGGTCTGGGAAGTATATTGGGGTTGGGGAAGTGGGAGACCTGGTAAGGAACTATGGGTTGTTGCTGTGGGGGTGAAGTTTGTAATGTAGTGGGTGGGGGCATTGGATGTGGCATGGGTGTTTTGATTTAGAGTGTTTGGTTGCACTGGGGTTGACCTGGTTGGGAGGCTTCTATAGAAAGTTGTGAGGGAGGCTGTATTTGATCTTCTTCCTGGGTCTGGGATCTCCTGTCTGTCTTCTCCATCCCCTCTCTTTCCTCCTTTCGCCTTTGTACCATCTCTCTCAGTTTCTTCCTTTCTTCTTGTGTTCTGTCGCGGTCGAGATACACCCTCCTGTATGCCGTCATGTCCCTTAATCGTGCTTTCTCCTGCAGGATCCTGGTCCGAGTCGCTTCTGCCTTGAAGGTCACTCTCACTGGCCGGGTTCTTTTTTTTACAAACCCCCCTATTCTCCGAAAATTTTCCAGCTGGGTCATATCGTCTTCTCCTATTGCTTTCATGATGCTTTCAATTGCTTTTTTTCCCCTTGTTTTCTTGCTTCATATGTTTCCCCTTCGACTTCCTGGAGCCCATACACAAAGACTGACCTCACCCTTTCATTCTCCCACTGCATATCCCTGTGTATCCCCTCATTTAATTTGGTTTCCTCCACTGCAGCTTTCCTTTCATCAGTTTCACTGGCTAATGTACTTGGGCTCAGTGGCCTGTCATTTTCCCTTCTCGGCTTTCCTTGGGCTCTGTTGTTGTCTGTTAGGGCCTCCACATAAAGCTTAGCTCTTTCATTTGCTACAGTCTCCTCTGATAGAGCATCTCCATGCAGTTGTGCCCCTTCTTTCCCTACAGTCCCCTTATTTGTGGCTGAGGTAGCAGTCTCTGTTGTCAATCCCAAAATGTTCTTTAGTTCTTTAGGCTGTTTCAGATTTTTCAATTCCTCTTCTAAACTCTGTATCCTAGCTTCTGCTGCTTTGACATGCACCTCCCACTTCCTGCTTTCCATATCTATCCTCTCTTCCATTCTCATGCTAAGTTCTTCTAGTTTCTTTTCCCATTCATGATCCCTTTTTATGAGCTCTGCTGCCCAATCTTCCTTTGCATTTTCCTCCTCCTGTCCCTTGGTTTTTCTTGTTGCTCTCTGGCAACCCATTTTTGTTTTATCCTGATTGCCTCAGAGTGGGAAACCTATGTAGTTCTGTATGTTAGGTTAGTAGTGTGTGTGTCAGAGTGTGGGGGGGGGGGGAAGTAGTGAAGGAACTGTGGCTATATGGGAGCTGAGTGGGGAGGGGTGGGGAGGGTTTGGGGTGAACGGGGGAGGGGAGGGTGATCGAGGGAGGGGAGGGATCAGGGGAAGTAGTGAGATGTCGGTGGTGAGGGGGGAGTGTATGTGTGTCTGGATATGTGTGTGTGTGTGTGTGTGTGTGTGTGTGTGTGTGTGTGTGTGTGTGTGTGTGTGTGTGTGTGTGTGTGTGTGTGTGTGTGTGTGTGTGTGTGTAATTTTGTGTGTAATTGTGTGTGGAATTATGTGTGGGTTTGTTATGTACTGAAAGGTAGGTGGCTTGTGCGTTTAAGGTAAGTCTCAGTGGTCCTTGGCTGCCCACACCTTGTGACCTGACCCCCAACCTCCTGGGACTTACCGCACTTACAGTGTGTGTGTGTGTGTGTGTGTACTCACCTATTTGTACTCACCTATTTGTGGTTGCAGGGGTCGAGTCACAGCTCCTGGCCCCGCCTCTTCGCTGATTGCTACTAGGTCCTCTCTCTCCCTGCCCCATGAGCTCTATCATACCTCGCCTTAAAACTATGTATGGTTCCTGCCTCCACCACATCACTTTCTAGGCTATTCCATGGCCTGACTACTCTATGACTGAAGAAATACTTCCTAACATCCCTTTGATTCATCTGAGTCTTCAACTTCCAATTGTGACCTCTTGTGTCTGTGTCCCATCTCTGGAACATCCCGTCTTTGTCCACCTCGTCTATTCCGCGCAGTATTTTATATGTCGTTATCATGTCTCCCCTGACCCTCCTGGCCTCCAGTGTCGTCAGGCCGATTTCCCTCAACCTTTCTTCATAGGACAATCCCCGTAGCTCTGGGACTAGTCTTGTTGCAAACCTTTGCACTTTCTCTAATTTCTTGACGTGCTTGACTAGGTGTGGATTCCAAACTGGTGCTGCATACTCCAGTATGGGCCTGACGTAGATGGTGTACAGAGTCTTAAACGAATCCTTACTGAGGTATCGGAACGCTATCCGTAGGTTTGCCAGGCGCCCGTATGCTGCAGCAGTTATCTGATTGATGTGCGCCTCAGGAGATATGCTCGGTGTTATACTCACCCCCAGATCTTTTTCCTTTAGTGAGGTTTGCAGTCTTTGGCCATCTAAACTATATTGTGTCTGCGGTCTTCTTTGCCCTTCCCCAATCTTCATGACTTTGCATTTGGCAGGGTTAAATTCAAGGAGCCAGTTGCTGGACCAGGCTTGTAGCCTGTCCAGATCTCTTTGTAGTCCTGCCTGATCCTCGTCCGATTCGATTCTTCTCATTAACTTCACATCGTCTGCAAACAAGGACACTTCTGAGTCTATCCCTTCCGTTATGTCGTTCACGTATACCAAGAACAGCACAGGTCCTAGGACTGACCCCTGTGGAACCCCGCTTGTCACAGGCGCCCACTCTGACACCTCGTCGCGTACCATGACTCGTTGTTTCCTCCCTGTCAGATATTCTCTGATCCATTGCAGTGCCTTTCCTGTTATGTGTGCCTGGTCCTCTAGCTTTTGCAGTAACCTCTTGTGAGGAACTGTGTCGAAAGCCTTCTTGCAGTCCAAAAATACGCAGTCGATCCACCCCTCTCTCTCTTGTCTTACTTCTGTCACCTTGTCATAAAACTCTAGTAGGTTTGTGACACAGGATTTTCCTTCCCTGAAACCGTGCTGGTTGTCAATTATACACTTGTTTCTTTCCAGGTGCCCCACCACTCTCCTCCTGATGATCTTCTCCATGACCTTGCATACTATACACGTTAGAGATACAGGTCTGTAGTTTAGTGCCTCATGTCTGTCTCCCTTTTTAAAAATTGGGACTACATTTGCCATTTTCCATACCTCAGGGAGTTGCCCAGTTTCAAATGATGTGTTGAAGATCTTTGTTAATGGCTCACACAATATCTCTGCTCCCTCTTTAAGGACCCATGGAGAGATGTTGTCTGGTCCCACCGCCTTTGAGGTGTCAAGTTCGCATAGCAGCTTCTTCACCTCCTCCTTGGTTATATGTACCTCATCCAGCACTTGCTGGTGTGCCCCCCTGTTCTGATTTCTTGGAGTCCTACTGGTTTCCACTGTAAATACCTCTTTAAATCTTGTGTTGAGCTCCTGACATACCTCTCGGTCGTTTCTTGTGAATTCCCCATCACCCTTCCTCAGTCTGATTACCTGGTCCTTGACTGTTGTTTTCCTCCTGATGTGGCTGTACAACAGCTTCGGGTCAGTCTTTACTTTTGATGCTATGTCATTTTCATATTGTCTCTGAGCCTCCCTTCTTATCTGTGCATATTCGTTTCTGGCTCTTCGGCTGATTTCTTTATTTTCCTGAGTTCTCTGTCTTCTGTACCTTTTCCATTCTCTAGTACACCTAGTTTTTGCCTCCCTACACCTTTGGGTGAACCAAGGACTCGTTCTGTTCTTCCCATTATTTCTGTTTCCCTTGGGAACAAACCTCTCCTCTGCCTCCTTGCATTTTGTTGCTACATAGTCCATCATTTCTTGTACTGGTTTTCCTGTCAGTTCCCTCTCCCACTGAATGTCTTGAAGGAAGTTCCTCATGCCTGAGTAGTTCCCCCTTTTGTAGTTTGGTTTTTCCCAGCCTATTCCTGCTACTCTCTCCACTTGGAGCTCAACTATGTAGTCGAAGCACAGAACCACATGATCACTAGCTCCCAGGGGCCTTTCATACATGATACCCTCGATGTCCGAACTACTCATGGTGAATACAAGGTCCAACCTTGCTGGTTCATCCTCTCCTCTCTCTCTGGTAGTGTCTCTAACATGTTGATGCATGAGGTTCTCCAGTACCACATCCATCATCTTGGCTCTCCATGTTTCGGGACCCCCATGGGGCTCCAGGTTTTCCCAGTCAATCTCCTTGTGATTGAAATCACCCATAACTAGTAACTTTGCTCCCCCCATGTGTGCTCTCCTGGCCACCTCGGCTAGTGTGTTGATCATTGCTCTGTTGCTCTCATCGTATTCTTCTCTTGGCCTCCTGCAGTTCTGTGGTGGGTTGTACATTACTGCAATTATCACCTTATGTCCCTCAGACTGGATTGTTCCTACTAAGTAGTCCCTTTCGCCCATGCCATCCATTCCTTCCATTTTCTCAAAACCCCACTGGTTTTTAATGAGCAGTGCAACTCCTCCTCCCCCTCTCCTCCCTCTGTCTTTCCTGAAGATTTGATATCCGGATGGAAAGATTGAATCTGTTATTATTCTGGTGAGTTTTGTTTCTGTGAGTGCTATTATGTCTGGGGATGTCTCTTTGATTCTTTCGTGCCACTCCTCATACTTGTTTGTTATTCCATCTGCATTTGTATACCACACCTTCAACTTCTTTTCTAAGACTGTGGTCTGGGAAGTATATTGGGGTTGGGGAAGTGGGAGACCTGGTAAGGAACTATGGGTTGTTGCTGTGGGGGTGAAGTTTGTAATGTAGTGGGTGGGGGCATTGGATGTGGCATGGGTGTTTTGATTTAGAGTGTTTGGTTGCACTGGGGTTGACCTGGTTGGGAGGCTTCTATAGAAAGTTGTGAGGGAGGCTGTATTAGATCTTCTTCCTGGGTCTGGGATCTCCTGTCTGTCTTCTCCATCCCCTCTCTTTCCTCCTTTCGCCTTTGTACCATCTCTCTCAGTTTCTTCCTTTCTTCTTGTGTTCTGTCGCGGTCGAGATACACCCTCCTGTATGCCGTCATGTCCCTTAATCGTGCTTTCTCCTGCAGTATCCTGGTCCGAGTCGCTTCTGCCTTGAAGGTCACTCTCACTGGCCGGGTTCTTTTTTTTACAAACCCCCCTATTCTCCGAAAATTTTCCAGCTGGGTCATATCGTCTTCTCCTATTGCTTTCATGATGCTTTCAATTGCTTTTTTTTCCCCTTGTTTTCTTGCTTCATATGTTTCCCCTTCGACTTCCTGGAGCCCATACACAAAGACTGACCTCACCCTTTCATTCTCCCACTGCATATCCCTGTGTATCCCCTCATTTAATTTGGTTTCCTCCACTGCAGCTTTCCTTTCATCAGTTTCACTGGCTAATGTACTTGGGCTCAGTGGCCTGTCATTTCCCCTTCTCGGCTTTCCTTGGGCTCTGTTGTTGTCTGTTAGGGCCTCCACATGTGTGTGTGTGTGTGTGTGTGTGTGTGTGTGTGTGTGTGTGTGTGTCGGTGTGTGTGTACTCACCTATTTGTACTCACCTATTTGTGGTTGCAGGGGTCGAGTCACAGCTCCTGGCCCCGCCTCTTCGCTGATTGCTACTAGGTCCTCTCTCTCCCTGCCCCATGAGCTCTATCATACCTCGCCTTAAAACTATGTATGGTTCCTGCCTCCACCACATCACTTTCTAGGCTATTCCATGGCCTGACTACTCTATGACTGAAGAAATACTTCCTAACATCCCTTTGATTCATCTGAGTCTTCAACTTCCAATTGTGACCTCTTGTGTCTGTGTCCCATCTCTGGAACATCCCGTCTTTGTCCACCTCGTCTATTCCGCGCAGTATTTTATATGTCGTTATCATGTCTCCCCTGACCCTCCTGGCCTCCAGTGTCGTCAGGCCGATTTCCCTCAACCTTTCTTCATAGGACAATCCCCATAGCTCTGGGACTAGTCTTGTTGCAAACCTTTTCACTTTCTCTAATTTCTTGACGTGCTTGACTAGGTGTGGATTCCAAACTGGTGCTGCATACTCCAGTATGGGCCTGACGTAGATGGTGTACAGAGTCTTAAACGAATCCTTACTGAGGTATCGGAACGCTATCCGTAGGTTTGCCAGGCGCCCGTATGCTGCAGCAGTTATATGATTGATGTGCGCCTCAGGAGATATGCTCGGTGTTATACTCACCCCCAGATCTTTTTCCTTTAGTGAGGTTTGCAGTCTTTGGCCATCTAAACTATATTGTGTCTGCGGTCTTATTTGCCCTTCCCCAATCTTCATGACTTTGCATTTGGCAGGGTTAAATTCAAGGAGCCAGTTGCTGGACCAGGCTTGTAGCCTGTCCAGATCTCTTTGTAGTCCTGCCTGATCCTCGTCCGATTCGATTCTTCTCATTAACTTCACATCGTCTGCAAACAAGGACACTTCTGAGTCTATCCCTTCCGTTATGTCGTTCACGTATACCAAGAACAGCACAGGTCCTAGGACTGACCCCTGTGGAACCCGGTTGTCACAGGCGCCCACTCTGACACCTCGTCGCGTACCATGACTCGTTGTTTCCTCCCTGTCAGATATTCTCTGATCCATTGCAGTGCCTTTCCTGTTATGTGTGCCTGGTCCTCTAGCTTTTGCAGTAACCTCTTGTGAGGAACTGTGTCGAAAGCCTTCTTGCAGTCCAAAAATACGCAGTCGATCCACCCCTCTCTCTCTTGTCTTACTTCTGTCACCTTGTCATAAAACTCTAGTAGGTTTGTGACACAGGATTTTCCTTCCCTGAAACCGTGCTGGTTGTCAATTATACACTTGTTTCTTTCCAGGTGCCCCACCACTCTCCTCCTGATGATCTTCTCCATGACCTTGCATACTATACACGTTAGAGATACAGGTCTGTAGTTTAGTGCCTCATGTCTGCCTCCCTTTTTAAAAATTGGGACTACATTTGCCATTTTCCATACCTCAGGGAGTTGCCCAGTTGCCCAGATGAGGTGTCAAGTTCGCATAGCAGCTTCTTCACCTCCTCCTTGGTTATATGTACCTCATCCAGCACTTGCTGGTGTGCCCCCCTGTTCTGATTTCTTGGAGTCCTACTGGTTTCCACTGTAAATACCTCTTTAAATCTTGTGTTGAGCTCCTGACATACCTCTCGGTCGTTTCTTGTGAATTCCCCATCACCCTTCCACAGTCTGATTACCTGGTCCTTGACTGTTGTTTTCCTCCTGATGTGGCTGTACAACAGCTTCGGGTCAGTCTTTACTTTTGATGCTATGTCATTTTCATATTGTCTCTGAGCCTCCCTTGTTATCTGTGCATATTCGTTTCTGGCTCTTCGGCTGATTTCTTTATTTTCCTGAGTTCTCTGTCTTCTGTACCTTTTCCATTCTCTAGTACACCTAGTTTTTGCCTCCCTACACCTTTGGGTGAACCAAGGACTCGTTCTGTTCTTCCCATTATTTCTGTTTCCCTTGGGAACAAACCTCTCCTCTGCCTCCTTGCATTTTGTTGCTACATAGTCCATCATTTCTTGTACTGGTTTTCCTGTCAGTTCCCTCTCCCACTGAATGTCTTGAAGGAAGTTCCTCATGCCTGAGTAGTTCCCCCTTTTGTAGTTTGGTTTTTCCCAGCCTATTCCTGCTACTCTCTCCACTTGGAGCTCAACTATGTAGTCGAAGCACAGAACCACATGATCACTAGCTCCCAGGGGCCTTTCATACATGATACCCTCGATGTCCGAACTACTCATGGTGAATACAAGGTCCAACCTTGCTGGTTCATCCTCTCCTCTCTCTCTGGTAGTGTCTCTAACATGTTGATGCATGAGGTTCTCCAGTACCACATCCATCATCTTGGCTCTCCATGTTTCGGGACCCCCATGGGGCTCAAGGTTTTCCTAGTCAATCTCCTTGTGATTGAAATCACCCATAACTAGTAACTTTGCTCCCCCCATGTGTGCTCTCCTGGCCACCTCGGCTAGTGTGTTGATCATTGCTCTGTTGCTCTCATCGTATTCTTCTCTTGGCCTCCTGCAGTTCTGTGGTGGGTTGTACATTACTGCAATTATCACCTTATGTCCCTCAGACTGGATTGTTCCTACTAAGTAGTCCCTTTCGCCCATGCCATCCATTCCTTCCATTTTCTCAAAACCCCACTGGTTTTTAATGAGCAGTGCAACTCCTCCTCCCCCTCTCCTCCCTCTGTCTTTCCTGAAGATTTGATATCCGGATGGAAAGATTGAATCTGTTATTATTCTGGTGAGTTTTGTTTCTGTGAGTGCTATTATGTCTGGGGATGTCTCTTTGATTCTTTCGTGCCACTCCTCATACTTGTTTGTTATTCCATCTGCATTTGTATACCACACTTTCAACTTCTTTTCTAAGACTGTGGTCTGGGAAGTATATTGGGGTTGGGGAAGTGGGAGACCTGGTAAGGAACTATGGGTTGTTGCTGTGGTGGTGAAGTTTGTAATGTAGTGGGTGGGGGCATTGAATGTGGCATCTGTGTTTTGATTTAGAGTGTTTGGTTGCACTGGGGTTGACCTGGTTGGGAGGCTTCTATAGAAAGTTGTGAGGGAGGCTGTATTAGATCTTCTTCCTGGGTCTGGGATCTCCTGTCTCTCTTCTCCATCCCCTCTCTTTCCTCCTTTCGCCTTTGTACCATCTCTCTCAGTTTCTTCCTTTCTTCTTGTGTTCTGTCGCGGTCGAGATACACCCTCCTGTATGCCGTCATGTCCCTTAATCGTGCTTTCTCCTGCAGTATCCTGGTCCGAGTCGCTTCTGCCCTGAAGGTCACTCTCACTGGCCGGGTTCTTTTTTTTACAAACCCCCCTATTCTCCGAAAATTTTCCAGCTGGGTCATATCGTCTTCTCCTATTGTTTTCATGATGCTTTCAATTGCTTTTTTTTCCCCTTGTTTTCTTGCTTCATATGTTTCCCCTTCGACTTCCTGGAGCCCATACACAAAGACTGACCTCACCCTTTCATTCTCCCACTGCATATCCCTGTGTATCCCCTCATTTAATTTGGTTTCCTCCACTGCAGCTTTCCTTTCATCAGTTTCACTGGCTAATGTACTTCGGCTCAGTGGCCTGTCATTTTCCCTTCTCGGCTTTCCTTGGGCTCTGTTGTTGTCTGTTAGGGCCTCCACATAAAGCTTAGCTCTTTCATTTGCTACAGTCTCCTCTGATAGAGCATCTCCATGCAGTTGTGCCCCTTCTTTCCCTACAGTCCCCTTATTTGTGGCTGAGGTAGCAGTCTCTGTTGTCAATCCCAAAATGTTCTTTAGTTCTTTAGGCTGTTTCAGATTTTTCAGTTCCTCTTCTAAACTCTGTATCCTAGCTTCTGCTGCTTTGACATGCACCTCCCACTTCCTGCTTTCCATATCTATCCTCTCTTCCATTCTCATGCTAAGTTCTTCTAGTTTCTTTTCCCATTCATGATCCCTTTTTATGAGCTCTGCTGCCCAATCTTCCTTTGCATTTTCCTCCTCCTGTCCCTTGGTTTTTCTTGTTGCTCTCTGGCAACCCATTTTTGTTTTATCCTGATTGTCTCAGAGTGGGAAACCTATGTAGTTCTGTATGTTAGGTTAGTAGTGTGTGTGTCAGAGTGTGGGGGGGGGAAGTAGTGGAGGAACTGTGGCTATTTGGGAGCTGAGTGGGGAGGGGTGGGGAGGGTTTGGGGTGAACGGGGGAGGGGAGGGTGATCGAGGGAGGGGATGGATCAGGGGAAGTAGTGAGATGTCGGTGGTGATGGGGGAGTGTGTGTGTGTCTGGATATGTGTGTGTGTGTGTGTGTGTGTGTGTGTGTGCAGTGTGTGCATTTGCTGTGTGTGTGTGTGTGTGTGTGTGTGTGTGTGAGTGTGTAATTTTGTGTGTAATTGTGTGTGGAATTATGTGTGGGTTTATTATGTACTGAAAGGTAGGTGGCTTGTGCGTTTAAGGTAAGTCTCAGTGGTCCTTGGCTGCCCACACCTTCTTGTGACCTGACCAACCTCCTGGGACTTACCGCACTTACAGTGTGTGTGTGTGTGTGTGTGTGTGTGTGTGTGTGTGTGTGTGTGTGTGTGTGTGTGTGTGTGTGTATGTGGGTGTGTGTATGTGTGTGTGTGTATGTGGGTGTGTGTGTGTGTGTGTGTGTGTGTGTGTGTGTGTGTGTGTGTGTGTGTGTGTGTGTGGGTGTGTGTGTGTGTATGTGGGTGTGTGTGTGTGTGTATGTGTGTGTGTGTGTGTGTGTGTGTGTGTGTGTGTGTGTGTGTGTGTGTGTGTGTAATTATGTGTCGAATTATGTGTGGGTTTATTATGTGTCTGAAAAGTAGGTGGCTTGTGCTTGGAGTATAATGTGGATTCTCAGTTGTCCTTGTGTCCACAACCTATGTGACCTGACTCCCTTGCAGTGTTGCCTATATCACCTGCTTATAGTGAGTTAATCGCCTTGTTCAATGGATTACCATTTGCTAAACCTTATTGAATACTTGAGTGCCTATTCTTTATCGTGCTATGAGAGTTAGACCATTCACATTCAGCTTGGCGGTTAAATTGGAACCTGGACCCCACACCCAAACAACCACTCATAGGTGATACAGTACTTGTAGTGCAGCTGTAGCAGTGTAGATTGTCCAGGTCGATGTGACGTCCTGGAGTAGATCCAGCTCGATGTACGTCCTGGCGTAGATCCACCTCAATTTCTTCTCGTTAATAATGTACCCTATTCACTGTATTTCTTTCACTGGTCACACTATTGTTTCACTTTATTAAAATCTTGGGTGACACTTGGCAACGCCGCCTTCACACTAGCCTGCGCCACAACGCTTTTATTTTCCAGATCACTTTCAAAATTGTGGCTCTCCCCACACTTGTGTGGCTCAGGCAATTAAAAAAAACACTTCTACGATTGTTGACTACCCTGACACACTTAGCAACCCTTGCAGAACACTTGTAGCCCTCAAAAACACTTAAATCCCCGGAGCACCGACGGCGTGACTAGCCCGCTCGCTGTCCCTACTGTGTGTGTGTGTGTATGTGTGTGTGTGTGTGTGTGTGTGTGTGTGTGTGTGTGTGTCTGTGTTTGTGGTGTGTGTGTTGTGTGTGTGTGTGTGTGTGTGTGTGTGTGTGTGTGTGTGTGTGTACTCACCTATTTGTACTCACCTATTTGTGGTTGCAGGGGTCGAGTCATAGCTCCTGGCCCCGCCTCTTCACTGATTGCTACTAGGTCCTCTCTCTCCCTGCTACATGAGCTATATCATACCTCGCCTTAAAA
>NC_091316.1:27966331-27998831 GCF_038502225.1 Cherax quadricarinatus
TCCTGGGGGGATCAGGGCTGCAGCACCTGTGTGTAGCAACCCTGGGTGAGATCCGAACTCCAGCAGCTGTGCAGCAGCCCTGGGTGAGATCAGAGCCGCATCAGCTGTGTGTAGCAGCCCTGGGTGAGATCAGGGCCGCAGCAGCTGTGTAGCAGTCCTGGGGAGGATCAGGGCTGCAGCGGCTGTATGTAGCAACCCTGGGTGAGATCAGATCTCCAGCAGCTGTGTGTAGGAGCCTTGGGTGAGATCCGAGCCACAGCAGCTGTATGTAGCAGCCATGGGTGAGATCAGGGCCGCAGCAGCTGTGTAGTAGCCATGGGTGAGATGAGGGCCGCAGCAGCTGTGTGTAGCAGCCTTGGGTGAGATCAGAGCTGCAGCGGCTGTATGCAGCAGCCCTGGGTGAGATCAGGGCTGCAGCGGCTGTATGCAGCAGCCCTGGGTGAGAACAGGGCAGTAGCAGTGAGCATAAAATAGCAGTTAATAAGTCTGGCGCGGTGGTCAATTCAATTAGCCTTGAGATGGCAAGATGAGATCAGTGAGATGTGTAACACAATAGCTGAGCTCCAACTGTGTTAGAGTTGCTGCTGCAGTGTTAGTAATGCTACATAAGTGTTACTGTTGCTGTCCATTGTTAGTGTTGCTTCTGCAGTGCTAGTGTTGCTGCTGCAGTGTAAGAGTTCTTGCAGCAATGTTAGTGTTCCTACCCCCAGTGTTAGCATTTCTACCGTAGTGCTAGTGTTGTTGCTTCGGTGTAGGTATTGCTACTGAAATATTAGTGTTGCTGCTTCAGTGCCAGTGTTTCTCTGGCTGTAATGTTAGTGTGTTGCTGTTGCAGCTTCAATGTTGCTGCTGCTGCAGCTATATTGTTGCTTCTTCACAGTTAGTGTTCCTGCTGTAGTACTAGTGTTGTTGCTGTTGTAGCTGTACTGTTACTGATGCAGTAATTAGTGTTGCTGCAGCAGTGTCGGTGTTGCTGCTGCTGTAGTGCTAGTGTTGGTGCTGTAATGTAGAAGTGTATGTATTGCTGCTGTAGTGTTAGTTTCATTACTGCTGCTGCATTGTTTTTGCTGGTGCAGTGTAAGTGTTGCTGCTGCAGTGTTTTGCTGGTGCAGTGTAAGTGTTGCTGCTGTAGTGTTTTGCTGGTGCAGTGTAAGTGTTGCTGCTGTAGTGTTTTGCTGGTGCAGTGTAAGTGTTGCTGCTGTAGTGTTTTTGCTGGTGCAGTGTAAGTGTTGCTGCTGCATTGTTTTTGCTGGTGCAGTGTAAGTGTTGCTGCTGTAGTGTTTTGCTGGTGCAGTGTAAGTGTTGCTGCTGTAGTGTTTTGCTGGTGCAGTGTAAGTGTTGCTGCTGTAGTGTTTTTGCTGGTGCAGTGTAAGTGTTGCTGCTGTAGTGTTTTGCTGGTGCAGTGTAAGTGTTGCTGCTGTAGTGTTTTTGCTGGTGCAGTGTAAGTGTTGCTGCTGTAGTGTTTTGCTGGTGCAGTGTAAGTGTTGCTGCTGCATTGATTTTGCTGGTGCAGTGTAAGTGTTGCTGCTGTAGTGTTTTGCTGGTGCAGTGTAAGTGTTGCTGCTGTAGTGTTTTGCTGGTGCAGTGTAAGTGTTGCTGCTGCATTGATTTTGCTGGTGCAGTGTAAGTGTTGCTGCTGTAGTGTTTTGCTGGTGCAGTGTAAGTGTTGCTGCTGTAGTGTTTTGCTGGTGCAGTGTAAGTGTTGCTGCTGCATTGTTTTTGCTGGTGCAGTGTAAGTGTTGCTGCTGTAGTGTTTTGCTGGTGCAGTGTAAGTGTTGCTGCTGTAGTGTTTTGCTGGTGCAGTGTAAGTGTTGCTGCTGTAGTGTTTTGCTGGTGCAGTGTAAGTGTTGCTGCTGCAGTGTTTTGCTGGTGCAGTGTAAGTGTTGCTGCTGCAGTGTTAGTGTTGCTGCTGCAGTGTTAGTGTTGCTGCTGAATTTTTATTGTTCATACAGCAGTGTTATTATTCATGCTGCAGTGTTACTGCTGCTAATGCAGTGTTACTGCTACTGATGCAGTGTTAGTGTTGCTGCTGCAGTGTTATTGATCATGCTACAGTGTTAGTGTTGCTGCTGCATTGTGTTGCTACAGAAGTGTTAGTGTTGCTGCTGCATCGTGTTACTAAAGAAGTGTTAGTGTTGCTGCTGCATTGTGTTGCTACAGAAGTGCTAGTGATGCGGCAGCAGTATTGTTACTACAGTGTAAGTGTTGATTCTGTCGCATTAGTGTTGATACTGCAGTGTTAGTGTTCTTGCTGTAGTGTTAGTGTTGTTGCTGCAGCGCTTGTGTTGCTGCCGTAGTTTTAACGTTCCCGCTGAAAGGTTTGTCTTTCTGCTGCATTGGTACTGTATTTTGTCAGTGTTGTTATTGTTTATGGGGCATTGTTTGTGTTGCTACTGAAGTGTTGATGTTACTGCGGCAGTGTTATTGTTGCTACTGCAGTGTTAGTGCTGCTGTTGTTGCAGCTTTAGTTTTGCTTCTGCGTTGTTGCTGTTGCAGCTCCGGTATTAGTGTTGCTGCTCTGTAACTTTATTATTGCTGTTGCAGGGTTAGTATTGCTGCTGCAGGGCTAGTATTACTCCAGCAGGGTTAGTATTACTGTTGCAGCAGTGTTAGTGTTGCTGCTACTGCAGTGTTAATGTTGCTGTTATTGTAGTGCTACTGTTGCTGGTGCTGCAGTGTTATTTCTCTTTGTCAAGGTTGTGTGGCGCTCAGCGGGGACTGACGCCTGGCTAGTATACTCTTATATCTTATATTAGTATATAGAACACAGAAACCCCTTTTCTTGTGTTGCTGCTGTTGAGTTATTATTATCGTTGTTTTGGTTGTTGTTGCTGCTTGTAATAACAACAACAGTAATAATAATAATAAGAAATTATTATTATTATTATTATAATTATTATTATTACTGCTATTATTATATTCATAAGAAAGCGGTAAACACTCAGGAATAGTCTAACGTCTTGGGAATGTGAGGAAATAAGTTTGGCCCAAAAGAAAATCAGAGTAGATGCAATTATTGGATCAAGAACTTTTAACCAGCATCAAGAGCCTCCCTTGAGATGGTCTTCTGGTGTAGCTCTCACTCTCAGTAATCTATGATATCCTCAATATATTGTAGGTGAATATATTCTACTTAGTAGAATATTAGTCACTGGGCTGCTTCTTCAAGAGATCGTGAAAAATTGATGCCTCCCAGAAATTGAAAATAGAGGCTGAGGAAGTACACAATTCGAAATAGCAATTTAATAAAGAATCCTTTCGAATTACTATTTTTTATGATGTGAGCGCATTTTGAGGGAAGGGGTTGAACAATTACTCTTTCCTCTTGTGAACGCTTGTTTAGGTACCTCGTTTTATCTTGTTTACAACTACTTTATTTGTTACCTCTAAACTGTCCATCTCTATTCCTGAAGCAACCTAACTATTTCAGGGACAGAGGTATACGTTTTCCACATGAGGTGTCCACTTCGACCTCATAGAAAACCAGCCCTGATGTCTCCCAGCGATTCCTAAGTCGAACCCAGTGTCACGTGTCTGAGACGAGGACTCCAGTAATTCCTCAATATGAACTTATTTCCATGCGTCCTCGCCGAGGATCCCAGCTTCATGTGTCCCTGATAAAATCTTCAGATTCTTCCACAGGAATCCAGTTCCAAGTGTGCCAAATGAAAACTAATGATTCCTCAGTAGAAACAGGTTCTAAGTGTCCCAGACAAAGTCTGTTTATTACTCAGTGGTATTCCAGTTCCAGGCATGTCATACGTGGACACCAGCGATTTCTCAAAATGAACCCAGCTTTATTTGTGAAAACATCAAGTGGCATCTACAGACTCCTTGTATATCCTGTTTCTCTCCCTCATCTCCGTCTTTTTCTATTTCTGATGCCAGGTATTCCAAGTTGGGGATAATTGTTACGCAAACAGCCTTCACCTGTCACAGGTTAATACATCAAGTAACCATTAGTTTACCAGTTCCTGTTTTTTTATCGTATGGCTATCATCAAGAGCTCGCAAAAGTATCTATTTAGGTTCCCTTGCTGTTTATCTCATGCTCCACAAACTGGTTGGTGCCAGGCTCTTGAAGCATGGGTTCAGTTGTTGTTTCTCTCATGCTCCACAAACGGGTTACTGGCAGCTTATTAACGCTAGCCGTTCCAGATCTGATAACACACATTATATATTGTTTCGTGTGACCTATAGACACATACATCACTACGTACAAACTACACAGAACTACAACACACTTATACACACTATACTTGAAGTATGATACTATTATTCATTTTTAATAACAACTAAATGAAAATTACATAGGTCAGTCAGTGCCGGATATGTTGACAGACTGTCATTCACGGTGGTGATTGTCAGTAAAGGAGACCCATGCCAAACTCTACGTGCTTCAAGATGTGGCAGCTCTTGCTCCACCAACATCAGGTTTCCACAACACCAAGAGCTGGACACCTTGTTTACAACACCTGGTACAGTACAAGAGTTCCTTCAGGCACATTGAGCAGGAAATGTTGATATCTAGATACTAGCGTCTTGTACTTGGTTTATTATGTTTGCAATACAATGTGTGTTTTATTATGCTTGTATTACAGTGTTTGTTTTATTATGCTTGTATTCCAATGTTTGTTTTATTATGCGTGTATTACAATGTTTTATTATGCTTGTATTACAATGTGTGTTTTATTATGATTGTATTACAATGTGTATTGTATTATGATTGCAATAAAACAATGGTTGTTTTATTATGCTTATACTACAATGTGTGTTTTATTATGATTGTATTACAATGCTTCATCATGCTTCTATTTAAATGTTTTATTATGCTTGTATTACAATGTGTGTTTTGTTTTCTTGTATTGAAATCTTTTATTATATTTATATAACTAGGTTTGCTTTATTATGTATTACAATGCTTGTAATAAAACACTGTACTAACTTGTATTATATCATCCTTGTATTATAATGATTACCTTAAAACCTCGTATTAGTATGTTTGTATTAACATGTTGTGCCGAATAGACAAAACTTGCGATTTTGGCTTAAATAGCAAAGTTCTTCTTGCCGAATAAGGGAAGCGAAAATTTGTGTATGCAGTAATTTCGCAAAAAACATTCTGGACCTAACGAAAAAAAATATATTTCATTGTGTTTGGTTATTATTAAATTATTGTAAACGTATCTAAAATATATTTAGTTGGATTGGGGTAAAATAAACTGCGCTTGTTATACTAAGGTTAGGTAAACTTTCTAAGGTTCTTTTGGGTAAAATGATTAATTTTTACAATAACATAACTGAAAAAAATATATATCTTTTAACGTATTAGAGAAAATTTTAGAGAGGACTTAATTTTCAATATTTGGTGTACTAGTTCAACGAGCTCGTTGAACTAGTACACCAAACAGGGACTAGAATGAAATTAGCCTAGAGTCATCCACACCATCCTGTGTTCTTAGGTAGGGAGTACATCATCCAGTTCCGCTGGATACGCTACTCTTAAGGATCGCATGGTTCAGTGGATTAGGGCGTCATGCGTTTTCGCCCACCATGAGGCAGGCCAAAGCAGCATGGGTTCGAGTCCTTGTCTAGTGCAGTGTTGTCACTGATCAATACCACTCGTTCGTGGTCACAATAATAAATATATATATATATATATATATATATATATATATATATATATATATATATATATATATATATATATATGTAATATGTAAATATGTAAAACTGGTCAATTAGCAAGAACTAATTTAAAATTAAGTCCTTTCTAAAATTTTCTCTTATACGTTTAAAGATATATTTTTTTCATTAATATTAATGTAAAAATTTATTATTTTGCACCAAAGGAATCTTAGAAAACTTACCTAACCTTATTATAACAAGAACAATTTATTTTAGCCTAACCCAACTAAATATATTTTAGATATGTTTACAATAATTTAATACTAAACAAACACAATGAAATATATTTTTTTCGTTAGGTTCAGAATGATTTTGGCGAAATTATTACATACACAAATTTTCACTTGTCCTATATGGCAAGATGAGTGTTGCTATTTAAAGCCAAGATCGCAAATTCTGCCTATTCGGCACGACATATATATATATATATATATATATATATATATATATATATATATATATATATATATATATATATATATATATATATATATATATATATATATATATATATAAATATATATATATATATATATATATATATATATATATATATATATATATATATATATATATATATATATACATATATATATATATATATATATATATATATATATATATATATATATATATATATATATATATATATATATATATATATATATATATATATATATATATATATATATATATATAATCTCGATATTAGTGTTACCCCTAGATCATTCTGAGTCAACCAATTCCGCTTCAAATTTCAAAAATTATAAGCAAAATATTTATATAAATGCTGCATCGCCTGATATGCAAATTGCTGAAACTATGCACCTCGTCTGGCGTGTGAGTTACAGGTAAGTGTCCAGAGTGCTGTCACTCTGCCTTGCAGTTGAGGTACCTGCTAGCCTCCACTCCACTACCTTATTTTTCAATACCTCCCAACTATCCTTGATTCCATTATATATCTCTCCCTCCCTTCACGAGTCCCCAGACTCAATTATTTGATAATTCTATTAGTTTATTATTCTAATGCGCTTACGGACGACATTATCTCATCGTTATGTAATAGTACGACGATAACGACGACGCTAAGGACAGAAATACACGTAGCAAACAGTGAATATGATTGTCTTTCATCTCTGTCCATCCTTTGTATGAATGGTACCCTTGTCTCTCAGTAAACACGCCTCACTAGCGTTTTTACTACACTAACTAGAGTTAGTGGCACTTAACAGTTGTGGCATTCTGGAGTTAGTGGTATTATAACAGTAGTGTTGTAGAGTTCGTGGAGTGAGTACAATGCCGAGCACATCTCATGAGACGCACATCAACGAAATAAATGCTGCAGCACATGGGCGCCTTACAAACCTAAGAATAGCGTTCCGATACATAAGTAAGGAATCGTTCAAGACTGTACACCGAGTACGTCAGGCCCATATTGGAGTATGCTGCAGCAGTTTGGAACTCACACCTGGTCAAACACGGCAAGAAATTAGAGAAAGTGCAAAGGAGAAAAGGTAAAGGGAAATCTACCTGAAGACACTGGAGGACAGGAGGGCTGGTGTGACATGATAACGACATATAAAATACCGAGAGGAATTGACCTGGTGGATAGGAACAGGATGTTTCACAGATGGGACACAGTAACAAGGAGCTACAATTTCAACTTGAAGCCTCAGATGAGTCACGGGGATGTTAGGAAGTATTTTTTTTCAATGATAGAGTTGTCAGGAAGTGGAATAGTCAGGGAAGGTAGGTGGTGGAGGCAGGATCCATACATAGCTTTCCGAAGAGGTATGAAGAAGCTCATGGAGCAGGAAGAGTGACCTGGTAGCGACTAGTGAAGAGGCGGGCTAGGAGCTATGACTCGACCCCTGCAACCACAATCAGGTGAGCAACTAGGTGAGTACACACACACACACACACACACACACACACACACACACACACACACACACACACACACACACACACACACACACATACACACACACACACATACACACACATACACACACATACACACACACAAAAACACACACATACACGCACGCACGCACGCATATACAACAGGACTAGTGTCTAATCGACATGTGCCTAGGACAAAATAGTAACACGCACACACACCCACACAAACACAATCACACTAGTACCTATCCTCACACACACACACACACACACACACACACACACACACACACACACACACACACACACACACATACACACACACACACACACACACAAACACACACAAACACACACACACACACACAAACACACACACACACACACACACACACACACACACACACACCCAAACACACACACGCACACACACACACACATACACACACACACACACACACACACACATACACACACACACACACACACACACACACACACACACACAAACACACACACACACACACACACACACACACACACACACACACACACACACACACACACACACACACACACACATACATACACACACACACACACACACACATACACACGCATACACACACAAACACACACACAAACTCGCAAACACACACACACACACACACACACACACACACACACCCATGCATACCCATACTCGACCCATGCAATCATAATTAGGTGAGTACACGCACACACCAACACAAACAAACACACCCAAACACCAGTACACATAAATAACAAAAAAGGCACAATACCGTGACTGGAACGATACACAAATAACCCGCACATAAAAGAGAAGTTTACGACGACGTTTCGGACCGACTTGGACCGAAATGGTCCGAGTCGGACCGAAACGTCGTCGTAATCTTCTCTCTTTTATGTGCGGGTTATTTGTGTACCAGTACACATAATATGGAAAAAGGTGAAGTCTATTTCGCCTAACTGAAACAAAACTGAAAACCAAAAATAATAAATTATTATGACCAAAGCTAACAACGGAAAAGTTGGTGGAACTTTGAAGACTCCGGACGAAGTCATAGAGGTTGCAGACAATTTTCCTATTTCGAAGTGGTGATATTTAGGCTATTAGATTCGACCAAGACAGCCGTATCGTAAATATTAGCCTATGATCGGAATCGAGCTCTGGTCGAGTCAGGTTCAGATGTTCAGATTGTCTTGCTAGTATCTCATCTAAGGAGAGAGGGGTTAGTAGAGTCGGCCAGGAAGTCGGTGTTTGGGTGTGTTGATTTGTATTGGTGTGTGCGGGTACTCACCTAATTATGATTGCGTGGGTCGAGTATGGGCATGCATGGGTGTGTGCGTGTGTTGGCCTGCGTATGTGTGTGTGTGTGTGTGTGTGTGTGTGTGTGTGTGTGTGTGTGTGTGTGTGTGTGTGTGTGTGTGTGTGTGTGTGTGTGTGTGTGTGTGTGTGTGTGTGTGTGTGTGTGTGTGTGTGTGTGTATGTGTGTGTGTGTGTGTGTGTGTGTGTGTGTGTTTGTGTACTCACCTAGTTGCTCACCTGGTTGTGGTTGCAGGGGTCGAGTCACAGCTCCTAGCCCGCCTCTTCACTCGTCGCTACCAGGTCACTCTTCCTGCTCCATGAACCTTATTATACTTCTTCGTAAAGCTATGTATGGATCCTGCCTCCACCACCTACCTTCCCTGACTATTCCACTTCCTGACAACTCTATCACTGAAAAAAAAAATACTTCCTAATATCCCGGTGACTCATCTGAGGCTTCAAGTTGAAATTGTAACTCCTTGTTACTGTGTCCCATCTTTGAAACATCCTGTTCCTATCCACCAGGTCAATTCCTCTCGGTATTTTATATGTCGATATCATGTCACACCATCCCTCCTGTTCTCCAGTGTCTTCAGGTAGATTTCCCTTTACCTTTCCTCCTTTGCACTTTCTCTAATTTCTTGCCGTGTTTGACCAGGTGTGAGTTCCAAACTGCTGCAGCATACTCCAATATGGGCATGACGTACTCGGTGTACAGTCTTGAACGATTCCTTACTTATGTATCGGAACGCTATTCTTAGGTTTGTAAGGCGCCCATGAGCTGCAGCATTTATTTCGTTGATGTGCGTCTCATGAGATGTGCTCGGTATTGTACTCACTCCACGAACTCTACAACACTACTGTTATAATACCACTAACTCCAGAATGCCACAACTGTTAAGTGCCACTAACTCTAGTTAGTGTAGTAAAAACGCTAGTGAGGCGTGTTTACTGAGAGACAAGGGTACCATTCATACAAAGGATGGACAGAGATGAAAGACAATCATATTCACTGTATGCTACGTGTATTTCTGTCCTCAGCGTCGTCGTTATCGTCGTACTATTAACATAACTATGAGATAATGTCGTCCGTAAGCGCATTAGAATAATAAACTAATAGAATTATCAAATAATTGAGTCTGGGGACTCGTGAAGGGAGGGAGAGATATATAATGGAATCAAGGATAGTGGGGAGGTATTGAAAAATAAGGTAGTGGAGTGGAGGCTAGCAGGTACCTCAACTGCAAGGCAGAGTGACAGCACTCTGGACACTTACCTGTAACTCACACGCCAGACGAGGTGCATAATTTCAGCAATTTGCATATCAGGCGATGCAGCATTTATATAAATATTTTGCTTATAATTTTTGAAATTTGAAGCGGAATTGGTTGACTCAGAATGATCTAGGGGTAACACTAATATCGAGATTATATATATATATATATATATATATATATATATATATATATATATATATATATATATATATATATTACTGTGACCACGAACGAGTGGTATTGATCAATAACAACACTGCACTAGACAAGGACTCGAACCCATGCTGCTTTGGCCTGCCTCATGGTGAGCTAAAACGCATAACGCCCTAATCCACTTGACCATACGATCCTCAAGAGTAGCATACCCAGCGGAACTGGATGTTGTACTCCCTACCCAAGGACACAGGATGGTGTGGATGACTTACGTAATTTTCATTTAGTTGTTATTAAAAATGAATAATAGTATCACACTTCAAGTATAGTGTGTATAAGTGTGTTGTAGTTCTGTGTAGTTTGTACGTAGCGATGTATGTGTCTATAGGTCACACGAAACAATATATAATGTGTGTTATCAGATCTGAAACGGCTAGCGTTAATAAGCTGCCAGTAACCCGTTTGTGGAGCATGAGATAAACAACAATTGAACCCATGCTTCAAGAGCCTGGTACCAACCAGTTTGTTGAACATGAGATAAACAACAACTGAACTCATGCTTCAAGAGCCTGGCACCAACCAGTTTGTTGAACATGAGATAAACAACAACTGAACCCATGCTTCAAGAGCCTGGCACCAACCAGTTTGTGGAGCATGAGATAAACAACAACTGAACCCATGCTTCAAGAGCCTGGCACCAACCAGTTTGTGGAGCATGAGATAAACAACAACTGAACCCATGCTTCAAGAGCCTGGCACCAACCAGTTTGTGGAGCATGAGATAAACAACAACTGAACCCATGCTTCAAGAGCCTGGCACCAACCAGTTTGTGGAGCATGAGAGAAACAGCAACTGAACCCATGCTTCAAGAGCCTGGCACCAACCAGTTTGTGGAGCATTAAAGAAACAACAACTGAACCCATGCTTCAAGAGCCTGGCACCAACCAGTTTGTGGAGCATGAGATAAACAACAACTGAACCCATGCTTCAAGAGCATAGGACCAACCAGTTTGTGGAGCATGAGATAAACAGCAAGGGAACTTTTGCGAGCGCTTGATGATAGCCATACGATAAAAAAAATAGGAACTGGTAAACTAATGGTTGCTTGATGTATTAACCTGTGATAGGTGAAGGCTGTTTGCCTAACAATTATCCCCAACTTGGAATACCTGGCATCAGAAATAGAAAAAGACGGAGATGAGGGAGAGAAACAGGATATACAAGGAGTCTGTAGATGCCACTTGATGTTTTCACAAATAATGCTGGGTTCATTTTGAGAAATCGCTGGTGTCCACGTATGACATGACTGGAACTGGAATACCACTGAGTAATAAACAGACTTTGTCTGGGACACTTAGAACCTGTTTCTACTGAGGAATCATTAAAGTTTTCATTTGGCACACTTGGAACTGGATTCCTGTGAAAGAATCTGAAGATTTCCTCAAGGACACATGAAGCTGGGATCCTCGGCGAGGACGCATGGAAATAAGTTCATATTGAGGAATTACTGGAGTCCTCGTCTCAGACACGTGACACTGGGTTCAACTTAGGAATCGCTTTGAGACATTAGGGCTGGTTTTCTATGAGGTCGAAGTGGACACCTCATGTGGAAAACGTATACCTCTATCCCTGAAATAGTCAGGTTGCTTCAGGAATAGAGATGGACAGTTTAGAGGTAACAAATAAAGTAGTTGTAAACAAGATAAAACGAGGTACCTAAACAAGCGTTCACAAGAAGAAAGAGTAATTGTTCAACCCCTTCCCTCAAAATGCGCTCACATCCACCACTGTGATACAGAGAGCAACCACTGAATTACAGGTCAGTCTGTTTTACATGCATTCTGTCAAAAATCTAGAGAGAAGTATGAGGAAAATAATAATGGAGCACTTAGAAGATTCTGTACATAAAATTAGAAAGGATGTAAGGATGGATATTTCTAATTTATGAATTTGCTGCTTTTCTATAAAAGAGTCACCGAGATAAATTAAGAATGACATTGTTAAACAGACTGCATCTTCTTAGAAGGTAAAAAAAAATATTTGATACAGTACCATACCAAAGATTAGTTCAGAACTTCCAGTAACTGGCAGAGTTAAAGGGCAGAGAACTCCAATGGATCACGGGATACTTGAATGACAAGATAAACAGTAATTGTAAGGGATATGTCATCAGCATGCTAAAGAGCAGCAAGTGTGGTCCTACAAGAATCAGTATTAGGACCACTACCCTTTTTAATATACGTAAACAACCTATCATAGGGACTTGAGTCTTATGTGTCAACTGTTTTGTGATGCTGTAATTTAATATGAATAATGAGAACAGGAGAGGACTACGATAAGCTGCAAGGAGACCTAAACTGACTTCTTGAGTTCAGTACAAACAGATAAAAGGTTGTGTGGTTTGGAGACAGTGAGAGCAGACCGGATACTGATTATAGTACGAGCGGAGAGAATCTGCAAAAATCTGAGAAAAAATGAACTAATGTAAATATAACACCAAGCATTTCTCTAAAATTACAAAAAAATTGCATAACGATAAAAGTTAAGACACACGTGCAACATCTGGGTATCTTTATTGTAGACGTTTCTCCATCCAGTGGCTTTATCAATACAGATTCTTGGACATAGCTTCAAGACAGCAGAACTCTATACAAAAGATGAGGTAATCAGTTCCTCAGCCTTCGAGGTAGTGTGTAGAGCACCGTAGTTGTAGAGATACTGGTCAGGTAAGTAGGGACGCGTAGTAGACGAGGGCATAGTCACTGGCAAGTGGGATTCCCCAGTGGAAGTAGGCCATACCCAAAGGGATGGTCAGTTGTAGTAGTAGTAGTTGCAGTAGCCGTGAAGAAGGTCATGTAGTTGTCCTCTGAACCAAGATTCCATAATGTTGCAGTGTCTGGCAAGTTGTGCAAGAAAGGTATATAAGATACTAAGATTTTGCACATGAGTCTTAACTTTCATCTTGTCGGTACTGTATACCTTTCTTGCACAAATTGCATAACGTCAGCGTCAAAGGCTTGAATATAAAACCTGAGGACAGCATTCAAGAACCTGAAAATAGAATATTTCAGAACTTTTCATTCGATATATATTACTTGGAGAGAATTCCTGGAGAGAGTTCCGGGGGTCAACGCCCCCGCGGCCCGGTCTGTGACCAGGCCTCCTAAATACATTTGGCACATCACTAAATACTTGGCCCCGTCATGGAGCCTCTACCTGATGAAGGATGGGAAGAAACTCGAAAAGGTCAGAGATATGTAATGAGACTAGTACCAGAGTTGAGAGGAATATACTGTAATAAGATATTGAATTATATGAGCCTGACAACCTTGGCGAAGAAAACAAGAGAGGTCTTGGTAAAGACAATGATAATGATAGAGACAGACAGTTGCAATTAAGAGGATCACGATCTAGGGAGGACAGGTGAAACTGAAGACATACATAAAACAGAGGAATGTTGGGATGTATTCCTTAAATCTTTGTGTAGTAGAAAAGTGGAAGGATTTGGGTGAGGCAGTGGTGGATGTAAACTCAATACACAACCTCATGAGTAAATATGATATGGCCCAAGAGGCCAGAACCAGTGATGCAGATCAAAGTAGTCTGGGAGGCGGGTCCAGGAGTTGAGTATCAACTCCATAAACGAAGCTTTGTCAGCGCAATTTGGTGAGTACACACGCACATGTATCCTCGCCCTCTGAGGTTAATTAAGATACAGACTCTGGATCCATTTGTAAACTTCTCTAGTGTCAATTAGATGAGAAACTGACAATGTTATTTATTATTAATACATCGCACACTGGTTGTTGCTTGGTTATTTATAGTGTATTATTATAATTATTACTGCAAATTATTATTATTATTATTATTAATTTTATTATTATTCTTACTATTATTAATTTTTGTTATTATTATTCTTACTACTACTACTACTACTACTACTACTACTACTACTACTACTACTACTACTACTACTACTACTACTACTACTACTACTATACTATACTAATATTAATAATAATAAAAATAATAATAATAATAATTATTATTATTATTATTATTATTATTATTATTATTATTAATATTATTATTATTATTATTATTATTATTATTATTATTATTATTATTATTATTATTATTATTATTAACATGAAGTTCATGAGGAAGTATCAACTTGGAACTTACACCTAATAAAGCATAACAAGAAACTGGAGAAAATACAAACGTTTGGAAGGAGATCCTTGCTAGAGCTCAGGGATGATGAGTTTAGGGGACACATTTACCAGGTAATCCTGATAACATCAAAGGACTGAGAGAGCAAGGAGACTTGAGGAACGACAAATAAAATACACAGATTTGATAGACTGGGCAGGAATAAAATGTTTTATTGGCAGAAAAACTGGTAACCGAAGGCACTTCTGGAAGCTGAAAACACACATGAATCACCAGGATGGAATGAAATAGTTCTCAAACTTCTGGATAGTCATAATGTGCAATGATCTAGACATCGAAATGGCAATTAAAGGCATCAAACACCGAATTAATATTACGTGTGGGCAACATTTTTTCTTAAATGAAATACCATAACCCACACACTGTCTTCTTTTCAATGGCTTGGTTTATTCTATTAAGATATTAACACACGGCCATAGAGGCTCCGAGGAGAGAGTAAAGCTGGTGACCAACAGTTAGAATCCTGGACCAACAGCTGAGATTCCATCTTACAAACACAAATTCGTGAGTTAGAACTGACTAGAATGCAAAAATACACACACACACACACACACACACACACACACACACACACACACACACACACACACACACACACACACACACACACACACATACACATACGCACATACACACCGGTGCCAGGAACTATGACTGAGCCCCTGCAACCCCAAACAGGTGAGTACTAGAATTTATTTCTGGTATATTAATAATATTAAAGCCATTAATTCAAGCGTTGCCTACCAGGACTCAAAAGAATTCCTTCTCTTTATACAGTCAGAGAGAGAGAGAAAGAGAGAGAGAGAGAGAGAGAGAGAGAGAGAGAGAGAGAGAGAGAGAGAGAGAGAGAGAGAGAGAGAGAGAGAGAGAGAGAGAGAGAGAGAGACAGAGACAGAGAGAGAGAGAGAGAGAGAGAGAGAGAGAGAGAGAGAGAGAGAGAGAGAGAGAGAGAGAGAGAGAGAGAGAGAGAGAGAGAGAGAAAGAATAATTTTCAAAAATAACTCAACAAAGAGACCTTACAAAGCCATGTATAAGCCAGCACTTATAATTACCAGTATTGTGTTACGGTTAACCTCTATACAGTTGTCTTATCAGAGCCATTGTGCTGCGTCCTTGCTTCAGGTTAGCCTGTCTGAACATTGTGAAGATTGTGATGTCTGGAAGATCCGGGAAGCAGGGGTTAGGGAAGGGAGAAGCTACGGCAGGGATAGATGAGGGAATTAAAGGATGCAGTGTGAATGTTTCAGGGTGTGAGGGGTGTGGGGTAAGTGTGATAGCGATAAGAAATAAGGGGTAAGTGGTAAGGGAAAAGCAAAGTTCGTCCCTATTGTTCCCTGACTCGTTCATCAAGAAAGATGATGTATAACATACACCAAATTACACCAGCTAATAACAACACACGCCAGCTTACACTAGCTCACAAGAACACACACCAGCTTACACCGGCTCACAAGAACACGCACCAGCTCACACCAGCTCACAATAACACACACCAGCTTACACTAGCTCAAAACAACACACGCCAGCTTACACCGGCTCACAACAACACACACCAGCTTACACCGGCTCACAACAACACACACCAGCTTACACCAGCTCACAATAACACACACCAGCTTACACCATATCACAGTAACACGCAACAGCATACACCAGCTAACAATAACACACACCAGCATACACCAGCTAACAATAACACACCAGCATACACCAGATCACAATAACACACACCAGTATACACCAGCTAACAATAACACACCAGCATACACCAGCTAACAATAACACACAGGCATACACCAGCTAACAATAACACACCAGCATACACCAGCTAACAATAACACACCAGCTTACACCAGCTAACAATAACACACACCAGCATACACCAGCTAATAATAACACACCAGCATACACCAGCTAACAATAACACACCAGCATACACCAGCTAACAATAACACACCAGCATACACCAGATCACAAAATCACACACCAGCATACACCAGCTAACAATAACACTCACCAGCATACACCAGATCACAATAACACACACCAGCATACACCAGCTAACAATAACACACCAGCATACACCAGATCACAATAACACACACCAGCATACACCAGATCACAATAACACACACCAGCATACACCAGCTAACAATAACACACCAGCATACACCAGATCACAATAACACACACTAGCATACACCAGCTAACAATAACACACATCAGCATACACGAGTTAACAATAACACACCAGCATACACCAGATCACAATAACACACACCAGCATACACCAGCTAACAATAACACACACCAGCATACACCAGCTAACAATAACACACCAGCATACACCAGCTAACAATAGCACACACCAGCATACACCAGCTAACAATAACGCACCAGCATACACCAGATTACAATAACACACACCAGCATACACCAGCTAACAATAACACACACCAGCATACACCAGCTAACAATAATACACACCAGCATACACCAGCTAACAATAACACACCAGCATACACCAGCTAACAATAGCACACACCAGCATACACCAGCTAACAATAACGCACCAGCATACACCAGATTACAATAACACACACCAGCATACACCAGCTAACAATAACACACACCAGCATACACCAGCTAACAATTAGATGAGAAACTGACAATGTTATTTATTATTAATACATCGCACACTGGTTGTTGCTTGGTTATTTATAGTGTATTATTATAATTATTACTGCAAATTATTATTATTATTATTAATTTTATTATTATTCTTACTACTACTACTACTACTACTACTACTACTACTACTACTACTACTACTACTACTACTACTACTAATAATAATAATAATAATAATAATAACTATTATTATTATTATTATTATTATTATTATTATTATTATTATTATTATTATTATTATTATTATTATTATTATTAACATGAAGTTCATGAGGAAGTATCAACTTGGAACTTACACCTAATAAAGCATAACAAGAAACTGGAGAAAATACAAACATTTGGAAGGAGATCCTTGCTAGAGCTCAGGGATGATGAATTTAGGGGACACATTTACCAGGTAATCCTGATAACATCAAACGACTGAGAGAGCAAGGAGACTTGAGGAACGACAAATAAAATGCACAGATTTGATAGACTGGGCAGGAATAAAATGTTTTATTGGCAGAAAAACTGGTAACCGAAGGCACTTCTGGAAGCTGAAAACACAAATGAATCACAAGGATGGAATGAAATAGTTCTCAAACTTCTGGATAGTCATAATGTGCAATGATCTACACATCGAAATGGCAATTAAAGGCATCAAACACCGAATTAATATTACGTGTGGGCAACATTTTTTCTTAAATGAAATACCATAACCCACACACTGTCTTCTTTTCAATGGCTTGGTTTATTCTATTAAGATATTAACACACGGCCATAGAGGCTCCGAGGAGAGAGTAAAGCTGGTAACCAACAGTTAGAATCCTGGACCAACAGCTGAGATTCCATCTCACAAACACAAATTCGTGAGTTAGAACTGACTAGAATACAAATACACACACACACACACACACACACACACACACACACACACACACACACACACACACACACACACACACACACACACACACACACACATACACATACACACATACACACCGGTGCCAGGAACTATGACTGAGCCCCTGCAACCCCAAACAGGTGAGTACTAGAATTTATTTCTTGTATATTAATAATATTAAAGCCATTAATTCAAGCGTTGCCTACCAGGACTCAAAAGAATTCCTTCTCTTTGTACAGTCAGAGAGAGAGAGAAAGAGAGAGAGAGAGAGAGAGAGAGAGAGAGAGAGAGAGAGAGAGAGAGAGAGAGAGAGAGAGAGAGAGAGAGAGAGAGAGAGAGAGAGAGAGAGAGAGAGAGAGAGAGAATAATTTTCAAAAATAACTCAAGAAAGAGACCTTACAAAGCCATGTATAAGCCAGCACTTATAATTACCAGTATTGTGTTACGTTAACCTCTATACAGTTGTCTTATCAGAGCCATTGTGCCGCGTCCTTGCTTCAGGTTAGCCTGTCTGAACATTGTGAAGATTGTGATGTCTGGAAGATCCGGGAAGCAGGGGTTAGGGAAGGGAGAAGCTACGGCAGGGATAGATGAGGAAATTAAAGGATGCAGTGTGAATGTTTCAGGGTGTGAGGGGTGTGGGGTAAGTGTGATACCGATAAGAAATAAGGGGTAAGTGGTAAGGGAAAAGCAAAGTTCGTCCCTATTGTTCCCTGACTCGTTCATCAAGAAAGATGATGTATAACATACACCAAATTACACCAGCTAATAACAACACACGCCAGCTTACACTAGCTCACAAGAACACACACCAGCTTACACCGGCTCACAAGAACACGCACCAGCTCACACCAGCTCACAATAACACACACCAGCTTACACTAGCTCACAACAACACACGCCAGCTTACACCGGCTCACAACAACACACACCAGCTTACAACGGCTCACAACAACACACACCAGCTTACACCAGCTCACAATAACACACACCAGCTTACACCATATCACAGTAACACGCAACAGCATACACCAGCTAACAATAACACACACCAGCATACACCAGCTAACAATAACACACCAGCATACACCAGATCGCAATAACACACACCAGTATACACCAGATCACAATAACACACACCAGCATACACCAGCTAACAATAACACACACCAGCATACACCAGATCACAATAACACACACCAGCATACACCAGCTAACAATAACACACACCAGCATACACCAGATCACAATAACACACACCAGCATACACCAGCTAACAATAACGCACCAGCATACACCAGCTAACAATAACACACCAGCATACACCAGCTAACAATAACACACACCAGCATACACCAGATCACAATAACGAACACCAGCATACACCAGCTAACAATAACACACACCAGCATACACCAGCTAACAATAACACACCAGCATACACCAGCTAACAATAACACACCAGCATACACCAGCTAACAATAACACACACCAGCATACACCAGCTAACAATAACACACCAGCATACACCAGCTAACAATAACACACACCAGCATACACCAGCTAACAATAACACACACCAGCATACACCAGCTAACAATAACACACCAGCATACACCAGCTAACAATAAGACACCAGCATACACCAGCTAACAATAACACACCAGCATACACCAGCTAACAATAACACACCAGCATACACCAGATCACTATAACACACACCAGCATACACCAGCTAACAATAACACACCAGCATACACCAGCTAACAATAACACACCAGCATACACCAGCTAACAATAACACACCAGCATACACCAGATCACAATAACACACCAGCATACACCAGATCACAATAACACACACCAGCATACACCAGCTAACAATAACACACCAGCATACACCAGCTAACAATAACACACACCAGCATACACCAGCTAACAATAACACACACCAGCATACACCAGCTAACAATAACACACCAGCATACACCAGATGACAATAACACACACCAGCATACACCAGCTAACAATAACACACCAGCATACACCAGCTAACAATAACACACACCAGCATACACCAGATCACAATAACACACACCAGCATACACCAGCTAACAATAACACACCAGCATACACCAGCTAACAATAACACACCAGCATACACCAGCTAACAATAACACACACCAGCATACACCAGATCACAATAACACACACCAGCATACACCAGATCACAATAACACACACCAGCATACACCAGCTAACAATAACACACACCAGCATACACCAGATCACAATAACACACCAGCATACACCAGATCACAATAACACACACCAGCATACACCAGCTAACAATAACACACCAGCATACACCAGCTAACAATAACACACCAGCATACACCAGCTAACAATAACACACCAGCATACACCAGCTAACAATAACACACCAGCATACACCAGCTAACAATAACACACCAGCATACACCAGCTAACAATAACACACCAGCATACACCAGCTAACAATAACACACACCAGCATACACCAGCTAACAATAACACACCAGCATACACCAGCTAACAATAACACACCAGCATACATCAGATCACAATATCACACACCAGCATACACCAGCTAACAATAACACACACCAGCATACACCAGATCACAATAACACACACCAGCATACACCAGCTAACAATAACACACACCAGCATACACCAGCTAACAATAACACACACCAGCATACACCAGCTAACAATAACACGCACCAGCATACACCAGATCACAATAACACACACCAGCATACACCAGCTAACAATAACACACCAGCATACACCAGCAATAACACACACCAGCATACACCAGATCACAATAACACACACCAGCATACACCAGCTAACAATAACACACACCAGCATACACCAGATCACAATAACACACACCAGCATACACCAGCTAACAATAACACACACCAGCATACACCAGATCACAATAACACACCAGCATACACCAGATCACAATAACACACCAGCATACACCAGCTAAAAATAACACACCAGCATACACCAGATCACAATAACACACACCAGCATACACCAGCTAACAATAACACACACCAGCATACACCAGCTAACAATAACACACACCAGCATACACCAGCTAACAATAACACACACCAGCATACACCAGATCACAATAACACACCAGCATACACCAGATCACAATAACACACCAGCATACACCAGCTAAAAATAACACACCAGCATACACCAGATCACAATAACACAAACCAGCATACACCAGCTAACAATAACACACACCAGCATACACCAGCTAACAATAACACACCAGCATACACCAGATCACAATAACACACACCAGCATACACCAGCTAACAATAACACACACCAGCATACACCAGATCACAATAACACACACCAGCATACACCAGATCACAATAACACACACCAGCATACACCAGCTAACAATAACACACACCAGCATACACCAGATCACAATAACACACACCAGCATACACCAGATCACAATAACACACACCAGCATACACCAGCTAACAATAACACACACCAGCATACACCAGCTAACAATAACACACACCAGCATACACCAGATCACAATAACACACACCAGCATACACCAGCTAACAATAACACACACCAGCATACACCAGCTAACAATAACACACAACAGCATACACCAGATCACAATAACACACACCAGCATACACCAGCTAACAATAACACACCAGCATACACCAGATCACAATAACACACCAGCATACACCAGATCACAATAACACACACCAGCATACACCAGCTAACAATAACACACCAGCATACACCAGATCACAATAACACACACCAGCATACACCAGCTAACAATAACACACACCAGCATACACCAGCTAACAATAACACACACCAGCATACACCAGATCACAATAACACGCACCAGCATACACCAGATCACAATAACACACACCAGCATACACCAGATCACAATAACACACCAGCATACACCAGATCACAATAACACACACCAGCATACACCAGATCACAATAACACACACCAGCATACACCAGATCACAATAACACACACCAGCATACACCAGATCACAATAACACTCACCAGCATACACCAGATCACAATAACACGCACCAGCATACCAGCATACACCAGATCACAATAACACACCAGCATACACCAGATCACAATAACACACCAGCATACACCAGATCACAATAACACACACCAGCATACACCAGATCACAATAACACACCAGCATACACCAGATCACAATAACACACACCAGCATACACCAGATCACAATAACACACCAGCATACACCAGATCACAATAACACTCACCAGCATACACCAGATCACAAACAATAACACACCAGCATACACCAGATCATAACACCAGATCACAAGCTAACAATAACACACCAGCATACACCAGATCACAATAACACACCAGCATACACCAGATCACAATAACACACACCAGCATACACCAGCTAACAATAACACACCAGCATACACCAGCTAACAATAACACACACCAGCATACACCAGCTAACAATAACACTCACCAGCATACACCAGATCACAATAACACGCACCAGCATACACCAGATCACAATAACACACACCAGCATACACCAGATCACAATAACACACCAGCATACACCAGATCACAATAACACACACCAGCATACACCAGCTAACAATAACACACACCAGCATACACCAGCTAACAATAACACACACCAGCATACACCAGCCAACAATAACACACACCAGCATACACCAGATCACAATAACACGCACCAGCATACACCAGATCACAATAACACGCACCAGCATACACCAGATCACAATAACACACACCAGCATACACCAGCTAACAATAACACACCAGCATACACCAGATAACACACACCAGCATACACCAGCTAACAATAACACACAACAGCATACACCAGCTAACAATAACACACACCAGCATACACCAGCACAATAACACACACCAGCATACACCAGCTATAACACACCAGCATACACCAGATCACAATAACACACACCAGCATACACCAGCTAACAATAACACACAACAGCATACACCAGCTAACAATAACACACCAGCGTACACCAGATCACAGCTAAATAACACACACCAGCATACACCAGCTAACAATAACACACCAGCATACACCAGATCAGCTCACATAACCAGCTAACACACAGCATAACACCAGCTACAATAACAATACACACACAATAACAGCATACACCAGATCACAATAACCAGATCACAATAACACACCAGCATACACCAGATCACAATAACACACACCAGCATACACCAGATCACAATAACACACACCAGCATACACCAGCTAACAATAACACACCAGCATACACCAGATCACAATAACACACACCAGCATACACCAGCTAACAATAACACACCAGCATACACCAGCTAACAATAACACACCAGCATACACCAGATCACAATAACACACACCAGCATACACCAGCTAACAATAACACACCAGCATACACCAGATCACAATAACACACACCAGCATACACCAGATCACAACAACACTCACCAGTTTACATTAGTACACAACAGCTCACACTAGCTCATAAACATACACACCAGTTTACACCAGCACACAACAGCTCACACTAGCTCATAACGACATACACCAGCTTACACCAAGACCCATCAGCTCATACCAGCTCATAACTACACGCACACCAGCTCACACTAACATACACAGGTTCACAACAACACACACTAGCTCACAACAACACACACTAGCTCACACTAACATTCACCAGCTCACAACAACATACACCTGCTCACACTAACTTACACCAGCTCACAACAACAAACAATAGCTCACACTAACATACACCAGCTCACAACAACATACACCTGCTGACACTATCATACTCCAGCTCACAACAACACATACTAGCTCACAACAACAAACACCAGCTCACACTAACATACACCAGCTCACACTAACATACACCAGCTCACAACAACAAACAATAGCTCACACTATCATACACCAGCTCGCAACAACACATACTAGCTCACACCAACAAACTCCAGCTCACACTAACATACACCAGCTCACAACAACAAACAATAGCTCACACTATCATACACCAGCTCACAACAACACATACTAGCTCACAACAACAAACACCAGCTCACACTAACATACACCAGCTCACAGCAACAAACTCCAGCTCACACCAACAAACACCAGCTCACAACAACAAACAATTGCTCACATTAACATACATTCCAGATCTCAGTAACACACAGACACCGGTTCACACCAATACACACTTCAGGTTATACTATGACTACACCCATGCAACCACAATTAATTGAGTACACACACACTCAGCATTAAACTACAGAAAAGTGTGACTCACATGTATAGTATGCGAAGTCATGGAGAGAATTATCAGAAGAGTGGTGGAAAACCTATAAAAGGAATGAGCTTAATGAAAACCAGCAAGGTTTCAAGGATGGGAAATCCTGTGTCACAAGCCAACTGGAGTTCTATGACAAAGTGACAGCATGAAGCCAAGAGAGAGAGAGCGATGGATCGATTGCATTTTCTTGGTCTGTAAGAAGGCTTTTGACACAGTTCCACATAACAGATTAGTGCAAAAGCTGGAGGACCAGGCAGGTATAACAGGGAAGTCACTGCAATGCATCAGAGAATCCCTGACGGGAAGGCAGCAGCGAGTCAAGGTACGTGACGAGGTATCAGACAGGGTGCCGGTGACGAGCGGAGCTCCACAGGGGTCAATCCTAGGACCGGTGCTGTTTCTGGTATATGTGAATGACATGACGGAAGGAATAGACACATAAGTGTCCCTGTTTGCAGACGATGTGAAGCTAATGAGGAGAATTCAATCGATGGGGTCTTAAGTATCAGCAACTGGCTCCTAGAGTTCAACCCCACCAAGCGCAAAGTCATGAGGATCGGGGGCAATAGACTACATACCTCACTCAAAGAAAAGGATCTTGGGGTGAGTATAACACCGAGCACATCTCCTGAGGCACACATCAACCAAACAACTGTTGCAGCATATTGGTGACTGACGAACCTAAGAATAGCATTCCGACATCTCAGTATGGTGTCGTTCCGGAACCTATACACCGAGTAAATCAGGCCCATACTGAAGTATGCAGCTCCAGTTTGGAACCCACACTTGCAAAGCACGTCAGAAAATTTGAGAAAATGCAAAGGATTGCAACGAGTCTAGTACCGGATCAAAGGGGCACTTCCTACGAAGAGAGGTTAAGGGAACTTGACCTGACGACAGGAATCGACAAGGCGGATGGACGGGATGTTCAGAAATGGGACACAGCAACAAGGAGTCACAATTGCAAGTTGAAGACTCAGATGAGTCACAGGGATATTAGGAAGTATTTCTTCAGTCACAGAGTTGTCAGGAAGTGGAACAGTCTGGCGAGTGATGTAGTGGAGGCAGGAACCATACATAGCTTTAAAACGAGGTATGATAAAGTTCATGGAGCAGGGAGAGAAGACCTAGTAGCGTTCAGTGAAGAGGCTGGGCCAGGAGCTGAGTCTCGACCCCTGCAACAACAATTACGTGAGCAACTAGGTGAGTCAGTGGAACAGTCTGCAAAGTGAGGTAATGGAGGCGGGTACCATTCATAGCTTTAAGAAGAGGTACGATAAATCTCATGGAGCACAGAGTGGACCTATTAGCGACCAGTGAAGAGGCACTGTGGCATGCAAAGAGTACGTAACCTTTATTCGGCGCATGTACACACCCCTCACTGAAAGGCTATCTCCCCCAACCAGCAAACCAGTACTAGCGTTGAACGATGGGGCACCGTCGCTCGATCAGTACCCAGGTCCAAGCCAATGAGAAGATGGTTTGGGCAATTTCAGAGGTGTTGTGGGTACCACCCGCCTGTCTGCCCTTGTCATTCCCATTCTAGAGCTGGTTGAAGCACGGTCTGCTCTCTAGTGGCTTCTATTCTGCCTTGCTTACCGTAGAGTGCACTAATACCTATTGTTGTACATAGTGTATATAGTGTACATACTTCTTTTCTTACGTGGTGAAGGATAATGTAAGTCAAAAGTTTTTCTGATGTGTTTATTTTGTACCCTGTACACCCAGGATAACAGGCCTTTCAATTCCTGGGTTGTAATAGGCAAATCGACAATTAGGTGAGGTGAGTGAGTACACACACACACACACACACACACACACACACATACACACACACACATGTGTAGATATACTTAGACAAGCATGCGCACATACAGTATCACACTATCATATGTACACCCACCCTAGCACATTAGTCCATAACCCCCATCCCCCCACACCTACACAATTTTACACAAAGTTGCAGGAACTAGAGCATCCTAACAGGATAAAAAATGGGATCTCAAAAGAGAGGACGTAAAGGCAAGGAAACCGAGAATGACTGGTCTGAAAAGGAACAATGGATTCAAAGGCTTAAGAGCAAAATGGAACAAGAATGGAAAAGAAGTTAAATGAGCTTTGAAATAACATGTTAGAGAAGCTATCTGTAGAAAGTAAGAAGTGGGAATCACGAGATGTAGCTGGTGAGAGAAAGGTACAGAGACTGGAGGAAGAACTGCATATGCCAAAGCAAGATATAAAGATGACGACTGAAAGGAGCAAAGTGACTGAAATTGGAACTGCAGACAGTGAGGGGACTGAAGGAGGGGATGGAGCTAAGATGTCCTTTGCAGAAGTAATATCAGGCCCTCAAGGTGTCTGGGAGATGATAAGGGAAACAAGAAAGGAGACGCTTAAATCAAATTCAGAGATATGAAGGGAAAAAATGGGAAGAAGAGAGGGAGAGGTCAATAATTATTCATGGGCTTGAGGAGGCTAAAGGGAAGACCTATGGTGACAGAAAGCGTTAGGAGGACAAAGAGATTAAGAGCATCATTATAATAACAAGGGAGAAGGACATGTTTCAGGTAGAAAATTTTCAGACTTGGGAGGTATTCAAGAGAAAAAATCGACCAATCAAAAAAACATTCAAGACAGATGTGGTATGGAACAGGATACTACAGCAGAAGCCACTCTTAAAGGACTCTCAAGAATATCAATGAGTGTACCTCAATCGAGACAGAACACAAAAAGAAAGGGAACAATTGAGAGTGAGAGTAAGATGAAACCAGTGAAAGGAAAGAGAGACAGGACAGGCAGCTCAGGAAAGCTCAGTCTCTGGGGGAACATTAAACACAAATGCTTACAGAATCCCCTCAACCCCTGTCACCATATATCAACAAAACACAATAACCAGAAGCAAACCACACTTCATAGCCCTCCCCCCCCAAGAACTAATTTCACAATCACATCAGCATCCCATAATATTCTGCCCTGCCCTCCACACCCCTAACCTGCACCATCGCCTTCCACCTCCTAAAATACAGTACTGAAAAGGAAGCTAAAAGTATGATATACCAAATTAGAGTGAGGAGTGGCAAGAAAGAATCATTAATGCATCCCCTGACATCATAGAACTAACAGAGACAAAACAGATGCAATCTCTTACAGAGGAGGGGGAGGAGTGGCACTGTTCATCAATAGCCAGTGGAATTTTGAGGAATGGGATGAATGTACAGAGTGGATACAGACGACTGAAAAGTAACTCAGCTCAGATCAAAGACAGTGATAAGGAAATGTGTGAACTTTTCAACACTTACTTTCTCTCACTTTTTACTCACGATAAATGGGGAGAAATCAGAATAGGGGCATGTCACAAGCTGTGTTCCACAGAGATCAGTATTGGGTTCCTTGTTGTTCACAATTTACATAAACGACGTAGATGAGGGAATAAATAGCAACATAAGCAAATTTGCTGATGATACCATAATAGGCAATCCAATTTATTTTAATGAGGACATTACGGCACTCCAGGATGATTTGAATAGACTGATGCAGTGGTCGGAGAAGTTGCAGATGCAGTTGAATATAGAAATGCAAAGTTCTAAATGTTGGACAGGAAAATAACCATGCCACATATAAACTAAATAACTAAATTGCTGGTTGTGAAAAGGATTTAGGAGTTCTGGTTAGCAGTAATCTGAAACCAACAGTGCACAAGTTTTCACAATAAAGCTAACAGAATCCTTGGCTTTTTATCAAGAAGTATAAATAACAGAAGTCCTCAGGTTGTTCTTCAACTCTATATATCTTTGGTTAAGCCTCATTTAGATTATGCTGCACAGTTCTGGTCACCGTATTACAGAATGGATATAAATGCACTGGAAAACGTACAAAAGAGGATGACAAAGTTGATCCCACATATCTGAAATGTTTCCTATGAAGATAGACTGAAGGCCCTAAATCTGCACTCTCTAGAAAGGCATAGAATTAGAGAAGATATGATTGAGGTGTATAAATGGAAAACAGGAATAAATAAAGAGGATGTAAATAGTGTGCTAAAAATATCTAGCCAAGACAGGGCTCGCAGCAATGGCTTTAAGTTGGAAAAAATCAGATTCAGGTAGGATATAGAACAGCACTGGTTTGGTAATAGAATTGTGGATGAGTGAAAAAAACTCCTGAGTACCGTCACAGAGGCTAAGACGTTGTGTAGTTTTAAAAATAGGTTAGATAAATACATGAGTGGGTGTGTGTGTGTGTGTGTGTGTGTGTGAGTTGGTCCTGACTAGCTTGTGCTACTAGGTCAGATGCCGTGTTCCTTCCTTAAGTGAATGTGACCTGACCCATTGGCTTACCTGGAGGTTTTTCCGGGGATCAACGCCCCGGCGGCCCGGTCCATGACCAGGCCTCCTGGTGGATCAGGGCCTGATCAACCAGGTTGTTACTGCTGGCCGCACTCAGTCCAACGTACGAGTCACAGCCCGGCTGATCCGGCACTGACTTTAGGTATCTGTCCAGCTCTCTCTTGAAGGCAGCCAGGGGTTTATTGGTAATTCCCCTAATGCTTGATGGGAGGCTGTTGAACAGTCTTGGGCCCCGGACACTTATGGTGTTTTCTCTTAGTGTACCAATGGCGCCCCTACTTTTAATTGGGGGTATTTTGCATCGCCTGCCCAGTCTATTACTTTCGTAGGGAGTGATTTCTGTGTGCAGATTCGGGTCCATTCCTTCCAGGATTTTCCAAGTGTAGATTATAATATATCTCTCTCTCCTGCGTTCCAGTGAGTACAAGTCAAGTGCTTCAAGCGTTCCCAGTAGTTAAGGTGCTTGACAGAACTTATACGTGCAGTAAAGGATCTCTGTACACTCTCTAGATCTGTAATTTCACCTGCTTTGAATGGAGATGTTTATGTACAGCAGTATTCCAGCCTAGAGAGAACGAGTGATTTGAAAAGGATCATCACTGGCTTGGCATCTCTCGTTTGGAACGTTCTCATTATCCATCCTATCATTTTCTTTGCACTTGTGATCGTGGCACTGTTGTGATCATTGAAAGTGAGATCCTCAGACATTACTACTCCCAGGTCCCTTACGTTATTTTTCCGCTCTATTGTATGGCCAGAGTTTATATTATACTCTGTTCTAGTTATTATCTCCTCCAGTTTTCCATAACGGAGTAGTTGGAATTTGTCCTCATTAAACATCATATTGTTTTCCGTTGCCCACTGGAAGACTTTGTTTATATCTTCTTGGAGGTTAACCGCGTCCTCAGCAGATGACAGCCTCATGCAGATCCTAGTATCATCCGCAAAGGATGATACGGTGCTGTGGTGTATATCTCTGTCTATGTCTGATATGAGGATGAGGAATAAGATGGGGGCGAGTACTGTGCTTTGTGGAACAGAGCTCTTCACTATAGCAGGCTCCGATTTAACTCTGTTGACCACTACTCTTTGTGTTCGATTTGTTAGGAAGTTGAAGAACCATCTCTCCACTTCCCCAGTTATTCCTTTAGCACGTATTTTGTGCGCTATTACTCCATGATCGCATCTGTCAAACGCTTTTGCAAAGTCTGTGTATATTACATCTGCATTCTGATTTTCTTCCAGTGCATCCAAGGCTATATCATAGTGACCAGCTTAAGCTGGTAGGAGAATTGGACCTGCCTCGTATGGGCCGGTAGGCCTGTTCCAGTGTTCCTTCTTTCTTATGTTCTTGTGTTTCTTATGATGGGGAGAATGCAAGCGAGTGAGGATTAGCTATGATTACAAGGGGATCTGGAGAGACTACAAGTCTGGTCCGACAAATGGAACCCTCACCTAGTCAAACACTTCAAGAGATTAGCGAAAGTGCAAAAGTTTGCAACAAAATTAGTCCCGAAACTGAGGGGTATGTCTTACGAAGAGAGGTTAAGGGAACTCAACCAGATGACGCTACTAGAGGATAGGAGGAATTGAGGGGACATGTTAACGATATATAAAATACTGAGATGAATCGACAAGAATGTTCCAGGGATGGGACACAGCAATATGGGGCCAGTGAGAAGGCGGGATTAGGAGCTGTGAATCGACCCCTGCAACCACACCTATGTGAGTACAGCTTGGTGAGTACACACCCACCAACACAGACACACACACACTCACTCCGGGGCCAGGAGCTCGGACTCGACCCCCGCAACCTCAACTAGGTGAGTACATCAGAGCTCCCGATCCCACAACCCCAATCTTCTCCCAGGATCACAGTATCAGAAAAGAAGTTGAAGGTTTGGTACATGAATGCGGATGGAATAACAAATGAATATGAGGAGTGGCATGAAAGAATCAATGAGAAGTCCCCAGATATCATAGCAGTCACAGAAACAAAACTCACTGAGACAATAACAGACGCAATCTTCCCACCAGGATATCAGATCCTGAGGAAAGATAGAAGGAGCAGAGGGGAAGGAGGGGTTGCACTGCTCATTAAAAAACGATGGAGATTTGAGGAAATGGAAGGCATGGACGAGATTGGAGGAAGGGATTACAGAGTAGGCATACTTCAGTCCAGAGAACATAAGGTAGTCATTGCAGTGATGTATAATCCACCGCAGAACTGCAGGAGGCCAAGAGAGGAATATGAAGAGAGCAACAGAGCAATGGTGGGCACACTGGCCGAGGTGGCAAGAAGAGCTCACTCGAGCAGAGCAAAGTTACTGGTTATGGGTAATTTCAACCACAGGGAGATCGACTGGGAAAGCTTGGAGCCACATGGGGGTCCTGAACCATGGAGAGCCAAGATGTTGGATGTGGTACTGGAAAACCTCATGCATCAACATGTTAAGGACACTACCAAAGAGAGAGTGGAGGATGAACCAGCAAGACTGGACCTTGTGTTCACCCTGAGCAGTTCAGACATTGAGGACATCACGTATGAGAGACCCCTTGGAGCTAGTGATCACATAGTTCTGTGTTTTGAATACATAGTAGAGTTACAAGTAGAGAGGGTAACAGGAGTTGGATGAGAAAAGCCAAACAATAAAAGGGGGGACTACACTGGTATGAGGAACTTTCTGCAGGAGGCTCAGTGGGACAGAGAATTGGCAGGGAAGTCAGTAAATGAAATGATGGAATATGTAACAGCAAGATGTAGGGAGGCAGAGGAAAGGTTTGTTCCCAAGGGCAATAGAAATAATGGGAAGACCAAAGCGAGTCCTTGGTTTACTCGAAGGTGTAGGGAGTCAAAAACTAAGTGCACCAGAGAATGGAAAAGGTTGAGGAGGCAAAGGACCCAGGAAAATAGAGAGACTAGTCGAAGAGCCAGAAACGAGTATGCACAGATAAGGAGGGAGGCCCAGTAACAGTACGAAAACGACATAGCATCGAAAGTCAAGTCTGACCTGAAAGTGCTGTATATTCACATTAGGAGGAAGACAAAAGTCAAAGACCAGGTGATCAGGCCGAGGAAAGAAGGTAGGGAATTCACCAGAAGCGATCAAGAGGTATGTGAAGAGCTCAACAAGAGATTTAAGGAAGTATTTACAGTGGAGACAGGAAGGCTTCTGGGTGGACAGAACAGAGGCGGACACCAGCAAGGAACATACCAACAAGTGTTGGATGACATACCCACAACTGAGGAGGAGGAGGAGGTGAAGAAGCTGCTAAGGGACCTTGATATCTCAAAGGCGATAGGACCAGACAATATCTCCCCGTGGGTCCTTAGAGAGGGAGCAGAAATGCTGTGTGTGCCACCAACCACAATCTTTAACACATCCCTTGAAACTGGGCAACTACCTGAGGTATGGAAGACGGCAAATTTAATACCCATGTTTAAAAAAGGAGACAGAAAAGAGGCACTGAGCTATAGACCAGTGTCACTGACGTGTATG
>NC_091316.1:28003831-28153516 GCF_038502225.1 Cherax quadricarinatus
AATGGTGGACACACTTGCTGAGGTGGCAAGAAGAGCTCACTCCAGCAGAGCAAAGTTGCTGGTTATGGGGGATTTCAACCACAGGGAGATTGACTGGGAAAACCTGGAGCCACATGGGGGTCCCGAAACATGGAGAGCCAGGATGTTGGACGTGGTGCTGGAAAACCTCATGCACCAACATGTTAAGGACACTACCAGAGTGAGAGGGGAGGATGAACCAGCAAGATTGGACCTTGTGTTCACCCTGGGCAGCTCAGACATTGAGGACATCAAGTATGAGAGTCCCCTAGGAGCTAGCGACCACGTGGTTCTGTGCTTTGAATACATAGTAGAGCTGCAAGTGGAGAGAATAACAGGAGTAGAATGGGAAAAGCCTGACTATAAAAGAGGGGACTACATAGGGTTGAAGAACTTCATGCGGGAGGTCCAGTGGGACAGAGAACTGGCAGGAAAGCCAGTAAATGAAATGATGGAATATGTAGCAACAAAATGCAAGGAGGCAGTGGAAAAGTTCATTCCCAAGGGCAACAGTAACAACGGGAAGACCAGAACAAGCCCCTGGTTTACCCGACGGTGTAAGGAGGCAAAAACAAAGTGCAATAGAGAATGGAAAAAGTACAGAAGGCAGAGAACACACGAAAATAGGGAGATCAGTCGCAGAGCCAGGAATGAGTACGCACAGGTAAGGAGGGAGGCCCAGCGACAGTATGAAAATGACATAGCATCGAGAATCAAGACTGACCCGAAACTGTTGTATAGCCACATCAGGAGGAAGACAACAGTCAAAGACCAGGTGATCAGATTAAGGACAGAAGGTGGAGAACTCACAAGAAATGATCAGGAGGTATGTGAGGAGCTGAACAGGAGATTTAAGGAAGTTTTTACAGTAGAGACAGGAAGGGCTGTGGGAAGACAGCACAGAAGGGAACATCAAGAGGGAATATACCAACAAGTGTTGGATGACATACGAACAACTGAGGAGGAGGTGAAGAAGCTCTTAAGTGACCTTGACACCTCAAAGGCGATGGGACCGGACAACATCTCCCCATGGGTCCTTAGAGAAGGAGCAGAGATGCTGTGTGTGCCTCTAACCACAATCTTCAACACATCCCTTGAAACTGGGCAACTACCTGAGAAATGGAAGACAGCTAATGTAGTCCCCATATTTAAGAAAGGAAACAGAAACGAGGCACTAAACTACAGACCTGTGTCTCTGACATGTATTGTGTGCAAAGTCATGGAGAAGATTATCAGGAGGAGAGTGGTCGAACACCTGGAAAGGAACAAGATTATAAATGAAAACCAGCATGGGTTCATGGAAGGCAAATCTTGTATCACAAACCTCCTGGAGTTTTATGACAAGGTAACAGAAGTAAGACACGAGAGAGAGGGTTGGGTAGATTGCGTTTTCCTAGACTGCAGGAAGGCCTTTGACACAGTTCCCCACAAGAGATTAGTGCAGAAGCTGGAGGATCAGGCACACATAAAAGGAAGGGCACTGCAATGGATAAGGGAATACCTGACAGGGAGGCAGCAACGAGTCATGGTACGTGAAGAGGTATCACAGTGGGCGCCTGTTACGAGCGGGGTCCCACAGGGGTCAGTTCTAGGACCAGTGCTATTTTTGATATATGTGAACGACATGATGGAAGGAATAGACTCTGAAGTGTCCCTGTTCGCAGATGACGTGAAGTTGATGAGAAGAATTAAATCGGACGAGGATGAGGCAGGACTGCAAAGAGACCTGGAGAGGCTGGACATGTGGTCCAGTAACTGGCTCCTCGAATTCAATCCAGCCAAATGCAAAGTCATGAAGATTGGGGAGGGGCAAAGAAGACCGCAGACAGAATATAGGCTAGGTGGACAAAGACTACAGACCTCACTCAGGGAGAAAGACCTTGGGGTGACCATAACACCGAGTACATCACCGGAGGCACACATCAACCAAATAACCGCTGCAGCATACGGGCGCCTGGCAAACCTGAGAATAGCGTTCCGATACCTCAATAAGGAATCGTTCAAGACACTGTACACTGTGTATGTTAGGCCCATACTGGAGTATGCAGCACCAGTCTGGAACCCACACCTGGTCAAGCACGTCAAGAAGTTAGAGAAAGTACAAAGGTTTGCAACAAGGCTAGTCCCAGAGCTCAAGGGAATGTCGTACGAGGAAAGGTTAAGGGAAATCGGACTGACGACACTGGAGGACAGAAGGGTCAGGGGAGACATGATAACGACATACAAGATACTGCGGGGAATAGACAAGGTGGACAGAGATAGGATGTTCCAGAGAGGGGACACAGGGACAAGGGGTCACAACTGGAAGCTGAAGACTCAGACGAGTCACAGGGACGTTAGGAAGTATTTCTTCAGTCATAGAGTTGTCAGCAAGTGGAATAGCCTAGCAAGTGAAGTAGTGGAGGCAGGAACCATACATAGTTTTAAGAAGAGGTATGACAAAGCTCAGGAAGCAGAGAGAGAGAGGATCCAGTAGCGATCAGTGAAGAGGCGGGGCCAGGAGCTGAGTCTCGACCCCTGCAACCACAATTAGGTGAGTACAATTAGGTGAGTACACACACACACACACACACACACACACACACACACACACACACACACACACACACACACACACACACACACACACACCCACACACACACACACACACACACACACACACACACACACACACACACACACACACACACACACACACACACACACACACACACACACACACACACACACACACACACACACACACACACACACACACACACACACACACACAACACACACACACTTAGAGGTGGGGAAGGAGGTAGGAGGTTGTTGGAGTGGTGGAGGTGAGGAAGGAGGTACGAGGTTGTTGCGTTGGTGGAGGTGAGGAAGGAGGTACGAGGATGATGGAGTGGTGGAGGTGAGGAAGGAGGTACGTAGTTGTTGGAGTGGTAGAGGTGAGGAAGGAGGTACGAGGCTGTTGCAGTGGAGGTGGGGAAGGAGGTAGGAGGTTGTTGGAGTGGTGGAGGTGAGGAAGGAGGTACGAGGTTGTTGGAGTGGTGGAGGTGAGAAGGAGGTACGGGAAAGTAAGTTTCATGTTTGAAGAACGGAGAGAGTTGTTGAGATTAGCAAGACTGGAAATCATTATCAAATGGGCCTGGGTGTCAGTCGACTGGTGTGGGTCGCATCCTGGGTGTTAGTCGACTGGTGTGGGTCGCATCCTGAGACAAAACTGACGTAATTTGCCGGAAATGCTCAGCATAACAAACAGCTTCTATACAGTAGTATATCATTGATGTCAGCTATACCTGCATATCATATACATGTACTTGTAGAAATAAGATATTACTATATTATTATTAAGGCAGAGGACAGAAGAATTCACAGGAGTAGAGAGTTTGGGAGAGAAGAAAATCCATTTAGTACAAGAGAAGGCAGAGTCTATGAAATGGGAAGGGTAGCCAAGACGTAAAAAGTAATTACTTTTCGCGAGAATAACAATATTCACACCAATCTAGTTCATACCTCTCCTCGCTGTATAGATTCTCCTGGTGTCTACTCTATTTCTTGTTCCTCCTGTCCTCTTGAGTACTTCGGAGAAACTGGCTGCTTTCTTTCTGACAGACTCAAGGGGCACAAAAGTAGTGTTAGGCTTACCAACAATGCTCTTTTCTGTCATGTCAGAGATCACATTCATCCTATTTACTGGTCTTCTGCTAAAGCTGTCTAACCTACTTCAAACTTTCACAGTCGCCGTCTGGTTGAAACCTCCCTTATACACAACTTTCCTTGTATAAATCTTAGTTTTGGCTTTGTCTTTGTAGATGCCTTCCTTTCCCATTATATTGTAAAATACTACAGTCTTCAGAACACCTGTGATTTAACATGATTCTTTTTTCTCCTTCTTCCTGTTTCCCTTTCCTCTTTCTCATTTGAGTTTTCTTTCTTCTGCCTTGGGTATTTGGTCCATTATTATTATGTTTCCCCCCTCTATGTTCTTTTTCCTACCATTTGTGGGATCCTAGCTCCCTTGCAGTGATCCTCTTTCTTAGTCTCTGACTCACATCACTGTACTACTGCCTCTACCACTAATTCTCACCTACCTTTCCTGCTACCTCTCTTGTCCCGTCACTGTCTGCTGGCCTATATATACTCGCTCATTCTCCCCTTTTTCGTTAGTGTGACTTTGTAAATAGTACAAGTCAGACTGAAACGTCATCGTAAGCTTCTCTCTCCTATGCGGGTTATTTGCGCATTGGTCTAGTCACGGAATTTAGCTTTTTGTTATTTGTAGTGAGGTAGTGATGGGGTGGTGGCGGTAGTGAGGTAGTGATGGGGTGGTGGCGGTAGTGAGGTAGTGACGGGGTGGTGGCGGTAGTGAGGTAGTGACGGGGTGGTGGCGGTAGTGAGGTAGTGATGGGGTGGTGGCGGTAGTGAGGTAGTGATGGGGTGGTGGCGGTAGTGAGGTAGTGACGGGGTGGTGGCGGTAGTGAGGTAGTGACGGGGTGGGGGCGGTAGTGAGGTCGTGACGGGGTGGTGGCGGTAGTGAGGTAGTGATGGGGTGGTGGCGGTAGTGAGGTAGTGACGGGGTGGTGGCGGTAGTGAGGTAGTGACGGGGTGGTGGCGGTAGTGAGGTAGTGTGGGGGTGGTGGCGGTAGTGAGGTAGTGAGGGGGTGGTGGCGGTAGTGAGGTAGTGATGGGGTGGGGGCGGTAGTGAGGTAGTGACGGGGTGGTGGCGGTAGTGAGGTAGTGATGGGGTGGTGGCGGTAGTGAGGTAGTGACGGGGTGGTGGCGGTAGTGAGGTAGTGACGGGGTGGTGGCGGTAGTGAGGTAGTGATGGGGTGGTGGCGGTAGTGAGGTAGTGACGGGGTGGTGGCGGTAGTGAGGTAGTGATGGGGTGGTGGCGGTAGTGAGGTCGTGATGGGGTGGTGGCTGTAGTGAGGTAGTGACGGGGAGGTGGTGGCGGTAGTGAGGTAGTGATGGGGTGGTGGCGGTTGTGTGGTAGTGAGGGGGTGGTGGCGGTAGTGAGGTAGTGATGGGGTGGTGGCGGTAGTGAGGTAGTGACGGGGTGGTGGCGGTAGTGAGGTAGTGATGGGGTGGTGGCGGTAGTGAGGTAGTGATGGGGTGGTGGCGGTAGTGAGGTAGTGATGGGGTGGTGGCGGTAGTGAGGTAGTGATGGGGTGGTGGCGGTAGTGAGGTAGTGACGGGGTGGTGGCGGTAGTGAGGTAGTGATGGGGTGGTGGCGGTAGTGAGGTAGTGATGGGGTGGTGGCGGTAGTGAGGTAGTGATGGGGTGGTGGCGGTAGTGAGGTAGTGATGGGGTGGTGGCGGTAGTGAGGTAGTGACGGGGTGGTGGCGGTAGTGAGGTAGTGATGGGGTGGTGGCGGTAGTGAGGTAGTGATGGGGTGGTGGCGGTAGTGAGGTAGTGACGGGGTGGTGGCGGTAGTGAGGTAGTGATGGGGTGGTGGCGGTAGTGAGGTAGTGATGGGGTGGTGGCGGTAGTGAGGTAGTGATGGGGTGGTGGAGATAGTGAGGTAGTGATGGGGTGGTGGCGGGGTAGTGAGGTAGTGATGGGGTCGTGCCGGGGTGGTGGCGGTAGTGAGGTAGTGATGGGGTGGTGGCGGTAGTGAGGTAGTGATGGGGTGGTGGCGGTAGTGAGGTAGTGACGGGGTGGTGGCGGTAGTGAGGTGGTAATGGGGTGGTGGCGATAGTGAGGTAGTGATGGGGTGGTGGCGGTAGTGAGGTAGTGACGGGGTGGTGGCGGTAGTGAGGTAGTGATGGGGTGGTGGCGGTAGTGAGGTAGTGACGGGGTGGTGGCGGTAGTGAGGTAGTGATGGGGTGGTGGCGGTAGTGAGGTAGTGACGGGGTGGTGGCGGTAGTGAGGTAGTGACGGGGTGGTGGCGGTAGTGAGGTAGTGATGGGGTGGTGGCGGTAGTGAGGTAGTGACGGGGTGGTGGCGGTAGTGAGGTAGTGATGGGGTGGTGGCGGTAGTGAGGTGGTGCTGGGGGGGGGGCGGTAGTGAGGTAGTGACGGGGTGGTGGCGGTAGTGAGGTAGTGATGGGGTGGTGGCGGTAGTGAGGTAGTGACGGGGTGGTGGCGGTAGTGAGGTAGTGACGGGGTGGTGGCGGTAGTGAGGTAGTGATGGGGTGGTGGCGGTAGTGAGGTAGTGACGGGGTGGTGGCGGTAGTGAGGTAGTGATGGGGTGGTGGCGGTAGTGAGGTAGTGACGGGGTGGTGGCGGTAGTGAGGTAGTGACGGGGTGGTGGCGGTAGTGAGGTAGTGATGGGGTGGTGGCGGTAGTGAGGTAGTGATGGGGTGGTGGCGGTAGTGAGGTAGTGACGGGGTGGTGGCGGTAGTGAGGTAGTGATGGGGTGGTGGCGGTAGTGAGGTAGTGACGGGGTGGTGGCGGTAGTGAGGTAGTGATGGGGTGGTGGCGGTAGTGAGGTAGTGATGGGGTGGTGGCGGTAGTGAGGTAGTGACGGGGTGGTGGCGGTAGTGAGGTAGTGATGGGGTGGTGGCGGTAGTGAGGTAGTGACGGGGTGGTGGCGGTAGTGAGGTAGTGATGGGGTGGTGGCGGTAGTGAGGTAGTGATGGGGTGGTGGCGGTAGTGAGGTAGTGACGGGGTGGTGGCGGTAGTGAGGTAGTGATGGGGTGGTGGCGGTAGTGAGGTAGTGACGGGGTGGTGGCGGTAGTGAGGTAGTGATGGGGTGGTGGCGGTAGTGAGGTAGTGACGGGGTGGTGGCGGTAGTGAGGTAGTGACGGGGTGGTGGCGGTAGTGAGGTAGTGATGGGGTGGTGGCGGTAGTGAGGTAGTGACGGGGTGGTGGCGGTAGTGAGGTAGTGATGGGGTGGTGGCGGTAGTGAGGTAGTGACGGGGTGGTGGCGGTAGTGAGGTAGTGACGGGGTGGTGGCGGTAGTGAGGTAGTGATGGGGTGGTGGCGGTAGTGAGGTAGTGACGGGGTGGGGTGGTGGCGGTAGTGAGGTAGTGATGGGGTGGTGGCGGTAGTGAGGTAGTGACGGGGTGGTGGCGGTAGTGAGGTAGTGATGGGGTGGTGGCGGGGTGGTGGCGGTAGTGAGGTAGTGATGGGGTGGTGGCGGTAGTGAGGTAGTGACGGGGTGGTGGCGGTAGTGAGGTAGTGATGGGGTGGTGGCGGTAGTGAGGTAGTGACGGGGTGGTGGCGGTAGTGAGGTAGTGACGGGGTGGTGGCGGTAGTGAGGTAGTGATGGGGTGGTGGCGGTAGTGAGGTAGTGATGGGGTGGTGGCGGTAGTGAGGTAGTGATGGGGTGGTGGCGGTAGTGAGGTAGTGACGGGGTGGTGGCGGTAGTGAGGTAGTGATGGGGTGGTGGCGGTAGTGAGGTAGTGACGGGGTGGTGGCGGTAGTGAGGTAGTGACGGGGTAGTGAGGTAGTGATGGGGTGGTGGCGATAGTGAGGTAGTGATGGGGTGGTGGCGGTAGTGAGGTAGTGAAGGGGTGGTGGCGGTAGTGAGGTAGTGACGGGGTGGTGGCGGTAGTGAGGTAGTGATGGGGTGGTGGCGATAGTGAGGTAGTGATGGGGTGGTGGCGGTAGTGAGGTAGTGACGGGGTGGTGGCGGTAGTGAGGTAGTGATGGGGTGGTGGCGGTAGTGAGGTAGTGACGGGGTGGTGGCGGTAGTGAGGTAGTGATGGGGTGGTGGCGGTAGTGAGGTAGTGATGGGGTGGTGGCGGTAGTGAGGTAGTGACGGGGTGGTGGCGGTAGTGAGGTAGTGATGGGGTGGTGGCGGTAGTGAGGTAGTGACTGGGGTGGTGGCGGTAGTGAGGTAGTGACGGGGTGGTGGCGGTAGTGAGGTAGTGATGGGGTGGTGGCGATAGTGAGGTAGTGATGGGGTGGTGGCGGTAGTGAGGTAGTGCCGGGGTGGTGGCGGTAGTGAGGTAGTGATGGGGTGGTGGCGGTAGTGAGGTAGTGACGGGGTGGTGGCGGTAGTGAGGTAGTGATGGGGTGGTGGCGGTAGTGAGGTAGTGACGGGGTGGTGGCGGTAGTGAGGTAGTGACGGGGTGGTGGCGGTAGTGAGGTAGTGATGGGGTGGTGGCGGTAGTGAGGTAGTGACTGGGTGGTGGCGGTAGTGAGGTAGTGATGGGGTGGTGGCGGTAGTGAGGTAGTGCCGGGGTGGTGGCGGTAGTGAGGTAGTGATGGGGTGGTGGCGGTAGTGAGGTAGTGACGGGGTGGTGGCGGTAGTGAGGTAGTGACGGGGTGGTGGCGGTAGTGAGGTAGTGACGGGGTGGTGGCGGTAGTGAGGTAGTGACGGGGTGGTGGCGGTAGTGAGGTAGTGATGGGGTGGTGGCGGTTGTGTGGTAGTGAGGGGGTGGTGGCGGTAGTGAGGTAGTGACGGGGTGGTGGCGGTAGTGAGGTAGTGATGGGGTGGTGGCGGTAGTGAGGTAGTGATGGGGTGGTGGCGGTAGTGAGGTAGTGACGGGGTGGTGGCGGTAGTGAGGTAGTGACGGGGTGGTGGCGGTAGTGAGGTAGTGATGGGGTGGTGGCGGTAGTGAGGTAGTGACGGGGTGGTGGCGGTAGTGAGGTAGTGATGGGGTGGTGGCGGTAGTGAGGTAGTGACGGGGTGGTGGCGGTAGTGAGGTAGTGACGGGGTGGTGGCGGTAGTGAGGTAGTGATGGGGTGGTGGCGGTAGTGAGGTAGTGACGGGGTGGTGGCGGTAGTGAGGTAGTGATGGGGTGGTGGCGGTAGTGAGGTAGTGACGGGGTGGTGGCGGTAGTGAGGTAGTGATGGGGTGGTGGTGGTAGTGAGGTAGTGACGGGGTGGTGGCGGTAGTGAGGTAGTGACGGGGTGGTGGCGGTAGTGAGGTAGTGATGGGGTGGTGGCGGTAGTGAGGTAGTGACGGGGTGGTGGCGGTAGTGAGGTAGTGATGGGGTGGTGGCGGTAGTGAGGTAGTGATGGGGTGGTGGCGGTAGTGAGGTAGTGACGGGGTGGTGGCGGTAGTGAGGTAGTGACGGGGTGGTGGCGGTAGTGAGGTAGTGATGGGGTGGTGGCGGTAGTGAGGTAGTGACGGGGTGGTGGCGGTAGTGAGGTAGTGACGGGGTGGTGGCGGTAGTGAGGTAGTGACGGGGTGGTGGCGGTAGTGAGGTAGTGATGGGGTGGTGGCGGTAGTGAGGTAGTGATGGGGTGGTGGCGGTAGTGAGGTAGTGACGGGGTGGTGGCGGTAGTGAGGTAGCGATGGGGTGGTGGAGGTAGTGAGGTAGCGATGGGGGTGGTGGAGGTATTGAGGTGGGGGCTGGAGTGCTGGTTGAGGTCGTGATAAACATCACTATTTCAGAAGGCCACACGAAGCGGTGGCAGTGAGATGCAGTGGTCATTACCTAGAGTAACAACCCAACCAACGGAGTAGTGGTGGTTAGTGACAACACTACTACCACCATGGAAGTGCTGGTTACTGTGATAACACTACCACCAGAGTAATGGTGGTTACTATGACAACACTACCACCATGGTAGTGATGGTTACTGTGACAACATTGCCACCATGGTAGTGGTGGTTACTGTGACATTACTACCAAAGTAGTGGTGGTTACTGTGACAACACTACCACCAGAGCAGTAGTGGTTACTGTGACAACACTACTACCACAGTAGTGGTAGTTACTGTGACAACACTACCACCATGGTAGTGGTGTTTAATGAGACAACACTAACACCATAGTAGTGGGGGTAACTGAGACAACACTACCACCATGGCAGTGGTGGTTAATGTGACAACACTACCACCATAGCAGTGGTGATTACTGTGACAACACTATTACCATGGTAGTGGTGGTGGTAACTGCGACAACACTACTACCATGGTAGTGGTGATAGTTTCTGTAACAACATTACCACCATCGTAGTGGTGGTGGTTACCGTGAAAACACTACCACCAGGTAAGTGGTGGTTACTATGACAACACTACCATCACCAACGTAGTGTTGGTTACTGTAACAACACTACTACCATAGCAGTGGCGGTTACTGTGACACTATTATAAGCGGTAATGGTAGTTACTTTGAAAACACTACCACCATAATAGTGGTTGTTACTGTGACAACACTACCACAATGGTAGTGGGGCTTACTGTGACAACACTATCACCAGGGTAGTGGTGGTTACTGTGACAACACTACCACCATGGGAGTGGTGGTTACTCTGACAACACTACCATCATGGTAGTGGTGGAGGTTTCTGATACAACACTACCACTACGGTGGTGGTGGTGGTGGTTACTGTGACAACACTACCACCAGGGTAGTAGTGCTTACTGTAACAGCCCTACCGCCATTGTAGTGGTGGTTATTGTGTCAACACTACCATGTTAGTGGAGGTTACAGCGACAACACTACCATCATGGTAGTGGTGGTTACTGTGACAACACTACCATCATAGTGGTAGTGGTTATTGTTTACCTGGAGTTTACCTGGACAGAGTTCTGGGGGTCAACGCCCTCGCGGCCCGGTCTGTGACCAGGCCTCCTGGTGGATCAGAGCCTGATCAACCAGGCTGTTACTGCTGGCTGCACGCAAACCAACGTACGAGCCACAGCCCGGCTGGTCAGGAACCGACTTCAGGTGCTTGTCTAGTGCCATCTTGAAGACTGCCAGGGGTCTGTTGGTAATCCCCCTTATGTATGCTGGGAGGCAGTTGAACAGTCTCGGGCCCCTGACACTTATTGTATGGTCTCTTAACGTGCTAGTGACACCCCTGCTTTTCATTGGGGGATGTTGCATCGTCTGCCAAGTCTTTTGCTTTCGTAGTGAGTGATTTTCGTGTGCAAGTTCGGTACTAGTCCCTCTAGGATTTTCCAGGTGTATATAATCATGTATCTCTCCCGCCTGCGTTCCAGGGAATACAGGTTCAGGAACCTCAAGCGCTCCCAGTAATTGAGGTGTTTTATCTCCGTTATGCGCGCCGTGAAGGTTCTCTGTACATTTTCTAGGTCAGCAATTTCACCTGCCTTGAAGGTGCTGTTAGTGTGCAGCAACATTCCAGCCTAGATAAAACAAGTGACCTGAAGTGTCATCATGGGCTTGGCCTCCCTAGTTTTGAAGGTTCTCATTATCCATCCTGTCATTTTTCTAGCAGATGCAATTGATACAATATTATGGTCCTTGAAGGTGAGATCCTCCGACATGATCACTCCCAGGTCTTTGACGTTGGTGTTTCGCTCTATTTTGTGGCCAGAATTTGTTTTGTACTCTGATGAAGATTTAATTTCCTCATGTTTACCATATCTGAGTAATTGAAATTTCTCATCGTTGAACTTCATATTGTTTTCTGCAGCCCACTGAAAGATTTGGTTGATGTCCGCCTGGAGCCTTGCAGTGTCTGCAATGGAAGACACTGTCATGCAGATTCGGGTGTCATCTGCAAAGGAAGACACGGTGCTGTGGCTGACATCCTTGTCTATGTCAAATATGAGGATGAGGAAGAAGATGGGAGCGAGTACTGTGCCTTGTGGAACAGAGCTTTTCACCGTAGCTGCCTCGGACTTTACTCTGTTGACTACTACTCTCTGTGTTCTGTTAGTGAGGAAATTATAGATCCATCGACCGACTTTTCCTGTTATTCCTTTAGCACGCATTTTGTGCGCTATTACGCCATGGTCACACTTGTCGAAGGCTTTTGCAAAGTCTGTATATATTACATCTGCATTCTTTTTGTCTTCTAGTGCATTTAGGACCTTGTCGTAGTGATCCAATAGTTGAGACAGACAGGAGCGACCTGTTCTAAACCCATGTTGCCCTGGGTTGTGTAACTGATGGGTTTCTAGATGGGTGGTGATCTTGCTTCTTAGGACCCTTTCAAAGATTTTTATGATATGGGATGTTAGTGCTATCGGTCTGTAGTTCTTTGCTGTTGCTTTACTGCCCCCTTTGTGGAGTGGGGCTATGTCTGTTGTTTTTAGTAACTGTGGGACGACCCCCGTGTCCATGCTCCCTCTCCATAGGATGGAAAAGGCTCGTGATAGGGGCTTCTTGCAGTTCTTGATGAACACGGAGTTCCATGAGTCTGGCCCTGGGGCAGAGTGCATGGGCATGTCATTTATCGCCTGTTCGAAGTCATTTGGCGTCAGGATAACATCGGATAGGCTTGTGTTAATCAAATTTTGTGGCTCTCTCATAAAAAATTCATTTTGATCTTCGACTCTCAGTCTGGTTAGCGGCTTGCTAAAAACTGAGTCATATTGGGACTTGAGTAGCTCACTCATTTCCTTGCTGTCATCTGTGTTTAAGTAGGGGCCCAATACTGGACGTTGTTCTCGACTTTGATTTGGCATAGGAGAAGAAATACTTTGGGTTTCTTTCGATTTCATTTATGGCTTTTAGTTCTTCCCGCGATTCCTGACTCCTATAAGATTCCTTTAGCTTAAGTTCGATGCTTGCTATTTCTCTGACCAGTGTCTCCCTACGCATTTCAGATATATTGACCTCTTTTAGCCGCTCTGTTATTCTTTTCCGTCGCCTGTAAAGGGAGCGCCTGTCTCTTTCTATTTTACATCTACTCCTCCTTTTTCTTAGAGGAATAAGCCTTGTGCATACATCGAGTGCCACCGAGTTAATCTGTTCTAGGCATAAGTTGGGGTCTGTGTTGCTTAGTATATCTTCCCAGCTTATATCGGTTAGGACTTGGTTTACTTGGTCCCACTTTATGTTTTTGTTATTGAAGTTGAATTTGGTGAATGCTCCCTCGTGACTAATCTCATTATGTCGGTCTGGGGCTCCGCGCATACATGTCTGAACCTCAATTATGTTGTGATCTGAGTATATTGTTTTTGATATGGTGACATTTCTTATCAGATCATCATTGTTAGTGAAGATGAGGTCTAGTGTATTCTCCAGTCTAGTAGGCTCTATTATTTGCTGGTTTAAATTGAATTTTGTGCAGAGATTTAAAAGCTCGTGTGAGTGTGAGTTTTCATCAGAGCTGCCTCCTGGTGTTATTACTGCAACAATATTATTTGCTATATTCCTCCATTTTAGGTGCCTTAAGTTGAAATCCCCCAGGAGCAAGATGTTGGGTGCAGGAGCTGGAAGATTTTCCAGACAGTGGTCAATTTTTAACAGCTGTTCCTGGAATTGCTGGGATGTTGCATCCGGAGGCTTGTAGACTACCACAATGACTAGGTTTTGGTTCTCGATCTTTACTGCTAAAACTTCCACTACATCATTTGAGGCATTAAGCAGTTCTGTGCAAACAAGTGACTCTGCAATGTACAGGCCAACCCCCCCCCCCTTTTGCCTGTTCACTCTGTCACATCTGTATAGGTTGTAACCTGGGATCCATATTTCGTTGTCCAAGTGATCCTTTATGTGAGTCTCAGTGAAAGCCGTGAACATTGCCTTTGCCTCTGCAAGCAGTCCACAGATGAAAGGTATTTTGTTGTTTGTTGCTGGCTTTAGACCCTGTATATTTGCAAAGAAGTATGTCATCGGACTGGTGGTATTGTTGGTACTGGGGGGGGGGGGTATTTTTTTCTGGCATTAGTATCTGTATTTGTGGGTTTGGAGTGGAGGCCATCGACTGCGGTTCCACTCCAGGAATGACTGGATTTGGTGTACGATTTCTGCCATTTTCTGCCAGTTTTTTTTTCCTTCCTGGCACTAAAAAACCTCTCCCTCTTGAGTGGCTGTGGCTACCCAGGCTTTCCCATGGCCTGGATGTTTTGTATCTTTTTGTCCCCTTTAGATGGTATGCCTGGCAATTTAAGTTATAGCACAGTCTTTCCTGTACTGAAGAGGTACACATTTCAGGGTGAAAAAGCTTACAGGAAGGGAGTTTGCATTTTCCTGTTGTCATATGGGCACTACCACCATTGTAATGGTGGTTACCTGGAGTTTACCTGGAGATGGTTTCGGGGGTCAACGTCCCCGCGGCCCGGTGTGAAACCAGGCGTGATGGTGGATCCTGGTTTGATCAACCAGGCTGTTACTGCTGGTCACACAACCACCATGGTAGTGATGGTTACTGTGAAAACCCTATCACCATGGTAGTGTTGCTTACTGTGAAAATTCTACCACCACTGTACTGGTGGTTACTGTGAAAACACTACCATCATGGTAGAGGAAGTTGCTGTGACAACACTATGACAATGGTACTAGTGGTTACTGTGATAACACTACCACCAGAACAGTGGTGGTTACTGTGACAACACTACCACCATGGTAGTGGTGATTACTGTGACAACACTACCACCATGATAGTGGTGCTTACTGTGAAAACTCTGCCACCATGGTAGTGGAGGTGGCGTGGCCACCACTCACGTTTACACCCTTGTCATTCCCAATCCAGAGCTGGTTGAACACTGTTGCCAATCTATCTCTAGGCCGTGTCTTTGTCTGTTGATTCTCCGTGTTGTACACATATATTTCCAATTGTATATAGTGTACATACTTGCAAATACTTTTAGTCGCACCTGGTGAAGGAAAATATAATTCAAAGTCATTCAGCTGTGTTTGTTCTGCTCGTTGCTCCCCTTTAACACCCAGGATAATAGGCCTTTTTGTTCCTGGGTTGTAATACTGTGACAACACTACGATGATGGTAGGGTTGGTTACTGTGACAACACTACCACCATGGTAGTGGTTACTGTGACAACACTACCATGATGATATTGGTGGTTACTGTGACAGCACTACCACCACGCCACTTGTGCTTACTGTGACAACAGTTCCACCATTGTAGTGGTGGTTACTGTGACAACACTCCCACCATGGTAGTGTTGGTTACTGTGACAACACTACCACCATGGAAGTGGTTACTCTGACAACACTACCATGATGATATTGGTAGTTACAGTGACAGCACTACCACCACGCCCCTTGTGCTTACTGTGACAACACTTCCACCATTGTAGTGGTGGTTACTGTGATAATACTACCATGGAAGTGGTGGTTATAGTGACAACACTACCACCATGGTAGTGGTGGTTACTGTGACAACACTACTAAAATGGTATTGGTAGTTAATGTGACAATAGTACCACCATTTTAGTGGTGGTGGTTACTGTGGCAAAACTATCTTCTGAGTCGTGGTGATTTCTGAGACAACACTACCTTCTGGGTCGTGGTGGTTACTGTGACAAAAGTACCACCACCATGAAAGCTGTGGTTGCTGGGACAACACTGTCACCATGGTAGTTATGGTTACTGTGATAACACTACCCCCAAGGAGTGCTAATTACTGTGACAACACTACTGCCATGGTAGTGGGAGTTACCGTGATAACACTACCATCAGAGTAGTAGTGGTAACTGTGACACTACCCCATGGCAGTGGTGGTTACTGTGACAACACTAACGCCATGGTAATGGTGGTTACTGTGACAACACTACAACCATGGGTTGAGGTTACTGTGACAGCACTAACACCATGGTAGTTGTGCTTACTGTGACAACACTACCACCATGGTACTGGTGGTTACTGTGAAAGCACTACCATTATGGTAGTGGTGGTTACTGTGACAAGCCTACACCTTGGTAGTGGTGGTTGCTGTGACAACAGTAACACCATTGTAGTGGCGGTTACTGTGACAACTCTACCACCTTGGTAGTGTTGGTTACTGTGACAACACTAACACCATGGTAGTTGTGGTTACTGTGAAAACACTACCATTATGGTCGTGGTGGTTACTGTGGCAAGTCTGCACCTTGGTAGTGGTGGTTGCTGTGACAACAGTAACACCATTGTAGTGGTGGTTACTGTGACAACTCTACCACCTTGGTAGTGTTGGTTACTGTGACAACACTAACACCATGGTAGTTGTGGTTACTGTGACAACACTACCACAATGGTACTGGTGGTTACTGTGAAAACACTACCATTATGGTCGTGGTGGTTACTGTGACAAGTCTACACCTTGGTAGTGGTGGTTGCTGTGACAACAATAACACCATTGTAGTGGTGGTTACTGTGACAACTCTACCACCTTGGTAGTGTTGGTTACTGTGACAACACTAACACCATGGTAGTTGTGGTTACTATGACAACACTACCACCATGGTAGTTGTGGTTACTGTGACAACACTACCACCATGGTAGTGGTGCTTACTGTGAAAACTTTACCACCATGGTACTGGTGGTTACTGTGAAAACACTACCATTATGGTCGTGGTGGTTACTGTGACAAGTCTGCACCTTGGTAGTGGTGGTTGCTGTGACAACAGTAACACCATTGTAGTGGTGGTTACTGTGACAACTCTACCACCTTGGTAGTGTTGGTTACTGTGACAACACTAACACCATGGTAGTTGTGGTTACTGTGACAACACTACCACCATGGTAGTTGTGGTTACTGTGACAACACTACCACCATGGTAGTGGTGCTTACCGTGAAAACTTTATCACCATGGTACTGGTGGTTACTGTGAAAACACTACCATTATGGTAGTGGTGGCTACTGTGACAAGTCTACCACCTTTGTAGTGGTGATTACTGTAACAACACTATCACCAGGGTAATAACAGTTACTGTGACAACGCTACCACCATGGTAGTGGTGCTTACTTTTTTTTTTATATTTTATTTAAAAACATATACATAATACATAAAAGCCAACAAAATAACAAAACAAAAAACAAAAACAATGGTATACAGTGACAGTACACCCCTCAAAACACGTTTACAAATAATATATTACACTTTTACACATAATATATTACAAAATTCACCATAACCAATAACACCACAACACCTCTATTGAAAACGTCCTGACTCCCAAAATCAATATGGGACGAGACATTATAAACAAGTAGAGTAAGTCGTGTATATATATATACATATATATATATATATATATATATATATATATATATATATATATATATATATATATATACACATACATACATATATACATACATACACACATACATATATACATACACATATATACATACATATATATACATACATATATATATACATATATATATATATACATACATATATACACATACATATACATACATATATAAACATATATATATACACATACATATATATATACAAATATACATACATTAAAACCTCACAAATACTTTGCTCATTGGAAAAAAGACACACAAAAAAAAAATGTGTGCATTTCACGTAACATCAAATAACTTAAAACATATATATTACACTCCACAAAGAGCAATACCAAGAACCATAGTTCATACATATGCATCACACCACGACAAAAACCACAGTCCCTTACAGGGCCGTAGTCATTACCGCTACTATATTCCCCTCCATCCGTAAATACACATTAGGCTTATTTAAAAGTTTAACATTCAGTGTACATCACTTACCATTCAGTTATAAAATATATGAACCCCTAAAAAAGATTTACATATGCTTATAAGAGTTCATAATTTACCCCTTAAATTATGTTTCAAAAACATACAAGGACAGGATACACAATACCAGGAAAGGACTAACACTGAAGTTAGTCCCCGCCAACATCACTCACTATACAGGGCTTTTTCAAGCACTGCTAACTTCACTCACCTAAACGGATCCCTACACACTAGGATCCTACGTACAGAAACCATGCAGCGGGTATAATCCATTACCCTACCCCTTGAGAAACTTAACTAAGATCATACAGTTCATAAATTACCCTAACCATAACAAAACAATTATAATCCATGCTAATGCACTACACGCATGGTGCAGTCTATGCAGTTACCCCGGACAACACCTTGTCACCAGTAACATACACAAAACCTATCCCCTACATATACATAAGTATATAACTCTATATACAAAAGGGTGCGTATAATGGTAAAAGAATAACAACATCTCGTACTCAGGTGTAACACTGTGAGTTTACAAAGGTCGTAAGGTATTTTTTTTTTACCTTAAAGAACATTACTTTCACACACACTACATTCACACACATTCACCTCCATACCCAAAGGAATTCACATTTGCACACAGCTTTACTTGTTCCTTTCCTGCAACAGCAACCGGAATCAGACTAGTTACCACCCAACCATAATCCGTTACACTACATACCATCCACCTATGTTATTCGCTAAAACCATTCCCATACACGCCACCACCACTGAAAACCCGTGAAAACCCGACTACCAAAGAAAATCAGTCCCCTACATGGTTATCACTGTACCAATTGCAGGAGACGGCTGACTGTAAGCTCTCTGTAGTTCTCTGGAAAACAAGCTCCCCACTGACTCCCATAAATAAGTTTGTTCCTACCAGCAGTCCTGTATATACGCGCTGCAATTACCTTAATTCTAATCCTACCCCCAGCATCTCTCATTCCCCAGGAAATATACAGAAAATCCACTATCACATACATAATCGCCCTTTTTACCTCCCGTGATACCCCTTTTACCTCTAATGTTAAAGCTCGCAGGGTCTCCACATTACCCCCACCTAGCAGACAAAAAACCCTCGCCAACCACATCCGTACCTCCCTCAATTCTTCACAAAAATAAACCGCATGAAATGCCGTTTCCAGCTCACCACATTGACTGCAGGACGGTTCCCTCACCAAACCCATTAAACTCAAAACTGCTTTTGAAGCTAGGATCCCCATCATGAATCTGTATACCAACTCACGTACCCTAGGCAATAACCTGAGCCTCCGGAAGTCTTCCCATATCGTCCCCCAATCATACAATGGATAGACCGATACGCCCTGCAGGATTTCCGTCCTCCCACTCGATGATACCAAACGCCCCACTTTAAGTCGCTCAACATCTTTAACAAATAACAAAACCCTCAGCATATCCTCACATTCAATTAACTCTTTACCTCCCCACCATCTCTGTGCATCCCCCATCGCCTTCCCCACTCTTACCCCTCTTTCCCCTCCAGCCCTGATGAATGACTGTTTTACATATATGGCTTTCACCCTCGGCCCCAATGCTAAAAGATCCACTTCCCCTCTGCGCACATTCGACATCACCACTTCCTTGCTCAGCCATGCCCTCCCAAAACCCCAAACATAACCTATAGCTCGTCTCTGTATTTCTTGTACGTCCTGTGTTCTCAAAGGATACACATCCGCTATACCCCAAACGTTACTGTAAACCAGCGAATTACCGCACTCTGCTGTAATGTGACATCTCCCGCCCGTAAACTCCTTAATCTACTCACTACTTTCTCCACTACCCTCTCTGAATTTACCTGCCTAGCCTCCTGCGCATTCACCATGTATAAAACTCCGCAAATCTTCAAATTATCCACCACTGCCCACCCAAACTCCAACCCAAAGCCCCCCCCCCGCACCCAAGCACCCACCTCCAGTAAACACGATTTCGCCCTATTTACTCTCATGCCAGACGCCTCCCCAAAAATCCCCAACACCCTCCCCACCATACGCAATCCCTCCACCCCTTCTGTCAGGATAGTGGTATCATCCACATTCCCCACAATGCCTAAGCGCCCTTCCCTCTCCCCATTTAATGCTCCCACCCCCTCAACGAGCCCATAGAACGGATGTTGCATGCACGCAAACAGAATTTGTGAAAGAGGGCACCCCTGCCGTAATCCCCTCTCTATTTTAACCAGCCTTCCCAATCTGCCATTAACTTGAACCCTTACCATAGCCGATGAGTATAGCGTATCGACCCACCGCGCCACTCCCAGTCCAAACCCCAGACGCAACAAACAAGCCCTCAAAAATTTTCTATTCACACAGTCATATGCATTCTCCCAATCAATACCCAAAAGTCCTCCCCCCTCGCAACCCTCCAAAAAGTCCCTTATGCGCCCATACCCAACTCTCATACTTTGTCCAGGTATACCCATCTGACCCCTATGTACAACCCCGCCAATTACCTTCTTCATCCTATTACCTAATATCTTTGCAAAAATCTTGTAGTCAGAACACATTAGTGAAATAGCTCTATACGCACTTGCTTCTTGTGAACCAACACAACCACTCCAATACTTTGTGTCTGACTTAGCTTGCCCTCCCGCAGCATACAATTCATGACCTCCACCAGACAAGTCTTAATATGCTCCCAATGAACTCTGTAAAAATCATTTGAAATCCCATCGATGCCTGGTGCTTTTCCAGTACTTATGTTAAATACTGCCTCCTCAGCTTCCCCCACATTAATTGCTTCTCCCATCTCCATTCCCTCCACTTCTTTCTGCCCTAACCCACACCCCCCCCCCCTCCAACACTTCCTCAAAAGCATCGCCCTCCCCCCCTTTCTCCATTTCTCTCGAAACCAGAAATCAGTATAATTACTCAGGCCTTCTGTAGTAGTAAGCACCTGACCCTTATGATATCCACCCATATCCTCGCTCACCTCTAATTGCATAATAGTTGACTCCTTCTGCCTTACCCTAAAACTTCTTAAAACACTTCCCGAAGGTTTATCCCCCCACAATACAGCCTCCAATCCTACCCTCACACACATGGCATCAAATCTGTCACTGTGTATCTCCGCCAGTCTACCTCAAAGTTGCTCCTCGGTCCCATACTGCCTCCCCACTTCCTCCTCATAACACTCGTTCAGCTGACATTCCGAATAATTCTGTAACCCATACCTCCACCTGGCCTCTTCCCGTCCCCTATTTTTAAAGGAATCCAGCAATATCCGGCTTAGCTCGCTTCTCCCACCATTCCAAGACACACGACCCCATATCCCTTGATCCCCAAAAAGAGTGCCACCAATCCCCAAAAGCCTCACACACCCCCTTCCCCTTCAGAAGTCTCGCATTTAATTTCCAATAACCAGTGTGTATCCTAACCATACCCTCCCAATCAAGATTCGCAATAACCGCCCTGTGGTCAGAAAACCCCACATCGAAGGTCCTAACTTCCAGAATGCGTATTGCCTCCGTAGCATAGAGCCTATCCAGTTGTGCAGCATAACCCCTTCGTACAAATGTATACTCAACCCTCCAACCACCCCTCCCCACTACATCTAAAACTCCCACATCCCCCAACACATTGCGTAAAAACCCCAACACACACCCCGCCCCCCTCGGTTCCACATCACCCTGTCGTATGACACAATTCCAATCTCCTCCTATCACAGTAACTAAAGGCAATCCCCTCAAATAAAAAGCAAAACATCCCTCACGAAAGCTACCTTAACTGTTGCATTTCCATCCGCCGGCATGTATACTCCTATAAAACAAACCCTTGTCTCACCCCACTCTCCCTCTACCCGCACCACCCTTCCACCCCCACCCTCCTCCCACCCCAACACACGCAAGGGACTGGTTTCCTTCACAGCCAGAGCAACCCCCCCTTTTAATCTCACCGATCCACTCACATATAACTTATATCCCTTCAAACGCAACTCACATCCAAACTTGTAATTATGCTCCTGTATGAAACATATATCCACATCAAATCTCCTCAAAAACCATTCCATCCACACTCTTTTAACCTCAGCTCTCAGGTCGTTAACATTAATGGTGACCACCTTGAATTATTACAATAAAGGTGGCTTCCCCCGCCGCTTTTGAAGGTTGCTCGAAAGACGTGGCTGTTGACTATAGCCACGTTTGTCACTTGGTCTGTCCAGACCTCCGATCCCCTCTTTTCCTTCGACCCTTCCAGCACCACAGAACCGTTGCCACCATTCCCCGGGAGATTTAGCACGGTCTTCCAAGGTTTCTTTCCAGATCTCTGCCCTGGCGTTAAGATATCTTCCATATCAGGCGTCCCACAATATACATATACCTGTGTTCTGAACTTTTCCATCAAAACGTACGATGGTATAGGTTGTCTCAGTGTCATCTTCAAGGTGAAAGATCCCTCTGGCAGCCCCATATAAGGCCCATCCTTCCACACTCCCAACTCTGCTGAATGGATCTTGCCATACCCACATGATGGGTATGGAGTGACTACCGCCCACAGGATGGGTATGGGGTGACTACCACCCACAGAATGGGTATAGAGGTACATAATTAAGATGCTAAACTTATGTATAACTAATCACTTTTAATCTCGAAATAGTGTAGTATTATTTCACTTTACTGTCTTATTTCCGTATGAAGGGCTCTTGATCCAAGGAACTTGACTTCTCTTCCCCATCCTTATACCGAATTCCAATGTCCTCCGTCTCACAGGTACTTTATGAATCACTGGGGGAATGTTACCGGCATCAGTCTGCACTGACTGATATATCGTATATAGTAATGGAAGGAAGGTTTCCTGAGTTTACGTTGTGTAGACGCAAATTCTGTTTGATTCACTGCAATAACCGGGAAATGATTCTTCTGGTTACCTTTAATTAAACTTTTAAGTGCTGAGGTTTTCCTCAAGGGAAACAATCTCTAGGTGTTAGATTGTGTAAGTTTATTGCGAAATAATTGTTGAATGTCTTTTGTGATCACATATACATCACAGGTGGTTTTAATTGGTTGTTTTAGATGCTTAAGTCAACTTAATTATCTTTAATGTGTCTGTAACATCTGTGTACCCTCAACACTAATCTTATAAACTGGCAGATCTTACTTGGGGAAAAGTTTGGATTCTTTTTGGTTTGTGTAAGATCAAATTTTCTTTTGTTTTTTTGTAAGATATTTGACAGTTTGAAATAGTACTTTTAATGGGATAATTTCTCAACGCTGCATGTGATTAGCGTCAACCTTCCCTTTGGTGATTACTTAAGAGCGCAACATGTGGGCGGCTTCAAGTTGAAAGTTCTTGTTCTCTTTGTTTCCTGTGCAAGATTCGAATTGGATTTGGTTTGTGCGTGTTCAAATTTACCATTTTCATTGATGAATTTTGTACAATAATTTCCACTTGATGACTTATGAACGCCTCGTCTTATTTTCTTCCGTTCCATATTACTTATATTTTACTGTATAATCAACTTATGCCGCACTCTGTACTATTCCAGTCGGGTTTACTGAAGAATAAGGTACTGGGTTATAGAATGGGGGATATTTCTCTCGGATCGCGCAGCGACCGATATACATCTAATTTATTAGTAAGTTTTAGTTGATCTATTGTTGTCTCCTTGGCTCCCTTTATAATCAAATACTTCCGGTTGGTTAAGTTTATGGCTTGTGGTTTTATTGTCTCTCTTTTAAATTGTGTATGATGTTTGCTTCCATTATCTCTCCATTTCGTAAACCACCTTGAAGCTGAAGAAACTCTTCCTGACATCCAGGTGACTTAACAGTATGTTTAAATTTCAGTTACTTCTTCCTGCTCCCGATACCCGCCTTTCAATTCATCTGTTCTTATGCAGCTCTCTTTATTCCCTCTCTCTCTCTCTCTCTCTCTCTCTCTCTCTCTCTCTCTCTCTCTCCCTCTCCCTCTCTCTCCCTCTTTCTCCCCCATGTTGTGTGTCTATTTTTTTTTCACTCTTCAGAAGCGGCGACTATGTAAATCCCACAACAACGCCATAACTACAGTGGATCTTCTAATTAACTGACTTGAGGCGTCAGTCCTCGGGATTGGAGCCACTGACACGGGGTCCAACCTCCAGGGACCCGGCGCACTAGACTTCATTTAGGAGTATTCTAATGACCTTCACAATGTTAACAACTTTATACTTCCTGTCATGGAAGCTGAAGTGCTTAGGTGATGGTAGATAGAACGCAGGTGAGGGAGAGCAGAAACAGAGCGCAGGGAGAGAGAACAGAGAGGGAGGGAAGGGACAGTTAAAGTAGGAAGGAGGATTTAAGTAGGATGAAAATATGACAGGATGAATTTTTTATATTTTACTTAGCAGTGCGTCTGCTTTTATCATTTCACATTTCTTGTTTTGTCATACTGGACATCCTCTCTGTTGGTATTAGGTGGTAATTATAATAGTATGATTCTGAATTATGATGCAAGGACCAGAAATCAGTCGATGATTGTGATTAAAACCTACATGTGAAATACATAAGAACATGTGAATGGAGGAATACTGCAGAAGGCCTACTGGCCCATACAAGCCAGGCCCTTATCAAAACCACCCTTACCCAAAGCTACCCAAGAATTTACTCTCGTACCCACGACACCAATTAAACCCAGCCCCTCCCACTCATGTATTTGTCCAATCTCTTTTTAAAGCTATCCAAGGTCCTAACCTCGATCACCCTACTCGAAAGATTGTTCCAAGCATCCACAACTCTGTTCGAAAACCAGCACTTACCAATGTCCTTTCTAAATCTAAGTTTATCCAACTTAAATCCATTTTTTCTGGTTCTTACCTGGTTTGATACCCTAAGTACTTTATTAATATCACTTTTCTTTATCCTCATCATCTACTTATACACGTCGATAATATCTCCACTCATTCTATGGCTCTAGAGAGAGTTGAGATTGAAAGCTCTAAGTCTGTAGTCATACGGGAGATTCCTTATACAGTAAATAATTATAGTTATTCTTATCTGTATGTTCCCCAATGAATCTATATCCATCCTGTAGTAAGGAGAACAAAACTGAGCAGCATAATCCAAATGAGGCCTTAGTAGTGATGTATAGAGCTGCAGTATAACATTTGGACTTATGTTACTTATACTTCTTGAAATAAATCCTAGCATTCTGCTAGCCTTATTGGTCACACTTAGGCACTGCTGTCTTGGCTTTAGAGTTCTGCTTACCATGACTCCTAAGTCTTTTTCACATTCTGTATGATCAAGCTCTGCTTCACCTAGTTTATAATTTCGAGAGTTATTTTCATTTCCAAGGACTAATATTTTACACTTGTCCACATTGAACTTCATCCGCCATTCTTCAGACCAAGACATTAATTTGCCCAAATCCTTCTGGAGTTCATTGCTATCCTCCTCGGAATGAATCATACGGCCTATTTTTATATCATCAGCAAATTTGCTCAAATCACTTGTAATTCCTTCATCAAGGTAATTAATGTAAATTATGAACAACAATGGGCCTGAACCTGGTCCTTGTGGAATGCCACTAGTGATTAATACCCATTTAGATTTGACCCCATTAATGGAAAGTCTCTGCTTTCTATTGGTAAGCCATGCCTCCATCCATGCTAGAACTTTACCTCCTATACCATGTGCTGGCACTTTCTTAAGTTTCTTGTGAGGTACTCTATTGAAGACATTACTAAACTCCAAATAAACAATACCATATTCTTTATCACTGTCTACTGCCTCATATGTTTTACTGAAGAACGTCAGTAAATTTGTCAGGCAGGGACGACCTCTCGTGAACCCATGCTGAGATTAATTGATCAAATTATGCTCTTCAAGGTGACTTCTAATAATATTAGCTATAATTGATTCTAATATTTGCCTACTATAGAGGTCAGGCTTAATGGACTGTAATTTGAAGGTATGGATTTATCCCCTGATTTGAATATAGGAACTACATTAGCTATCTTCCACATCTCTGGCACAACACCAGTTAGGATGGACTCATTAAATACACTCGTTAATGGCTGACTAAGTTGCATCTTGCATTCTTTAAGTATCCAGGAAAACAACTCGTCGGGCCCTGGGGACTTATTTTGCTTCAATTTATCTATGTGATTGATAACCATGTCCCTCCTGACAGTAATATTAGTTAATTTGAATTCTTCAGGAACTGAATAATTGTTAATTTTTGGATTCTCATTTAAGTCTTCCTGTGTAAAGATTGGCCTAAATAGTCATTAAATAGAGAACACATTTCCAGTTGGTTATGCATCAGCTGTCCATGCCCAATTTTCAGAGGTCCTACTTTTTTCCTCACCTCCGTCCTATACACTTGAAAGAACCCTTCTAGATTAGTCTTTGATTCATTAGCAACTCTGACTTCATTTTCATGTTTAGACTTTCTAATCCCCTTATTCATTTCTCTTTTAAACTGAACATATTGGTCAATAAGTTTAACCTCTAGTCTTTTGATACGCCTATAAATTCCCCTACTATCACTACGTTATTGTGTCTAGAAGCCTTAACAATTTCGTCTTAAAGAAGTCTCCCTTTATCGTGATCCAAGCCTGGATGTCGGTATATTACAAATAGAATTAGTTTTTCTCAACCTAGAAACTCTACCCAAACAGATTCTGTTGCTGATCCATCTATTTTTATACCTGTTTTTATGCAACAATTTATATTTTCTCGTACGTATAATGCAACTCCACTCCCTTTCCTGTTATATCTATCTACATGTAACAAATTAAACCCTTGAATATGGCACTCAGCAATTATATCATATTAAAATTTACCATAATTCAGTTATTGCAATGATCATTACCCTGTGTTACATCGATCCTACAAACAAATGAGCCTAGTGAACTAGGCTTGTTTCATGTTGCAAGGACACTCGTGGCTCGATGGCTCAGTTGGTAAGGTGACATCAACTAAGTTTTCATGGTAAGGGAGAACCAACATATTTTTAGTTGAATAAGGCTGGTTGTCCCTTTTTGAATTGTAAAACAATTCATATCAACTTAGCTGATATTCCATCTCTTCTTAAGACTTTAAATATCAAAGATATATTTAAACAACTTGATGCAATAAAAAAAAAATTTTGATAAAAAATTCCCCCCAAAATGCTGACGGATGTGTCTATAAGATTCCTTGTAAAATATGCGATAAAGTCTATTACAGTCAAACTAATAAAAGTCTTGAACTAAGATTTAACCAACGTAAATATAGCATTAGAACTGGACAAGATTCTAATGCTCTATTTTATTCATGTGAGAGATTTTAATCATCCAATTGATTTTCAAAAGGCTGAGTAAGGTTTATCAAGCAAGTCCATGTCCAGTGTTTCATAAAAAGCAGTTTTGAAAATAATATGAATATTTCTTTTGGTTTATATAAATTGGTGTGATTTATAATTAATAAAATTTGGGAAGAATTTAATGGTACATTAGACAAATTAAAAATCTTAATGCTTTGTTAGAGTATCAGTTACATGTATCGTTCCAGTCACGGTACTGTGCCTTTCTTTGTTATTTATGTACGTATATATATATATATATATATATATATATATATATATATATATATTTATATATATATATATATATTTATATATATATATATATATATATTTATATATATATATATATATATATATATATATATATATATATATTTTTTTTTTTTTTTCAACAAGTCGGTCGTCTCCCACCGAGGCAGGGTGACCCAAAAAAGAAAGAAAATCCCCAAAAAGAAAATACTTTCATCATCATTCAACACTTTCACCACACTCACACATTATCACTACTTTTGCAGAGGTGCTCAGAATACAACAGTTTAGAAGCATATACGTATAAAGATACACAACATATCCCTCCAAACTGCCAATATCCCAAACCCCTCCTTTAAAGTGCAGGCATTGTACTTCCCATTTCCAGGACTCAAGTCCGACTATAAGAAAATAACCGGTTTCCATGAATCCCTTCACTAAATATTACCCTGATCGTCAGGTCCCAAGTATCATTCGTCTCCATTCACTCCTATCTAACACGCTCATGCACGCTTGCTGGAAGTCCAAGCCCCTCGCCCACAAAACCTCCTTTACCCCCTCTTTCCAACCCTTTCGAGGACGACCCCTACCCCTCTTTCCTTCCCCTATAGATTTATATGCTTTCCATGTCATTCTACTTTGATCCATTCTCTCTAAATGACCAAACCACCTCAACAACCCCTCTTCTGCCCTCTGACTAATGCTTTTATTAACTCCACACCTTCTCCTAATTTCCACACTCCGAATTTTCTGCATAATATTTACACCACACATTGCCCTTAGACAGGACATCTCCACTGCCTCCAAACGTCTCCTCGCTGCTGCATTTACCACCCAAGCTTCACATCCATATAAGAGTGTTGGTACTACTATGCTTTCATACATTCCCTTCTTTGCCTCCATAGATAACGTTTTTTGACTCCACATATACCTCAACGCACCACTCACCTTTTTTCTATCATCAATTCTATGATTAACCTCATCCTTCATAAATCCATCCGCCATATATATATGCGTACATAAATTTCGCCAAAATCATTCTGAACCTAACGAAAAAAATATATTTCATTGTGTTTGTTTAGTATTAAATTAGTTTCTGGAGTTTATCTGGAGAGAGTTCCGGGGGTCAAAGCCCCCGCAGCCCGGTCTGTGACCAGGCCTCCTTAGGTCAGTGTCCCAGGATGCGACCCACACCAGTCGACTAACACCCAGGTACCCATTTTACTGATGGGGAACATAGACAACAGGTGGAAAGAAACACGTCCAATGTTTCTACTCTGGCTGGGAATCGAACCCAGGCCCTCACCGTGTGAAGCGAGAGCGTTAACCACCAGGCCACAAATCTAAAATATATTTAGTTGGGTTAGGCTAAAATAATTTTTTTTTTGTTATAATAAGGTTAGGTAAATTTTCTAAGATTCTTTTGGTGCAAAATTAAAATTTTTTACATCAACATTAGTGAAAAAAATACATCTTTAAACGTATAAGAGAAAATTTCAGAAAGGACTTAATTTTAAATGAGTTCTTGCTAAGTGACCAGTTTTACAAATTCGGCACGACATATATATATATATATATATATATATATATATATATATATATATATATATATATATATATATTATATATATATATATATATATATATATATATATATGTCGTGCCGAATAGGCAGAACTTGCGATCTTGGCTTAAATAGCAACGCTCATCTTGCCATATAGGACAAGTGAAAATTTGTGTATGCAATAATTTCGCAAAAATCATTCTGAACCTAACGAAAAAAAATATGTTTCACTGTGTTTGTTTAGTATTAAATTATTGTAAACAAATCTAAAATATATTTAATTGGGTTAGGCTAAAATAAATTGATCTTGTTATAATAAGGTTAGGTAAGTTTTCTAAGTTCCTTTTGGTGCAAAATTATAATTTTTTTCATCAACAATAATGAAAAAAATATATCTCTAAACGTATAAGAGAAAATTTTAGAAAGGACTTAATTTTAAATGAGTTCTTGCTAATTGACCAGTTTTACATATTCGGCACGACATATATATATATATATATATATATATATATATATATATATATATATATATATATATATGTATACGTATATGTATATGTATATATATATATATATATATATATATATATATATATATATATATATATATATATATACGTATATGTATTTATATATATATATATATATATATATATATATATATATATATATATATATATATATATATATATATATGTATATAAATGTATATATACATATATATGTATATATATATATATATATATATATATATATATATATATATATATATATATATATATATATATATATATACTATATTATATATTCATATATACATATATACATACATACATACACACATACATACATTTTTAAGTAAATAGGGTTCATCAAACGCCCAAGGGTTGAGCAACTGGTTGTCCCAAGGCTGAATATCTTCCTTTTGTTCTTAATATTTATCGTGCAAATAATTTTAAATTCTGAATTGATTCAGAGAGCCCAGGTCAAGTCATGAGGTTAACGAGAGTGACGTGTGATCGTCTCCTATTAGAACACCTGAGCCACGAAAAACAAAAGACATAATAGCCGAACTTTCAATTTGTCACTTCTTTTCTTATATATTATGTTTTTTTTCATATTTTTATACATTGAGTAATTTTCAAAACAATGACGTGTACATAAAAGCCTTTTGAATTTCCTGATAAAATTGTTCACTTTTCAGTACACACAAAGACCCCAGGTTGTCTTCAAGACCCCAGGTTGTCTTCAAGACCCCAGGTTGTCTTCAAGACCCCAGGTTGTCTTCAAGACCCCAGGTTGCCTTCAAGACCCCAGGTTGTCTTCAAGAACCCAGGTTGTCTTCAAGACCCCAGGTTGTCTTCAAGACCCCAAGTTGTCTTTAAGACCCCAGGTTGCCTTCAAGACCCCTGGTTGTCTTCAAGACCCCAGGTTGTCTTCAAGACACCAGGTTGTCTTCAAGACCCCAGGTTGTCTTCAAGACCCCAGGTTGTCTTCAAGACACCAGGTTGTCTTCAAGACCCCAGGTTGTCTTCAAGACCCCAGGTTGTCTTCAAGACCCCTGGTTGTCTTCAAGACCCCAGGTTGTCTTCAAGATCCCAGGTTGTCTTCAAGACCCCAGGTTGTCTTCAAGACCCCAGGTTGTCTTCAAGACCCCAAGTTGTCTTCAAGACCCCTGGTTGTCTTCAAGACCCCAGGTTGTCTTCAAGACCCCTGGTTGTCTTCAAGACCCCAGGTTGTCTTCAAGACCCCAGGTTGTCTTCAAGACCCCAGGTTGTCTTCAAGATCCCAGGTTGTCTTCAAGACCCCTGGTTGTCTTCAAGACCCCAGGTTGTCTTCAAGACCCCTGGTTGTCTTCAAGATCCCAGGTTGTCTTCAAGACCCCTGGTTGTCTTCAAGACCCCTGGTTGTCTTCAAGACCCCAGGTTGTCTTCAAGACCCCTGGTTGTCTTCAAGACCCCAGGTTGTCTTCAAGACCCCAGGTTGTCTTCAAGACCCCAGGTTGCCTTCAAGACCCCTGGTTGTCTTCAAGACCCCAGGTTGTCTTCAAGACACCAGGTTGTCTTCAAGACCCCAGGTTGTCTTCAAGACCCCAGGTTGTCTTCAAGACCCCAGGTTGTCTTCAAGACCCCAGGTTGTCTTCAAGACCCCAGGTTGTCTTCAAAACCCCAGGTTGTCTTTAAGATCCCAGGTTGTCTTTAAGACCCCAGGTTGCCTTCAAGACCCCTGGTTGTCTTCAAGACCCCAGGTTGTCTTCAAGAAACCAGGTTGTCTTCAAGACCCCAGGTTGTCTTCAAGACCTCAGGTTGTCTTCAAGACCCCAGGTTGTCTTCAAGACCCCTGGTTGTCTTCAAAACCCCAGGTTGTCTTCAAGACCCCTGGTTGTCTTCAAGACCCCAGGTTGTCTTCAAGACCCCAGGTTGTCTTCAAGACCCCAGGTTGCCTTCAAGACCCCAGGTTGTCTTCAAGAACCCAGGTTGTCTTCAAGACCCCAGGTTGTCTTCAAGACCCCAAGTTGTCTTTAAGACCCCAGGTTGCCTTCAAGACCCCTGGTTGTCTTCAAGACCCCAGGTTGTCTTCAAGACACCAGGTTGTCTTCAAGACCCCAGGTTGTCTTCAAGACCCCAGGTTGTCTTCAAGACACCAGGTTGTCTTCAAGACCCCAGGTTGTCTTCAAGACCCCAGGTTGTCTTCAAGACCCCTGGTTGTCTTCAAGACCCCAGGTTGTCTTCAAGATCCCAGGTTGTCTTCAAGACCCCAGGTTGTCTTCAAGACCCCAGGTTGTCTTCAAGACCCCAAGTTGTCTTCAAGACCCCTGGTTGTCTTCAAGACCCCAGGTTGTCTTCAAGACCCCTGGTTGTCTTCAAGACCCCAGGTTGTCTTCAAGACCCCAGGTTGTCTTCAAGACCCCAGGTTGTCTTCAAGATCCCAGGTTGTCTTCAAGACCCCTGGTTGTCTTCAAGACCCCAGGTTGTCTTCAAGACCCCTGGTTGTCTTCAAGATCCCAGGTTGTCTTCAAGACCCCTGGTTGTCTTCAAGACCCCTGGTTGTCTTCAAGACCCCAGATTGTCTTCAAGACCCCTGGTTGTCTTCAAGACCCCAGGTTGTCTTCAAGACCCCAGGTTGTCTTCAAGACCCCAGGTTGCCTTCAAGACCCCTGGTTGTCTTCAAGACCCCAGGTTGTCTTCAAGACACCAGGTTGTCTTCAAGACCCCAGGTTGTCTTCAAGACCCCAGGTTGTCTTCAAGACCCCAGGTTGTCTTCAAGACCCCAGGTTGTCTTCAAGACCCCAGGTTGTCTTCAAGACCCCAGGTTGTCTTCAAAACCCCAGGTTGTCTTTAAGACCCCAGGTTGTCTTCAAGACCCCAGGTTGCCTTCAAGACCCCTGGTTGTCTTCAAGACCTCAGGTTGTCTTCAAGAAACCAGGTTGTCTTCAAGACCCCAGGTTGTCTTCAAGACCTCAGGTTGTCTTCAAGACCCCAGGTTGTCTTCAAGACCCCTGGTTGTCTTCAAAACCCCAGGTTGTCTTCAAGACCCCTGGTTGTCTTCAAGACCCCAGGTTGTCTTCAAGACCCCAGGTTGTCTTCAAGACCCCAGGTTGCCTTCAAGACCCCAGGTTGTCTTCAAGATCCCAGGTTGTCTTCAAGACCCCAGGTTGTCTTCAAGACCCCAAGTTGTCTTTAAGACCCCAGGTTGCCTTCAAGACCCCTGGTTGTCTTCAAGACCCCAGGTTGTCTTCAAGACACCAGGTTGTCTTCAAGACCCCAGGTTGTCTTCAAGACCCCAGGTTGTCTTCAAGACACCAGGTTGTCTTCAAGACCCCAGGCTGTCTTCAAGACCCCAGGTTGTCTTCAAGACCCCTGGTTGTCTTCAAGACCCCAGGTTGTCTTCAAGATCCCAGGTTGTCTTCAAGACCCCACGTTGTCTTCAAGACCCCAGGTTGTCTTCAAGACCCCAAGTTGTCTTCAAGACCCCTGGTTGTCTTCAAGACCCCAGGTTGTCTTCAAGACCCCTGGTTGTCTTCAAGACCCCAGGTTGTCTTCAAGACCCGAGGTTGTCTTCAAGACCCCAGGTTGTCTTCAAGATCCCAGGTTGTCTTCAAGACCCCTGGTTGTCTTCAAGACCCCAGGTTGTCTTCAAGACCCCTGGTTGTCTTCAAGATCCCAGGTTGTCTTCAAGACCCCTGGTTGTCTTCAAGACCCCTGGTTGTCTTCAAGACCCCAGGTTGTCTTCAAGACCCCAGGTTGTCTTCAAGACCCCAGGTTGTCTTCAAGACCCCAGGTTGCCTTCAAGACCCCTGGTTGTCTTCAAGACCCCAGGTTGTCTTCAAGACACCAGGTTGTCTTCAAGACCCCAGGTTGTCTTCAAGACCCCAGGTTGTCTTCAAGACCCCAGGTTGTCTTCAAGACCCCAGGTTGTCTTCAAGACCCCAGGTTGTCTTCAAAACCCCAGGTTGTCTTTAAGACCCCAGGTTGTCTTCAAGACCCCAGGTTGCCTTCAAGACCCCTGGTTGTCTTCAAGACCCCAGGTTGTCTTCAAGAAACCAGGTTGTCTTCAAGACCCCAGGTTTGTCTTCAAGACCTCAGGTTGTCTTCAAGACCCCAGGTTGTCTTCAAGACCCCTGGTTGTCTTCAAAACCCCAGGTTGTCTTCAAGACCCCTGGTTGTCTTCAAGACCCGAGGTTGTCTTCAAGACCCCTTTCAGTCTTCAAGACCCCAGGTTGCCTTCAAGACCCCTGGTTGTCTTCAAGACCCCAGGCTGTCTTGAAGGCCTCAGGTTGTCTTCAAGACCCCTGGTTGTTTTCAAGACACTTCGCTGTCTTCGAGACACCTGGTTGTCTTCAAGACACCTCGCTGTCTTCAAGACCCCAGGTTGTCTTCAAAACCCCTGGCTGTCTTCAAGACCCCTGGCTGTCTTCAAGACACCTGGCAGTCTTCAAGACACCTGGCTGTCTTCAAGACACTTCGCTGTCTTCAAGACCCCAGGTTGTCTTCAAGACCCCAGGTTGTCTTCAAAACCTCTGGCTGTCTTCAAGACTTCTGGCTGTCTTCAAGACCCCTGGCTGTCTTCAAGACACCTGGTTGTCTTCAAGACCCATGGCTGTCTTCAAGACCCCTGGCTGTCTTCAAGACTCCTGGCTGTCTTCAAGACCCCTGGCTGTCTTCAAGGCACCTGGTTGTCTTCAATACCCCTCGCTGTCTTCAAGACCCCTGGTTGTCTTCAAGACACCTGGTTGTCTTCAAGACCCCTCGCTGTCTTCAAGACCCCTCGTTGTCTTCAAGAACCCTGGCTGTCTTCAAGACACCTGGTTGTCTTCAAGACACCTGGTTGTCTTCAAGTCCCCTCGCTGTCTTCAAGACCCCTGGTTGTCTTCAAGACACCTGGTTGCCTTCAATACCCCTCGCTGTCTTCAAGACCCCTGGTTGTCTTCAAGACACCTGTTTGTCTTCAAGACCCCTCGCTGTCTTCAAGACCCCTGGTTGTCTTCAAGACACATGGCTGTCTTCAAGACACCTGGTTGTCTTCAAGACACCTTTTTGTCTTCAAGACCACTCGATGTCTTCAAGACACCTGGTTATCTTCAAGACACCTTGTTGTCTTCAAGACCTCTCGCTGTCTTCAAGACCCCTGGTTGTCTTCAAGACCCCTGGTTGTCTTCAAGACCCCTGGTTGTCTTCAAGACTCCTGGTTGTCTTCAAGACAACTGGTTGTCTTTAAAACCCCTCGCTGTCTTCAAGACACCTGGTTGTCTTCAAGACCCCTGGTTGTCTTCAAGACCCCTGGTTGTCTTCAAGACTCCTGGTTGTCTTCAAGACAACTGGTTGTCTTCAAAACATTTCGCTGTCTTCAAGACACCTGGTTGTCTTCAAGACACCTGGTTGTCTTCAAGACCTCTTGCTGTCTTCAAGACCCCTGGTTGTCTTCAAGACCCCTGGTTGTCTTCAAGATACCTGGTTGTCTTCAAGACAACTGGTTGTCTTCAAGACTCCTGGTTATCTTGAAGACCCATGGTTGTCTTGAAGAACAATGGTTGTCTTGAAGACCCATGGTTGTCTTGAAGACCCATGGTTGTCTTGATGACCCATGGTTGTCTTGATGACCATGGTTGTCTTGAAGACACGTGGTTACCTTGAGGACCCATGGTTGTCTTGAAGACCCATGGTTGTTTTGAAGACCCATGGTTGTCTTGAAGACCCATAGTTGTCTTGAAGACCCATGGTTGTCTTGAAGACCCATGGTTGTCTTGAAGACCCATGGTTGTCTTGAAGACCCGTGGTTGTATTGAAGACCCAAGGTTGTCTTGAAGTCCCATGGTTGTCAAGAAGACTCATGGTTGTCTTGAAGACCCATGTTTGACTTCAAAACCCATGGTTGTCTTGAAGACCCATGGTTGTCTTGAAGACCCATGGTTGACTTCAAAACCCATGGTTGTCTTGAAGACCCATGGTGGTCTTGAAGACCTTTGGTTGTCTTGAAGACCCATGGTTGTCCTGAAGACCCATGGTTGTCTTGAAGACCCATGGTTGTCTTGAAGACGCATGGTTGTCTTGAAGACCCATGGTTGTCTTGAAGACCCATGGTTGTCTTGAAGACCCATGGTTGTCTTGAAGACCCATGGTTGTCTTGAAAACCCATGGTTGCCTTGAAGACCCATGGTTGTCTTGAACATCCATGGTTGTCTTGAAGACCCATGGTTGTCTTGAGGACCCATGGTTGTCTTGAAGACCTATGTTTGACTTCAAAACCCAGGGTTGTCTTGAAGACCCATGGTTGTCTTGAAGACCCATGGTTGCCTTGAAGACCCATGGTTGTCTTGAAGACCTATGGTTGTCTTGAAGACCCATGGTTGTCTTGAGGACCCACGGTTGTCTTGAAGACCCATGGTTGTCTTGAAGACTCATGGTTGTCTTGAAGACCCATGGTTGACTACAAAAAGCATGGTTGTCTTGAAGACCCATGGTTGTCTTGAAGACCCATGGTTGACTTCAAAACCCATGGTTGTCTTGAAGACCCATAGTTGTCCTGAAGACCCATGGTTGACTTCAAAACCCATGGTTGTCGTGAAGACCCATGGTTGTCTTGAAGACCCATGGACGTCTTGAAGACCCATGGTTGTCTTGAAGATCCATGGTTGTCTTGAAGACCCATGGTTGTCTTGAAGACCCTTGGTTGTCTTGAAGACCCATTGTTATCTTGAAAACCCATGGTTGTCTTGAAGACCCATGGTTGTCTTGAAGACTCATGGTTGACTTCAAAACCCATGGTTGTCTTGAAGACCCATGGTTGTCTTGAAGACCCATGGTTGTCTTGAAGACCCATGGTTGTCTTGAAGACCCATGGTTGTCTTGAAGACCCATGGTTGTCTTGGTGACCCATGGTTGTCTTGAAGAACCATGGTTGACTTCAAAACCCATGGTTGTCTTGAAGACCCATGGTTGTCTTGAAGACCCATGGTTGTCTTAAAGACCCATGGTTGACTTAAAGACCCATGGTTGACTTAAAGACCCATGGTTGTCTTAAAGACCCATGGTTGTCTTAAAGACCCATGGTTGTCTTAAAGACCCATGGTTGACTTAAAGACCCATGGTTGACTTAAAGACCCATGGTTGACTTAAAGACCCATGGTTGACTTAAAGACCCATGGTTGTCTTCAAGACCCCTGATTGTCTTGACGACCCATTGTTGTCTTGAAGACCCATGGTTGTCTTGAAGACCCATGGTTGACTTCAAAACCCATGGTTGTCTTGAAGACCCATGGCTGTCTTGAAGACCCATGGTTGTCTTGAAGACCCATGGTTGTCTTGAAGACCCATGGTTGTCTTGAAGACCCATGGTTGTCTTGAAGACCCATTGTTGTCTAGAAGACCCATGGTTGTCTTGAAGACCCATGGTTGTCTTGAAGACCCATGGTTGTCTTGAAGACCCATGGTTGTCTTGAAGACCCATGGTTGTTTTGAAGACCCATGGTTGTCTTGAAGACCCATGGTTGTCTTGAAGACCCATGGTTGTCTTGAAGACCCATTGTTGTCTTGAAGACCCATGGTTGTCTTGAAGACCCATGGTTGACTTCAAAACCCATGGTTGTCTTGAAGACCCATTGTTGTCTTGAAGACCCATGGTTGTCTTGAAGACCCATCGTTGTCTTGAAGACCCATGGTTGTCTTGAAGACCCATGGTTGTCTTGAAGACCCATTGTTGTCTTGAAGACCCATGGTTGTCTTGAAGACCCATGGTTGTCTTGAAGACCCATGGTTGTCTTGAAGACCCATGGTTGTCTTGAAGACCCATGGTTGTCTTGAAGACCCATGGTTGTCTTGAAGACCCATGGTTGTCTTGAAGACCCATTGTTGTCTTGAAGACCCATGGTTGTCTTGAAGACCCATGGTTGACTTCAAAACCCATGGTTGTCTTGAAGACCCATGGTTGTCTTGAAGACCCATGGTTGTCTTGAAGACCCATGGTTGTCTTGAAGACCCATGGTTGACTTCAAAACCCATGGTTGTCTTGAAGACCCATGGTTGTCTTGAAGACCCATGGTTGTCTTGAAGACCCATGGTTGACTTCAAAACCCATGGTTGTCTTGAAGACCCATGGTTGTCTTGAAGACCCATGGTTGTCTTAAAGACCCATGGTTGACTTAAAGACCCATGGTTGACTTAAAGACCCATGGTTGACTTAAAGACCCATGGTTGTCTTAAAGACCCATGGTTGACTTAAAGACCCATGGTTGACTTAAAGACCCATGGTTGTCTTAAAGACCCATGGTTGACTTAAAGACCCATGGTTGTCTTAAAGACCCATGGTTGTCTTGAAGACCCATGGTTGTCTTGAAGACCCATGGTTGTCTTGAAGACCCATGGTTGTCTTGAAGACCCATGGTTGTCTTGAAGACCCATGGTTGACTTCAAAACCCTAGGCTGTCTTCAAGACGGAGCTGAACAGGGATCTTAAACCAGTACCTTACCTCCTGGGCTGTGGCCTACGTTAGTTTACCTGCGGCCAGCAATTACAGCTTGGCTGATCAGGCCCTTATCCAGCGCGAGGCCTGGTCATGGACCTGACAGCGGGGGCGTTGACCCCGGAAATGCCTTCCAGGTTTCCAGGTGTACAATGCATTTACCTTATTTATGTTAGTAATAAGTAGATCACATATTGTCAGCTGACTGGTGGATCACATATTGTCAGCTGACTGGTGGATCACATATTGTCAGCTGACTGGTGGATCACATATTGTCAGCTGACTGGTGGATCACATATTGTCACCTGACTGGTGGATCACATATTGTCAGCTGACTGGTGGATCACATATTGTCAGCTGACTGGTGGATCACATATTGTCAGCTGACTGGTGGATCACATATTGTCAGCTGACTGGTGGATCACATATTGTCAGCTGACTGGTGGATCACATATTGTCAGCTGACTGGTGGATCACATATTGTCAGCTGACTGGTGGATCACATATTGTCAGCTGACTGGTGGATCACATATTGTCAGCTGACTGGTGGATCACATATTGTCAGCTGACTGGTGGATCACATATTGTCAGCTGACTGGTGGATCACATATTGTCAGCTGACTGGTGGATCACATATTGTCACCTGACTGGTGGATCACATATTGTCAGCTGACTGGTGGATCACATATTGTCACCTGACTGGTGGATCACATATTGTCAGCTGACTGGTGGATCACATATTGTCAGCTGACTGGTGGATCACATATTGTCAGCTGACTGGTGGATCACATATTGTCAGCTGACTGGTGGATCACATATTGTCAGCTGACTGGTGGATCACATATTGTCAGCTGACTGGTGGATCACATATTGTCAGCTGACTGGTGGATCACATATTGTCAGCTGACTGGTGGATCACATATTGTCATCTGACTGGTGGATCACATATTTTCAGCTGACTGGTGGATCACATATTGTCAGCTGACTGGTGGATCACATATTGTCACCTGACTGGTGGATCACATATTGTCAACTGACTGGTGGATCACATATTGTCAGCTGACTGGGGGATCATATATTTTCAGCTGACTGGTGGATCACATATTGTCACCTGACTGGTGGATCACATATTGTCACCTGACTGGTGGATCACATATTGTCACCTGACTGGTGGATCACATATTGTCACCTGACTGGTGGATCACATATTGCCATCTGACTGTGGGATCATATATTTTCAGCTGACTGGTGGATCACATATTGTCATCTCACTGGTGTACCTCATATTGTCATCTGACTGGGGGATCACTTATTGTCATCTGACTGGTGTATCCCATATTGTCATCTGACTGGTGGATCATATATTGTCATCTGACTGGGGGATCACATATTGTCAACTGACTGGTGTATCCCATATTGTCATCTGACTGGTGGATCATATATTGTCATCTGACTGGGGGATCACATATCGTCATATGACTGTGGGATCACATATTGTTATCTGACTGTTGGATCACATATTGTTATCTGACTGTTGGATCACATATTGTTATCTGACTGTTGGATCACATATTGTTATATGACTGGTGGATCACATATTGTTATCTGACTGATGGATCACATATAGTTATCTGACTGTTGGATCACATATTGTTATCTGACTGTTGGATCACATATTGTTAGCTGACTGTTGGATCACATATTGTTATCTGACTGGTGGATTACACATTGTTATCTGACTGGTGGATCATATATTGTCATCTGACTGGGGGATCATATATTGTCAACTGACTGGGGGATCACATATCGTCATATGACTGTGGGATCACATATTGTTATCTGACTGTTGGATCACATATTGTTATCTGACTGTTGGATCACATATTGTTAGCTGACTGGTGGATCACATATTGTTAGCTGACTGGTGAATCACATATTGTTATCTGACTGTTGGATCACATATTGTGATCTGACTGGTGGATAACATATTGTTAACTGACTGGTGGATCACATATTGTCATATGACTGTTGGATCACATATTGTTAGCTGACTGTTGGATCACATATTGTTATATGACAGTTGGATCACATATTGTTATCTGACTGTTGGTTCACATATTGTTATCTGACTGTTGGATCACATATAGTTATCTGACTGTTGGATCACATATTGTTAGCTGACTGTTGGTTCACATATTGTTATCTGACTGGTGGACCATATATTGTTATCTGACTGTTGGATCACATATTGTTATCTGACTGTTGGATCACATATTGTTAGCTGACAGTTGGATCACATATTGTTATCTGACTGGTGGATCACATATTGTTATCTGACTGTTGGATCACATATAGTTATCTGACTGTTGGATCACATATTGGTATCTGACTGGTGGATCACATACTGTTATCTGACTGTTGGATCACATATTGTTATCTGACTGTTAGATCACATATTGTTATCTGACTGTTGGATCACATATTGTTATCTGATTGTTGGATCACATATTGTTATCTGACTGTTTGATCACATATTGTTATCTGACTGTTTGATCACATTTTGTTATCTGACTGTTGGATCACATATTGTCACGTGACTGGTGGATCACATATTGTTATCTGACTGTTGGATCACGTATTGTTATCTGTCTGGTGGATCACATATTGTTATCTGACTGGTGGATCACATATTGTTATCTGACTGATGGCTCATATATTCTTACCTGGCTGGTGGATCACGTATTGTTATCTGACTGTTGGATCACATATTGTTATCTGATTGTTAGATCACATATTGTTATCTGACTGTTGGATCACATATTGTTATCTGACTGTTGGATCACATATTGTTATCTGACTGTTGGATCGCATATTGTTATCTGACTGGTGGATCACATATTGTTATCTGACTGTTGGATCACATATTGTTAACTGTCTGGTTGATCACATATTGTTATCTGACTGTTGGATCGCATATTTTTATCTGACTGGTGGATCACATATTGTTATCTGACTGTTGGATCACATATTGTTAACTGACTGGTTGATCACATATTGTTATCTGACTGTTGGATCACATATTGTTATCTGACTGTTGGATCACATATTGTTAACTGACTGGTTGATCACATATTGTTATCTGACTGTTGGATCACATATTGTTAACTGACTGGTTGATCACATATTGTTATCTGAGTGTTGGATCACATATTGTTATCTGACTGGTGGATCACATATTGTTATCTTACTGTTGGATCAGATATTGTTATCTGACTGTTGGATCACATATTGTTATCTGACTGCTGGATCACACATTGTTATCTGACTGGTGGATCACATATTGCTATCTTACTGTTGGATCAGATATTGTTATCTAACTGTTGGATCACATATTGTTATCTGACTGTTGGATCACATATTGTTATCTGACTGGTGGATCATATATTGTTATCTGACTGTTGGATCACATATTGTTATCTGACTGGTGGATCACATATTGTTATCTGACTGGTAGATCACATATTGTCAGCTGACTGGTGGATCACATATTGTCAGCTGACTGGTAGATCACATATTGTTATCTGACTGGTAGATCACATATTGTCAGCTGACTGGTGGATCACATATTGTCAGCTGACTGGGAGATCACATATTGTTTTCTGACTGGTGGATTACACATTGTTATCTGACTGGTGGACCATATATTGTTATCTGACTGTTGGATCACATATTGTTATCTGACTGTTGGATCACATATTGTTTGCTGACTGCTGGATCACATATTGTTAGCTGACTGGTGGATCACATACTGTTATCTGACTGTTGGATCACATATTGTGATCTGACTGGTGGATCACATATTGTTATCTGACTGGTGGATCACATATTGTCATATGACTGTTGGATCACATATTGTTATCTGACTGTTGGATCACATATTGTCATATGACTGTTGGATCACATATTGTTATCTGACTGTTGGATCACATATTGTTATATGACAGTTGGATCACATATTGTTATCTGACTGGTGGATCACATATTGTTATCTGACTGTTGGATCACATATAGTTATCTGACTGTTGGATCACATATTGGTATCTGACTGGTGGATCACATACTGTTATCTGACTGTTGGATCACATATTGGTATCTGACTGGTGGATCACATACTGTTATCTGACTGGTGGATCACATATTGTTATCTGACTGTTGGAAGACATATTTTTATCTGACTGGTGGATCACATATTGTTATCTGACTGTTGGATCACATATTTTTAACTGACTGGTTGATCACATATTGTTATCTGACTGTTGGATCACATATTGTTATCTGAGTGTTGGATCACATATTGTTATCTGACTGGTGGATCACATATTGTTATCTTACTGTTGGATCAGATATTGTTATCTGACTGTTGGATCTCATATTGTTATCTGACTGTTGGATCACATATTGTTATCTTACTGTTGGATCAGATATTGTTATCTAACTGTTGGATCACATATTGTTATCTGACTGGTGAATCACATATTGTTATCTGACTGTTGGATCACATATTGTTATCTGACTGTTGGATCACATGTTGTTATCTGACAGTTGGAGCACATATTGTTATCTGACTGGTGTATCACTTATTGTTATCTGACTGTTGGATCACATATTCTTAGCTGACTGGATGATCACATATTGTTATCTGACTGTTGGATCACATATTGTTATCTGACTGTTTGATCACATATTGTTATCTCACTGTTGGATCACATATTGTTATCTGACTGGTGGATCACATATTGTTATCTGGCTGTTGGATCACATATTGTTATCTGACTGGTAGATCGCATATTGTCAGCTGACTTGTAGATCACATATTGTTATCTGACTGTTGGATCTCATATTGTCATCTGACTGGTGGATCACATATTGTTATCTGACTGGTGGATCACATATTGTCATATGACTGTTGGATCACATATTGTTATCTGACTGTTGGATCACATATTGTCATATGACTGTTGGATCACATATTGTTATCTGACTGTTGGATCACTTATTGTTATATGACAGTTGGATCACATATTGTTATCTGACTGGTGGATCACATATTGTTATCTGACTGTTGGATCACATATAGTTATCTGACTGTTGGATCACATATTGGTATCTGACTGGTGGATCACATACTGTTATCTGACTGTTGGATCACATATTGGTATCTGACTGGTGGATCACATACTGTTATCTGACTGGTGGATCACATATTGTTATCTGACTGTTGGAAGACATATTTTTATCTGACTGGTGGATCACATATTGTTATCTGACTGTTGGATCACATATTTTTAACTGACTGGTTGATCACATATTGTTATCTGACTGTTGGATCACATATTGTTATCTGAGTGTTGGATCACATATTGTTATCTGACTGGTGGATCACATATTGTTATCTTACTGTTGGATCAGATATTGTTATCTGACTGTTGGATCTCATATTGTTATCTGACTGTTGGATCACATATTGTTATCTTACTGTTGGATCAGATATTGTTATCTAACTGTTGGATCACATATTGTTATCTGACTGGTGAATCACATATTGTTATCTGACTGTTGGATCACATATTGTTATCTGACTGTTGGATCACATGTTGTTATCTGACAGTTGGAGCACATATTGTTATCTGACTGGTGTATCACTTATTGTTATCTGACTGGTGGATCACATATTGTCAACTGACTGGTGGGTCACATATTGTCAGCTGACTGGTGGATGACATATTGTCAGCTGACTGGTGGATCACATATTTTCATCTGACTGGTGGATGACATATTGTCAGCTGACTGGTGGATCACATATTTTCAGCTGATTGGTGGATCACACTTTGTCATCTGACTGGTGGATCACATATTGTTTTCTGACTGGTGGATCACATATTTTTGACTGACTTGGGGATCACATATTGTCAGCTGACTGGTTGATCACATATTGTCATCTGACTGATGGATTACATATTTTCGGCTGACTGAGGGATCACATATTGTCAGCTGACTGGTGGATCACGTATTGTCATCTGACTGGTGGATCACATATTGTCAGCTGACTGGAGGATCACATATTGTCATCTGACTGGTGGATCACATATTGTCAGCTGACTGGTAGATCACATATTGTCATCTGACCGGTGGATCACATATTGTCATCTGACATGTGGATCACATATTGTTATCTGACTGGTGGATCACATATTGTTAGCTGACTGGTGGATCACATATTGTCATCTGACTGATGGATCACATATTGTCATCTGACTGGTGGATCACATATTGTCAGTTGACTGGTGGATCACATATTGTCAGTTGACTGGTGGATCACATATTGTCAGCTGACTGGTGGATCACATATTGTCATCTGACTGGTAGATCACATATTGTCATCTGACTGGTAGATCACATATTGTCATCTGACTGGTAGATCACATATTGTCAGCTGACTGGTGGATCACATATTGTCATCTGACTGATAGGAATAATGAAACAATGATGAGGAAGAAGATGACGAGAAAAAAGAGGACGAAGAGGTGGAAGTAGAAGACGATGGCGTTAATAACAATAGCATAATACCATATGAATAGAAAGAAAAAACTGTAAAACACGAAAGGAGAAGAAAATGCATTCAAATGAAATAGAAGAAAAAATTGGAAGATGAGAGTGAAGAAATAAGCTTGGGGAAAGATGGTGTGTGTGAGTGAGTGGCTTGGTTGCCTCACCTCATAAATATTCATGATGGCTGAGATGTATAGCTGTGAGTAGTCAGGTCCAGCTCGCAGTTAACTCCTGGGGTGTGGCTTGACTCAGTTCCAGCACTGGGACGCCGTTCCGTCTCTCTTTTTCTCTATTTATCTATCTTTATTTGTATTTATTTCCCACGCATTTCTTAAAACCTCTCCTCTATTTCGTTTGATCGTTTTCCCCTCAACAACCCTACATGAGACCTGGTCACAGACCTGGCTGCGGAGGCGTTGACCCCCAGAACTCTCTCCAGGTAAACTTCTGGTAAACTGATCACCTTCCCATGAGCACTCCTCCAGCGCTCTCTTCTGCGCCCCCTCTTGCTTCCACAAGTCTCCAGGAGTGATGAATATGTGTGAAAATTAGCCGCGGCAAATTGTTGCCTGAACAGCTGTGAACAAGACTACAGACGGTATCTTGTGAGTTAGTAATTACAGCCCCTACAGCGGCGCCACCGTCAGAAGCAGCGAGGTGTATGTTCCTCCTCCTCCTCCTTCCAAACGCACACACACGTACACACACACACACACACACACACACGCACACACACACACACACAAACACACACACACACACACACACACACACACACACACACACACACACACACACACACACCCACTCACACACACACACACACACAAAGCGATATGATAACGTACAAAATACTGAGAGAAATTGACTGGAAGGATTATTGGAGAGACAAGAACACAAACACGAAGGGACAGCTGGAAGTCGGAAACATAGATAAGTCACAAGGATGTTGGTAAGTTCTTCTTCAGGAAGTGTAAAACCTGGAGAGTGAAGTGTTAGAGGCATTATGTGAACATAAATTTATGAATACAGATAAATGGTTGAGAGAACCAGTAAGAAGAGGTACGATAAGGCACTAGATGCTAAGAAAGAGCGAAATCAGTAGAGACTAAAAAGAGGCGGGACCATGAGCTGGAACTCGACCAGAATGTCTTTCTCAAACCTAAACGCACTGACAAAAATATTCGCCAAACCCATCATCAGTGGTACTCAAGCAATAAGCTTGAATAAACCTTTTAACTCATGTACAAGTCCCGCTCAAATTAAACCCCTCTCACTCATGTATTTATCTAGCCTATATTTGAAACTAAATAAGGTTATAGCTTCAATGATCGTATTAGAATGTTCCGCTTATCGATTACTTTATTTCGAAACCAGTATTTTTCTATATCCTTTCAGTATTTTTACTTATCCAATTTGAATCCATTAGTTCTAGTTCTTTCTTGAAGGGATATTACCAGAACCTTATTTATATCTCCTTTATTTACGCCCATCTTCCACTAATATACATCCATCAATGTCTCCCATCATTCCAAGTCTAATAAAGAATGTAGGTTCAGAAATTTCAATCTTTCTTCGTATGGGAGATATCTGATGTAATAAATTAATTTTGTCATTCTTCTCTAAATGTTTTCTAACGAATTTATATTCATTGTGTAATATGGGTACCAGAACCGAGCTGCAATATTCTAATGATATGTAGAGCTTGTGGAATATATTATACAATATATTATACAATAATTGTATAATAAAATATGATGCTGATTTGACCCTTTCGAGAAATTTCGAGTGGGGAGTGTGGAACAGCTGCCATTTGTAATTTGTGGGCAGTGGTTGTCGTGGAAAATTCAGCTAATAATCCGGGGTTCTCGTGGTCAAATTGTTTTTTTTTTCGGCCTGAATTTGTAATAGGAACCTGTGCTAAAGAATTGGGACTGGAAATTTGCAGGACCTAACTGGCCAGTGTAGGCAGGTGTTGTGGTGTGATCCATCTATAGTAAATAAATGGTAAGTGATAATACGAATTTCTTTTGTGTACCCAGGAAGCCTAATTATGCAATCCAAAATTTTAATTTACCAGAGCAGCTGGTTTTAATATTGTAATTATTAATTTAATGCCAGGACTAGCTTTTTGTGTGAGTGGTGATGAACTGGGCATCGAAGGAGTAACAGTCCTGTGACTTATCTCACCCAAATTACTTGTTTGCAATAATTCAGGTAAAACCCTGTAAATTTCAAGCAGGTAACACTGGTCAACAACCAAAATGCTTCCGAGATCAGAGTAGCAATTTACAGCTAATTTTAGGTCACTGATAATGAATATCATGGTTAAAATCTTTGTCAGCTCTACTTTCCAATATACACCTACGGGTTACAACAGGCTCCAACAGGCTTGCGGCAGCGTGTTTCTTACCACACTCACAGTCTCCCTGCCCTTCATTATTGTTTCAGCTATGCAAGTCTATATTTTGAGGTGAAAGGTAGGTGATTTTCTTAACCAAACATTTTTTAAACTTATAATACTATTCACTAAGCAAGCTATTGATATGCATGTCAGGCATATTACATTAATTTTATTTTCCTACTGAATGATATAAATACTTCTGCTTAGGTGTCAGGCTCGGTATTATAATGATGAATTAATGAATAAATTATCTTTTAATAGTATAACTGTTTATTGTTTTCTTCTTTCAGGTGCCTCGTACTTGTGTGAATAGGGCAGGCAACTTCTGCTACATTTGTGGGGAGGCGACCTTGGCATCACAGAAGCGCCGTATAACTGCTATGGTTAGAAAGGCATATCGCCTATACTTTGGATGCAAGATTGGTTACAAAGATAAGAACTGGGCTCCACACATATGCTGCAACAATTGTGCTACTAACCTTAGCCAATGGTTGAACAGGAAGAGGAAAGGAATGCCTTTTGCTGTGCCAGTGACATGGCGGGAGCCAACAGACCGTATCAACAATTGTTATTTCTGCAAGGTACCTCCAATACAAAAGGGCTTGTCAAAGAATAAAAAGTGGTCCATTGAATATCCAAACATTCCAGCAGCTATTCGCCCAGTTCCACATGGAGAAGGTCTACTTGTCCTGTTTCCCCAAATCGGTAACCTTCGAGTCAAATGAAGAAAGTGGTGAGGAGGAAGAAGAGAAGGATGACAGTGCTGGATTACAGAGTGACCGAAACTTTGATGAAGCACACTCCTCTAGGCCACATCTCATAACAAAAGGGGAACTCCATGACCTTGTCAGTGATCTACAACTACCCAAAAAATACGGCAGAGCTGCTAGGCTCTCGTGGAATCTCCTAGCAGCTAATGTGAAGATTTCAAAATTTCGTGACCATCAGCAGCAGATCAACGATTTCTTCGTAATGGAAGGTGATTTAGTGGCCTGTAACAATATTAATGGTCTGATGGAAGCACTTGGCATCAACTACGAACCCAGTCACTGGAGACTGTTCGTAGATTCGTTAAAACCAAACCTGAAAGGTGTCTTGCTGAATAACGGCAATAATAAACCATCAGTTCCTGCGGGCTATGAACCACACATGAAAGAGAATATAAAGCATATATTGCAATGCATGAAATATGATGAACATCAATGGCAGCTCTGTGGTGACTTTTAAAGGTTGTTGCTCTTGTGATGAACTTGCAGGGCGGATGCACCAAGTACTGCTGCTTCTGTGTGAATGGGACAGCCGTGAAAGAGGTTCCCACTACATCAGAAGAGACTGGCCATCTCGTCAGTCATTGGAGCCTGGGATGAAAAATGTTCAACATCCACCTCTCATTGAACCAAACTAAATTTCGCTGCCACCACTATACATAAAACTGGGGCTCATGAAAAACTTTGTAAAAACTATGGGTAAATCCGGTCAGGGATTCGAGTATTTATCATTAAAATTCCCCTCAGTGAGTAAAACTAAGATGAGAGAGGGAGTCTTCAATGGTCCTCAGATTCGAGAGCTTCTTGAAGATGGTAACTTTGAATCAGACCTTCATGGTGAGGAGAAAGCTGCTTAGGAAGAATTCAAGTTAGTGATGAAGGGATTTCTCGGAAACAGAAGGGAAGGCAACTATGAAGAATTGGTGGAAAACCTCATCAAGGCTTACAAGAACATGAGATATAACGTGTCACTTAAAATCACAATCAGACTTTTTTTTCCCAGCGATCTGTGGGGCAGTTATTGATGAACATGGTGAAAGGTTTCACACTGTTCATCAATAACATGTTCAACTGTGAGTTCCATCTTAAGCCTGCCGCGCCACTTCCGGTTAATATCAATCAATGGGGTACTGACCTTTATTCGTCACAGTAGGCAGTGTATATAGCCAGCTGATGGTGGCAATCTCTGGTTGTGGGTGGTCAATACCCACACCGGTATACAGAGTACAGATGAATATTCAAGGTCTCGAATACTTACGCGGAGGTAGAAGGCCGGGATACCTGAGAAATACCTTGTGAATCCATTACAGCTGCCTGCTCTTGTTACCGAGGGTGCTTGCACGCTGCTGTTACCTAAGTACACGACTGATAATTTACCGAGCACGGCCGGGGATTTGTGTATCTCGGTTACTAGGTTTTCTGAGACTGATCCCACAGCTCAGTCTACCGGCACTCAATCTGCCGGGCTGGGGTGCCTAAAGCATAATTAATGTATGAGACATATAATTACTACAATAAGCTAAAGACTATCTCTATCTTAGCTTAATATATGTAGTAGTTATGTAGTAAATGTAGTGAACATTTACTTCTTAGAAATTAAGTATATACAGAATTGACACCTCTCTATGCGTCATGCCCTCCTGCCCAACATTCCCCCACCTGGCAGGTGGGCAAAATGGTTCTGGAAAATACTGATATTTTCCACATGTTAATGAACTAGACACATATGCAACACTTGGGTATCTTTAATGAGGAAACGTTTGGCCACACAGTGGCTTCATTAGTTATCAACAAAGAAGAATGATGACGATCAGGAGGAGTTTGAGGTACTCAGTTCCTCAGCCTTGAGTCGATGTGATCAGTCGATCAATCTTGAAAAGAATACAGCATAAGCGCGAAGAAGTGGCTTATATAATGAAGACCTACTTCCACATGTGGATTTGTCCACTGTTATATCGTCGACGACTGCTCAACTTTACCTGTCTACAGTATATTAGCCATTTCTTCGCGCTTATGTTGCATTCTTTTCAAGACTGATGGACTGATTACATCGACTCCAAGCTGAGGGACTGATTACCTCAAACTTTTTCTCAACTTCACAATTCTTCTTTGTTTAGACCTGATGAACCCACTGCGTGGCCAAACGTGTCCTGAATAAAGATACTCAAGAATTGCACATATATCTAATTCATCAAGTGTAGAGCTGTAGTATAACCTCTGGATTCCTGTACATTATATATCTTAATATAATCCCAGTAATATGCTTACCATATTACGTACACTTAGGCAATGCTATCTTGGCTTCAGGTTGCTGCATACCATAGCTCCCAAGTCCTTTATGCATTCTGAATAAGTGCTAGGATTACCTACTTTACCGAAGTTCAGGACTTTTCATTTCTCTACAGTGAACCGCATCTGCCACTTTTCTGACCACGACATAAGTTTTTCTGAATCGTCCTGAAGTTCATTAGTACCTTCCTCTGAATCAATTATCCTGCCTATTTTTGTGTCGTCTCTGAATTTGCTCATGTCACATGTTATTATGAGTAATACTGGGCCTAAAACTGATCTTTGTGGGACACCAATTGTAACTGATCCTCACTCAAATTTCACCCCGTTTATGCAGTCTCTGCTTCCTGTTGGTCAGCCACGCCCTAATCCATAGCAGGACTTTTTCCCAATGCTATGAGTTGACATTTTCTTTAGCCATTTGTGTGGCACTCTTAAAACGCTTAATAAAATCCAAATAAATAATATTGTTTTATTTATTATGAGAAGCTGCCCCAGATGCTTTACTTGAGAAAGTTAGTAAATTAGTCAGACAGACAGGACCTACTCCTCGTGAATCATTGTTGAGCATCATAAATCAAATTATGTTTATCAAGATGATGTCTTATAATATCAGCTATAAATGACTAATAATTTGCCTACAATTGAGGTTAGGCTTACTGGGCGTTAATTTGACGACAATAATTATAATATCTTTATTTCTACAAGTACATGTACAATGTATATAGGCCTAGCTGACATCAGTGATATACTACTATATAGAAAGCTCATTGTTATTTAGAGCATTTCTGGCAAATTAGGTAAATTTTGTCCAAAGATGCGACCCACACCAGTCGACTGACTAACACCCAGGTACACATTTTACTGATAGGTAAATAGGGACAACAGGTGTAAGAAACACGCCCAGTGCTTCCACCCTTGCCGGGAATCGAGCTAAGGACCGTCAGTGTGTGAAGCAAAAGCTTTGTCTACCAGGCCAAGGGCTACCCGACTTATCCCCTGTTTAAAAATAAGAATTACATTAGCCATCTTTCTACATCTCATACACTTCACCTGAGTTGTCTCATAGCCTCATAAATTAAAGAAAAAATAACACTAATGCATAGCAAGAAAGTTATGTATCATCACTAGCTCCCCCTCCTTTCCCCCAGGAAAAACAATATGCCTACACAAGCCATGCCCTCCCTCCACTCTCCCTTGTCAGCACCCACACTCGTCAACCCTCCCTCAGCGATAGGGTGGCGGCGTTGGAGGTAAATCCTGCGAGCTCACTGGTAAACTGGACAATCCACAAGAAAGCGAAGAACCGAAATAGGGACCCAACAAACCTCAAAGAGAGGAATAGGGTGTCGTTCCATAAGATACCCATGGGTAAGGCGAGTATGGTCGATGAGGAGACGGGAAAGCGCAGTCTTCTGAAAACAGCAACGGTGGTAAGAACATGGCCACAAACCTAAAAGCGGTTTAACAGAGTGCAATTTGTTATGGTGTATGTTCGACCACCGTTGTTGCCAACGGCTGCGAAGACAGGCAGAGATGACTGTAATATAATCCCTGTACGGAATACCTCTATAGGAAACCGAAGGGTCGTGTACCGCTGACCGCACAGCATTCGCCTATTCATTGCCCAGCACATCAACATGACCAGGGACCCAACAGAAAACGACGTCTTTGTTTTTGCTAGACACGGCGCAACCAAAGTTGATTACGAAGGACCAATGGATGTGGGGAATCAAATTGTTTAATGGCCTGTAAAGCACTGAGGGAATCTGAAATAATCACAAACACCGAAATAGACATGTCTGTAATACGGAGAAGCACAATTTGGATGGCAAATAACTCAGCTGTAAAAATGCTAGCTTAGTCTAACAAATGACCCCAGATAACATCGTCAAGGAACACCACCACGAACCCAACACCGTGAGAAGATTTAGAACCATCTGTATGAACAGCGATGGAATGCACATGTGACCGGAAGTGATCAAGAAAAGGAGAGCGAGAAGCAGCCAAAGGTAGGAGATCTTTGGCGCACGGTAGTAGAGGAGAACAGATACGAACCGTCGAAACGTCTTAAGGGGGAAGGGAAAAGGCAGACACTATATGAACATACACGGGAGGCAACTGAAAAGAAGACTGGAGTGGGTGAAGACGAAGGGAAAACCGTCGGAGTAGTCAAGGGCGCCGAACAAATAACGGGATTCTACTAACGTCTGAGACCAGCCTATACATAGAAGGAACACGGAGGTCCAGAGAGCGGAAAAAGTAACGAAGACAATGAGCATCACGGCGATCGGCTATGGAAGGAACATTTGCCGTAGCATAGAGGCTTTCAACAGGGGATGAACGAAAGGCACCAAGGCATAAACGTACACTCTGATGATGAAGGAGATCAAACTTAGAAAGACTTGTAGGAGAAGCCGCAGAGCAGACTTGATCGCCATAATATAGCTTGGACAAGACTAAGGTGGAATGTAAATGGAGGATAGTCCGGCGATCTGCTTCCTATGAACGATGCACAAGAATTTTAAGGAGATTCAGCCGACCAAGGCAAACTGCCTTCGAAGAGGAGATGTGAGGTTTCCCTGTAAACCGGGGATCGAATAGGAGACCTAGAAACTTAACCATATCAAATTGAGGGATACGTGAGCCCTGTAGATACAATGAAATATCTGGTAATGAAATGGGTTTTCGTACTAGGAAATTTGAAACAATGAGAAGTGGCCCAGTGGGAATCATGGTCAATCGCATCCTGAAGGAAGGCCGCACCAGGCGATAGTCAGCGCCTGTGTAAGCTATAACAAAGTCATACATAAAGTGACTACCAAATATGCTATAGAAGAACGGAAGGTAGGTCATTTATAGCCAAATGAAAAAGGTGGTGCTAAGGACACCACCTTGTGGGACACCCTCGGCGTGAACAAAGTCAGAGGAAAGCGAGGCGCCAACACGAACACGAAAATGTCTTTCAGATAAGAAAGCAGCTAGGAAGGTCGGTAGACTGCCTCGGAGGCCTAAGATATGGGCCTGGGCTACGATGTCATACCTCCAGGTGGTGTCATATGCTTTCTCTAGGTCAAAAAAGACTGCTAAGATGGAGTGTTTATTAGGAAAGTCATTTCGCACATATGTATCTAAGCATTGAGTCCAAAGTAGAACGGCTCTTGCAAAAGCCATATTGGCGAGGAGAAAGACTATTGTGAGTCTCCAAATACCATATCAGACGTCTATTCACTAATCGTTCCATCAACTTGCAGACTACACTGGTCAGAGCAATGGGACGATAGTTAGAGGTACCAAGTGCCGAAGTACCTGGTTTGAGAAACGGAAATACAGTTGTAGATTTTCATTGATGAGGGAGAACCCATCGATTCCAAACAAGATTGGAAAGGCGCTAAAAGATTGCAAGGGCTGTAGAATGCAATTGTTGTAGCATATGGATACGAATATATTCGGGCCCAGCTGCCGATGACCAGCAAGCGGAAAGCGTGGACTCTAGCTCTACGAGAATAACAGGTACAGTATATGGCTTCATCCCACTGGAAGAGAAATCCTAGGGCGATTGCTCCCTGGCAGACTTAGAAGCGAGAAACGAGGGACAGTGGTGAAACCCTTGGAAGAAACGGACAAGATAGTTCCTGATTTCCATGGCAACCTCAAGAGGTTCGGCAACCTCAAGAGGTTCTGCAACACTAACACCAACCACCAGCAAAATAGGAGCTGGGTCCAGAGAGTACTTGCTACACAACTTCCGTACCTTATTCCAAACTGCACACATAGGGAAAGTCGAGGTAACAGTAGAAACGTAGTCTTGCCAACAAGTGCGTTTAGCGTTGCTCATAACACTGCAAGCGACTACACTTGCTCGCTAAAAATCTAAAAGACGATCTTTGTTCCGATTATATCGATAATCCCATGCAGCACGTTTCAAATGCATTTCACGGGCACACGCATTAGAGCAGCAAGGCAAGCATGTCTGAGAATGCCTGCCTGAGGTTTGAGGAATAGAACGTCGCACCGCAGTAACAACTAAGGTCGAGAACTAGTGCACCAGCTCATCAATAGAGGACGAAGATGGGTCCTCACAAAAGGAGTAAAGTGAGAGTATAAGTCCCAGTTTGCTCGTCCAAACTGCCAACGAGGGCTACGAGGCAGTCGGGAATACATAACAGAAGTAATAACAACAACAACAATAATAATAATAATAATAATAATTGTAATAATAATAATAATAATAATAATAATAATAATAATAATAATAATAATAATTATCATAATAATAATATTATTATTATTATTATTATTATAATATCTTTATTTGCTACAAGTATATGTACCAGGTATACAGGCCTAGCTGACATCAGTGACATACTACTGTTATGCAGAACATTTCGGGCAAATTAGGTCAAGTTTTGTCCAGGGATGCTACCCACAGTAGTCAACTAACACTCCAGGTACCCATTTTACTGATGGGTGAACATAGACAACTTGTGCAAGGAAACACGTTCCATGTACCCATCCCATCGCCTGGAATCGAACGCGGACCCTCACCGTGTGAAGAGAGAGATTTTGCCACCAGGCCACGGGAAACCATGAATAATAATAGGAAAGTGATTACTGTCATGCAAATCCGGGAGAACAGACCAGACCAATTGTAATCAAGGGCAATTGACAAGGAACACATAGAAAAATCGCCTAACAACAAGTTGGGGTCGACAGAGAAGGGATCAAGAACGCAACATCTGAGATACAGAATGCACGGGAAGGGGAGATATATAAAGAGCAAACTGTATACCACCTGTGCAAATAAATACTGGCTGCAGTATAATGCAGCTGAGAACGAACAAAGACTTGATGAAACAGTGCACCAACATGCACAAGAAGCACACCCTGATTAAAAGTTTCATCAGAAAAGGGTTCAGAAGAATGCAACAGCACATAGCCCGAAATGGGACGGAAAAACTGCTAAACGAACCTTAGTCTCTTGTAACCCAACACATATTGGGGAAAACTGAGAGAGCAACACTTTGAGCTCTCCCTGATTACCACTGAGGCCACGAATATTCCATTGTAAATAAGTCATTATTCACTAAGACAGGTATGCTAACAATGATAAGCAATAAAATCTATGGGCAAGTTGGGTTAGTGAAGTCAATGTGTGGAGGCAACGGAAAGTGTGTAAGCAAGAAGGAATCAGAATGATGTGAAGGAAAAGATTGCTGCAAGCATTGTGAAAAATAAGAATGGGCATAAGAGGTGCACAGGTGTCCATTGAGAGTTTCATCTCAGCAATATAGTTGGAGATAACATCAAGTGTTTCAGCAGACAAGGAATATGCCGATACCATGGCTTCAGAGACAGGTGAGGTAGAGCAAGTAAAGATCAGGGAGACTATGGATGAAACCAGAGAGGTCTGAGAGGGGAGGGAAGTATGAATCTGGAGAGATATGCTGGCCAGGACAGAATTGTCCTGCAGTAGAACAGAAGAGGAAGGAGGCTGAAGGGGGACTAGGGAATAAGTTTGGGGGGGAACAAGAGAAGAGGGGACCACACGAGGGGGGGTGAACTTCCACCTTCGTTTGAGAGTTAGAAAGGGGTCGAGAACTGTGCACCGAGGCCGAAAAGGAGAACTGCTATTCTACCCCCGCCAACGCATCTCTCGAATTTCATACTCTCCTACCCTCTCAGACCTCTTTGGTTCCCTCCATAGTCTCCCTGACCTCTACTTGCTCTACCTCACCTGTCTCTGAGATCATAGTATTGTCATCATTATTCACTGAGACACTTGATACTATCTCCAGCTATTTTGTGGAGACGAAACCCTCGGTTGACACCGACACGCCTCCTCCTACCCCTTCTTATTTTTCACAACCCTCGCATCAGTCTTTTCCTTCACAGCATTCTTATTCCTCCTTGCTTATGCACTTACCGTTGCCTCCACACATTGACTTAACCGACTCTCATAGCCCATAGATTTTATCGCTTTTTATTGCTGGCATAGCAGTTTTTGAAAATAAGTCTTATTTACAATGGAATATTCGTGGCCTCAGGGGTAATCTTGGAGAGCTCCAGGTGTTGCTCTCCCAGTTTTTCCCAGTATGTGTTGGGTTACTAGAGCCCAAAATTCGTTCAGCTGTTATTCGTCCCGTTTCAGGCTATGGGCTGTTGCATTCTTCTGACCCCTTTCCCGATGAATCATTTAATGAGAGCGCGCTTCTTTCGCAAGTTGGTATGCCATATCAACAGGTCTTTGTTCATTCCCGCTGTATTATACTGCAACCCGTATTTATTTGCACAGATTGTATACAGTTTGCTCTCTATATCTCTCCCCCACCCCCTGTGCATTCAGTATCTCAGATATTGCGTTCTTGATCTCTTCTCTCCACGGCCCATCTTGTTGTTGGGTGATTTTATTGCTCACCATCATCTGTGGGGAGCGTTCCACTGTGACTCTCGTGGTGATCGTTTGGAGACTCTACTCGCTTCTGATCCTCTTCTTGTTTTAAATACGGTTGGTCCTGCTCATTTTGACTCTTGCATTCAGTCTCTCTCTCTTGCAATGATCTTTCTATCTGTTCTTCTTCAGTTGCACTTGATTACTCTTGTTCTGTTCTCCTAGATTTACACTACAGTGATCACTTTCCTATTTTTCTTTCTACTACCTATTCCCGACTGTCTCGTAATTGGCAATTTGCACGAGCGAACTGGGACTTATACTCTCATTTTACTACCTTTTGTGGGGACCCTTCTTCGTCCTCTATTCATGAGCTGGTGCACCAGTTTCAACCTTAGTTTTGACTGCAGCATCACGTCTCAAACATGCGTGCCTTGGTGGTCTCCTGCATGTGCCCGTGCAGTGCATTTGAAATGTGCTGCAAGGGGCCATTATCAATGTAATCGGACCTCAGATCGTCTTTTGGATTTTAAGCGAGCAAGGGCAGTTGCTCGCCACGTCATACGCAACGCAAAATGCATTTGTTGGCAAGACTACGTGTCTACCATAACCTCGACTTCCCCTGTGTGTACAATTTGGAAGAAGGTAGACAAGTTGTGTGGCAAATTCACTCCAAGCCCAGCTCTGGTTTTGCGGGTTGCTGGTGTTAATGTTGTGGAACCTCTTGAAATTCCCGTGGAAATCGGGAACTATCTTGTCCGTGTCTCCCAAGGGCTTCACCTTACTTTGACTGGAACGATACACAAATAACCCGCACATAAAAGAGAGAAGCTTACGACGACGTTTCGGTCCGACTTGGACCATTGACAAAGTGTGACGGAAATATAAACACAAATGCAGTATAATGTGATCCTTTATTGACTACGTTTCGCCCACACAGTGGGCTTTTTCAAGTCACAAACAGAACAGTTCTGTTTGTGACTTGAAAAAGCCCACTGTGTGGGCGAAACGTAGTCAATAAAGGATCACATTATACTGCATTTGTGTTTGTCAATGGTCCAAGTCGGACCGAAACGTCGTCGTAAGCTTCTCTCTTTTATGTGCAGGTTATTTTTGTATAGGCTTCACCTTTGTCCCTTATTTCTTACATCTAATTCTACCAAGGAACAATTGCCCTTGGACTTCTCTAATAGTTCTCCTAGAGCTAGAGTCCATGCTTTCCGATTGCCAGCCATCGGCAGCTGGACCTGATGATATTCATATCAGTATGCTATAACATCTGCATGCTACAGCCCTTATAGTCCTTGTGCATCCTTTGAATCTTATTTGGATATTAGGGGTTCTCCTTCAACAATGGAAATCTGCCATTGTCCTACCATTTCACAAACCAGGCAACTCGGGGCTTGATACCTCTCTCCATCGTCCCATTGCCCTGACCAGTGTAGTCTGCAAGGTGATGGAACGATTGGTGAATAGACATCTGATTTGGTTTTTGGAGACTCACAATAGTCTTTCCCCTCACAAATGTGGCTCTCACAAGGGCCGCTGCTCTACTTTGGACCCCTCGTTCCACGTTCCACTCGTTCATGCCGAAAGTGTCCCTCAAAGTTGTGTCCATAGCACTACCCTTTTTCTCTTGGCTATAAATGACCTACCTTCCGTTCTTCCATCGCGTGTTTGGTCGTCACTTTATGTGGATGACTTCACTATAGTTTACGCAGGCGCTGACTGTCCTTCAAGATGCGATTGACAAAGTTTCCCGTTCTGCCACTTCTCATGGATTTAAATTTTCTAGTACGAAAACCCATTTCATTACCTTTACTAAACGTCCTCTTGTCCCAGATACTCCATTATATTTACACGGTTAAAGTATTCCAGAATGTGCTACGGTCAAGTTACTTGGCCTTCTCTTTGATCGCCCGTTGACATGGAAACTTCACATTTCCTCTTTGAAGGCAGCTTGCCATGGTCGGCTGAATCTCACTCTGTTTGCATTCCACCCTAGTCTTGTCCAAGCTGGATTATGGTGACCAAGTCTAATCTGCGGCTTCTCTTACCCTCTTTCTAAGTTAGATCCCCTTCATCATCAGGGTATACGTTTATGCCCTGGTGCCTTTCGCTCATCCCCTGTTGAAAGCCACTATGCTAAGGCGAATGTTCCTTCCTTAGCTGATCGTTGGGATGCTCATTGCCTTTGTTACTTTGTTTGCTCTCATAACCTACGTGTTCCGTCTATGTATAGGTTGGTCTGAGACGTTAGTAGAAGCCCATTATTTGTTTGACTCCCCTACTTACCCCGACCGTTTTCTCTTCATCTTTACTCACTCCGGTCTTCTCTCCAGTTACCTCCTTTATATGCTCATTTAGCGTCTGCCTTTCCCCTCGCCCCTTCGGAGGTTCCAACGGTTCTTGTCTGTTTTCCCCTACTGCCGTGGGCCAAAGCTCTCCTACCTACGACTGCTTCCCACTCTCTTTTTCTTGATCACTTCTGGTCGCTTGTTCATGCCGTTGCATGAACAAGCGACCAGAAGGTTTTAAGGCGACCAGATGGTTCTAAATCTTCTGACGGTGTTGGGTTCGCGGCGGTGTTCCCTGACGATGTTTTCTGAGGCCATTTGTTAGAGTCGGCTAGTATTTTTACTGCCGAGTTGTATGCCATCCTCATAGCGTTTCTTCGTATTACATATAAGTCTCCTTCGACGTTTGTAATCATTTCAGATTCCCTCAGTGCTTTACAATCCATTAAACAATTTAATTCCATTCATCCATTAGTTCTTCGCATTCACCTATGGTTGCCCCGTGTGGCTAGAAAAACAAAGACGTCGTTTTCTGTTGGGTTTCTGGACACGTTGCTGTGCAAGGCAATGAACAAGGAAATGCCGTTGCGCAGTCAGCTGTGAATGATCTTTTGATTTCCCATAAAGGTATTCCGTTCAGAGGTTATTTTCTGGTCACCTCGGCCCATCTTCGCGGCCGGTGGTAACAACGGTGGTCAGACATGCACCATAACAAATTGCACTCTATTAAACCTTTTAGGTTTGTGGCCATCTTACCACCATTGCCGTACTCGGGAGACAGCACTCTCCCGTAACCACATTGACCATACTCGCCTTACCCATGGGTATCTCATGGGACGACACCCTATTCCTCTCTGTTAGGTTTGTCTGGTCCCTATTTCGGTTCTTCACTTTCTTGTAGATTGCCCGTTTTACTAGCGAGCTCGCAGGATTTACCTCCAACCACGCCACCACCCTGCCACTCTTACCTTTTCTCCCCTTCTTGCAGACAACGCTGCCTTTGACGTACAATCACTTTTTTACTTTTTTGTCAGTAACTGCTTTACTGTACGAACTTTGACACAGCCATTAGCGTCCCTTCCAGCCCTTTTCTCTCCTCACTCTGATCCCCTCACCACATAACTGTTTATAGTCCAAGCACTATTTTCTGCCTCGCAGCGCTGTATAACCCTTGACGGTTTAGCGCTTTCTCTGATTATAATAATCCAACCCATTATGGCCAGGTTACAGGGCATTCTTACTTGTGTTTGTAATAGGGTGAAACAAATACAGAAAGATGATTCTCTACAGAGTACAAATTTCTGGAAACTCAGGATAAATTCCAAAAGAAACCAAATGTGATTCGCTCTTTAGAACTTTATCTCGACTTAGAAGAGATTCTAAGATGTCGTGGAGGAATTCACAATTTTTACTTCCTAAGGAAACAATACATCCCATATTGATCCCCAAAAATCATTGGCTAGCTAAACTGATTATTGATAATCCCACAGTAACGTGTTATATGGTGGAGTATCAGACACTGTCATATCCGGCAATCCTACTGGATATGTCAAGGCCGGCAAAGTATAAAGAAACAAATAAGGGGGCCGCATCACATGTGGTCACTTCAACAAACATACATGTTAGTACCCAGGTCTGCCACCATACCCAGCTGAGCGAGTACGTCATGTCACTCCATTTGAAGTGACATTGTACATTATACTGGACCAATAATTTTAACTAAAACTGTTGACAATTATTATAATTATAACAATGGGCGAGCGCTAAACCCGTAGGATTATACAAACAACTGGGGGGGAGGGGGATGGAAGGCATTCAGGCTTAATTCAGGGAATCAGAGCACAGATCCAATTCCTTAGATCAAGAACCCCTCACCAGCGTCAAGGAACCTCTCTTGAGGGGAAAACTGTTGACAAAGTTCCTATCAAGGTGTACATCTGTTTGTTCACCTGTGCTACAACTAGAGAAGCATATCTAGAAGTAGCCACTGACATGTCTGCTGAAACCTTTGTTAAACTGTTCAAAATGTTTGCAGCCAGAAGAGAGTGTCCCAACCGATAATATCAGACAATGGAACAAACATTGTTGCCAATGCTGCATACATAAGCAAAATATCTGATCAAGCAGAGGTGCAACAGATGCTAAATAAGTAACGCTCATGAGCAAGAATAATTTTGCAAGACGATGATCAGTATCTATTACGCAGTATGCTGTAGTAAACATATTGTATAACAAACACTCCATATAAAATGTCATTTTCCGGGATATGTTCTGAAACCGGACGTATATTATTCCTGGTCAGTCAGTGGCCAGGAGAGAGGAAAGTGAGGTGTTTTGTGCAGTAGGTGAAGCACAGCAGATGGGACAATATGTAATTGTGTGAGTAGGTGAATTGGTGAGTTTGTTTTAGTTTATACCATAGGTTAGTTATTGTTTTAATTGCATTCCAGGTAAATTTTTAGCAACACTGAGGGCGATTCCAGGAAGAGACTGCTGGAAATGGTGCTATTAAAAGATAAGTACCTCTCAGTGTTATCATGTTTTTATCGTTATGCAGGAAAGTGATGGATATGTGGGGCAGCGAGCCTCCACCAGCAACAGCCTGGTTGACCAGGCAAGCATCAGACGAGCCTGGCCCATGGCCAGGCTCAGAGAGTAGAGAAAGACAGGATAATCCACTAGAATATGGCAAACTGAATTTGGAACCTGACAAGGCACCTCTCCATGAGATACCCATGAGCGAGATGGGTGTGCCCTATGCAAAGGCGAGAGAGCATAGTCTCTCACCTCGGCATCGATGAAATATATTTGGCTTAATGGAATATATTTGGTTATGAATCATATCGGACAAATTGTTTTGCCAACAGTTGAGTAGACGGTTGCAGATTATAGATAAACAGTTTAAGAATTGAATACCTCTATTTGAAACTAGGTCGTCATGTACCACTGACCGCATAGCAGAATCTACCTACTTGTTGCCCTGAACATCAACCAAGCATCCAGCAGATGCGGCCAACCAAATGTGGCCAACCAAAGTTGTATATGAAGAACTAGGGATGAGGCGAATTAAATTTTTTAACAGCTTGCAAAGCACTAAAGGAGTCTGAGTCAGTGGCAAACGTTAAGGTAGGCATAGACGTAATGCGGATAATTGCAATGAGAACTGCATAGAGTTCAGCTCTAAAAGTGCTGGCTGAGCCTAATAAATGGCCTCGCACAGTGCTGTCTGGGAACGATGCTGCAAACCCGACACCCTCAGAGGATTTAGAACTAATGGCATGAGAATGAGACCGGAAATGGATGAGAAAAACAGGGAGCAAGAAACAACTGTACATATTTGAACTTTCACACACGGTAGTGTGGAAGAACAGACTTGAACTGTCGAAACCTTCGAAAAAGAAAAGTTAGATGCTAGAAGAACATTTAAATTGGGTAAGTCAAGAGCGAATGAAGGCGAAGAGATCCATTATTTGTTCACAGGGGTGAACAAATAATGGATCTCTACTAACGTCCGATAATATCCTGTATATTGAAGGATCATGAAGATCATGAGTGTGAACAAAATAACAGAGGCAATGGGCATAACGGCAATCGTTCAAGGATGGAACATTCGCCTCTGCATACAGGCTCTCGACAGGAGATGAGAGAAAAGCGCCTAAATATAAACGTAATTCCCTATTCCACACGTAGTTGTGAGTGTGGTGTTCTGCTTGACGACGGTAGGGTAGTATTAATACTATAGGTTGTCATGTGTTTTTATATATTTATTTCATGTAATGCCATGTTTTTAAATAAAATATATAAAAAAATATTCCTGATGATGGATGGGATCAAGTTTAGAGTTGCGGGAGATGTTGTACAATATAAATATTTGATAAAATTAGGGCTGAATGCAGTCGAAAAAGATACGAACGATCCGTCCCCGCACGAGAAATGAGTAAGGGTTTTAAGGAGTTTCAGGCGGCTATGGCAAGTTGCTTTCAGGGAAGTAATATGATGTTTACAGGACAGCCAGCGATCAAACAGGTGGCCAAGAAATTTAATCATATCTTTCAGGTATACGGGGGCCATACATATACAACGGAGTATCAGAGACAATAGAACGTCTGATAAAAGTAATTGGATGCATTTTAGCACCATAGCATGCATAGCACCATAGCATGCATAGTGTGCCCGTTGGGAAACACAGCTGACAGCATTCTGAAGTGATTCTGCTACTAGGCAACAGTCAGCGCCTTCACAGACAATAGTAAAGTCATCGACATAAAGCAATGACGAAATATTTGATGGGAAAGCGGAGGCCATACAATTTATAGCTAGTAGAAAAAGAGTGGTGCTAAGTACACATACCTGAGGGATACCTTCAGCTTGGACAAAGTCTGGGGAAAGCAAATTATTAACCGGAACACGGAAATGTCGCTCATATAAGAAGTTTATAAGGAAACCTTCCAGAACTGCCTCGGAGGCCTAAGGAATGAATATGGGCCAAGATGTTATATCTCCAACTAGTGTCATATGTCTTTTTAAGTCTATGGTGTGTCTCTAATTAGCACATCAAACTTTTATTTACTAGACGTTCCATCAACTTGCAGACTGCACTGGCAAGAGCAGCAGGACGATATTTTGATGCATTATGGCCCGAAATACCTGGTTTTCCATAGCTGGGGAAGAACCCCTTGAGACCAAATAAGATTATGCAGAAATAAGAAGACTGCAACGATTGATGGTTGTAAATACTGAAACATACAAATATGAATGCCATGAGGTTCAGCTGCCGATGATAGGCAAGCGGGAGGTAAAGACTTCAGTTCCAAAACCTGAAAAGGCACATTGTAAGACTCGTCTCTGCTAGAAGAAAAATCTAAAGGCAGTAACTTATGGGCAGATTTGGAGGAAAGAAACGAGAGGCATAAATGTAGCCACAGAGTGATACGAAAAAGATGAATTCTAATCTCTGTGGCAACTTCAAGAGGTCTTACAGTGCTGACACTGGCAACCGAAGAACGGGACCCGGGTCTGGATTATTATTATTATTATTATTATTATTATTATTATTATTATTATTATTATTATTATTATTATTATTATTATTATTATTATTATTATTATTATTAAATTCAAGAGCTAAACCCACCAGGGTCATACAGCCCTGCAGGGTCAGGAGTATAACGGAGGTTGAGTTTGTGAGGGCGGCGAGGAGTTCTAAAGAAAGTACAATCAAAGGTTGTGCCATAAATATGTTGCAGTCAAAAAGTCAAAGAGGGAGTCTGTGTCAAAGGTGGGGCCATCAGCAAGGAGGTAAGATAAAGAAAGGTTGTTAGAGCAGTGACGCCAGAGGTAAATTCTGCGTGCTTGCTGATAGGACACTCCAACAGAATATGGCAAACTGAAATTGGAACTAGACAATTCGCACAGAGTGGAACTGGGCTCCTCACCATGAGATACCCATGAGTGAGACGTGTGTGCCTGATGCGAAGACGAGCAAGCTTAGTTTCCCAGCCAAGACATTGATTATATGAAGGCAAGGATCCTAAACTTGGCTTGATAGAGTGTAATTTTTTTTATGAATCAACTCAGATCAATGATGTTGCCAACGGCAGTAAAGGTGGCTAAAGATTGCAGCAAAATAGTCTGAGAAATGAATACCTTTATAGGAAACTGGAAGGTCATGTACCAATGACAGCACAACAGAGTTCGCCTACTTGTTGCCCTGAACATCGACATGACGAGGGAGCCAGCAGAAAACGATTTCTTTGTTTTTGCTAGATATGCAGGGCAACAAAAGTTGCATATGAAGAACCAAGGAAGACGTGAAATTATTTTTTTGATAACTTGCATAGCACTAATGGGGTTTGAAACTACCACAGATGCTGAGGTAGGCATGGATGCAATATGGATTATCGCAATGAGAACTGCATACAGTTCAGCTGTGAAAATGCTAGCTGAGTCTCATAAATGACCCCCGTATGACGCTGTCCCAGAACACTGCTACAAAGCCGACACCATTAGAGGATTTAAAATCATCAGTATAAACTGCAACAGCAAGAGAATGAAACTGGAAAATGGTTAAGAAAAAGGGAGCATGAAGCAACTGCGGGTATTTGGGCTTTCGCATAAGGCAATGAGGAACGATAGGACTGAACTGTCGGATCCTCCCAGGAGGTTGAGAAAAGTTAGATGCTAGATGAACATACGAAGGGGGCAACTGAAAAATAGGCAAGAGCGAGTATAAAGATGAAGAGGTAAGGAACGGTGTAAACAAGGGCGGGGAACAAATAATGTACCTCTACTAATAGTAATATCGTGTATGTAGAAGTTTCCTGAAGATCATGGAAGCAGACTAAATATCGGAGGCACTGGGCATCACGACGAACGTTCAGAGATGGAACATTCGCCTCTGCATATAGGTTCGTGATAGGTGAGGAGCTAAAAGCACCCAGACAAATGTAATCCCTGATGATGAATGGGCTCAAGTTTAGAAAGAGTTGCGGGAGAAACCACTGAATATATCTGGCCACTATTGTCTTGTTTCGATAAAATTAGGGTTGAATGCAGTCGAAGGAGAGTTCGACGATCCGTCCCTCCCCTCCTCACTGAAAGATGAGCAAGGGTTCAGCCTGCTATGGCAAGTGTGAGGTAATGTGAGATTTCCAGAGCAATCGGTGATTAAACATAAGGCCGAGAAATTTGACCATAACACGTTCAAGAATATTTGAACCATACAGGTGCAATGGAGTATCAGGGACTACAGAACGTCTGGTGAGAGTAATTTGGTGTTTGAGCACTAGAAAATTTAAACCCATTAGTAGTGGCCCAATGGGAAACACGGTTGACAAGATTCTGGAGATAAGCTGCTATTAGGTGAGAGCCCCTGCACAAGCTAGAGCGAAGTCATCAACATAATGTGATGACCAAACATTAGTTGGCAGAAGAAAGGCCACATCATTTACAGCAAGGAAAAAAGTGGTGCTGAGGACGCATTCCTGAGGGACACCCTCGCCTTGGACAAAGCCCGGGGAAAGCAAATCATTAATTTGAACACGGAAATGTGTCTCAGATAAGAGGTTTTTAAGGAAAAGTGGCAGATTTCCCCTGAGGCCTAAGGAATGGTGAATTTGGGCCAAGATGTTGTTTATCTCCAAGTAGTGTCATATGCCTTTTCAAGAACAAAAAGACTGCAATAACTGATTGGTTAATAGCAAAGGCATTATGAACATATGTATCCGCTAGTCAATATGGCCTTTACGAGAGCCATACTGACTATCGGAGAAGCTAATGTGTCTCTCGAAATACCACATCAAACGTCTATTTATCTGACGTTTTATCACCTTGAAACTGCACTGGTAAGAGCAGTGGGACGATATTGGGAGTCATCATGCCCTGAAGTACCCTGTTTACGAAAAGGCAGAACAATGGCAGATTTCCACAGATGCAGAAGAACTCCCTTTGACCAAATTAGTTTAAAAAGACGTAAGAGGACTACGAGGCCTGAAGGGTGTAGATGCTGAAGCATACGAGTATGAATGTCATCAGGCCCAGCTGCCGATGATCGGCAAACGCGGAGTGTGTTAACGCTGGTTTAAAAGGGCTGTACCTCTCTGAGGGCCATAGATGGAGCCCCTGAGAGATAGCGAAAAGATGATTTCCAGTTTCCATGGCAACTTCAAGAGTGTGTACAATGCTGATCCTAAGAACGAGAGCCGGTTCCTAAGAACATTTACGACTAAATTTCCTTACTTTTTTCCAGACTGTATTCATAGAGGAAGCCGAAGTGATGACAGAAACAATCTCGCCAACAAGTGCGTTTAGCTTCATGGTGACACGTCGGGCATCTGCTTGCATATCGTTACAGGTTTGTCGTCAACACTTTCAAGAAATGGAAGATTATATGCCTGTTCTGCATTTCGTACTGTGACAACTCGTGTGCCACTTTTAAGAACATGGAAAGAAATGTTTTGCCCAGCTTGGCAAAGGAAGGCCTTGCTGCTGATATGGTCGGAAAGATAGTCAGTAGTTAAAGGTGGTTGTAGCACAAAGAATTTTATCCATGAAAGACACAGAAACAGAGTGTAAGGGAAGGGATATCTTAATTGTTCAATTCTAATTAGCATGAGAGGATACTGAGGTAGGTTCATCAGTGACAGGTCAAGGTCGTATGGATAAGGGTTTAGAGGTTGGCCATCCTGAGTACGATGCGAAAATTGACACACTGTTTCCAGATAAGCTGGGATCAAAGTCAAGGCTGCACGGAGGTCAGAGGTGTCCAAAGGGTCTGTCAAAACCATAGCACCAGAGGTGGATAATGCAATATTACATGAAGAAGGTACCGGGTTGCTAGAGAGGTTTGAATAATGGTCTGAAGGCATTCCAACGATTGTAAAGGGTGCTACAGGAAAGGGTTCAGGTGGAGGGAAGTCATGGGTTGCCATGATAAGTTTCCCTATTTTATCAAAAAAAAAAGAAAAGGTGAGGGGGACACATAGGAGTAGTAACTCCTAGGAGGCGGTCAGTGCTGCCAGTAGTGAAGATGCAGCATGAAACCCGTGCCCTACCCTACCTTTCATGCTGGTACACTGTCAATCCAGGATAACAATCTCATATCCACAGAGCCACCTCAGCAGACAAAAGAGAGGGCGGTCAGAAACCCTCCCGGAATCCAACTAGCAGCTTCCAGAGATGCACTTGTCACACGAAAGACATCGCACCCCGACCCCGGTTTACCGAAGACGGATTAAGACATCACCAGATGATCCCGAGTCCACAGCAAACTATACTACCACCTAGGACTTCACTGGAAAAGCAGAAAAGGAGAGGGATGGGAAAAGAAGGAGGGATGGCGAGGATAGGACAGGGAAGGGGGGATTGGGGGGTAATTAGGTTCGGTTAGAGGAAGAAACAGAAATGTTCAATTCCTCAGACTAAAAGCCTCTTCACCACAAGACACCCCCCCCCCCCATCTCCCCGCATCCCATCTAAAGATGCTGGGTCTGGTGAATACTTGCCGCTCAATTTCCATACTTTTTTGTCCCCCAAGCTTCACTTGGAGGAAGCCGAAGTAGTGGTAGAAACAATACTGTCAAATGTGTTTACCTTCATGATTGATACGATAGGCAATTGCTCTTGTCTGCTTAAAATCAAGGACTCGCTCTGTAATACCTTTTTAATGATATCATCCCCCATGCAGCACGTTTCAAATGTACTGCAGAGGCACAAGCAAAAGACCACCAAGGCATGCATTTCTGCCTACTTGAAGTTTGAGGGATTGAATGTGAAGCCACGGATAAAATCGAGGTCAAAAATAGTTGCAATTGCTCATCAGTGGAGGATGAAGAAGGTTCCTCACTATACATTTTGACGAGAGTAAATGTCCCACTTCGGCAGCTCAAATTGCCAATGTGGACTTTGAGGAAGGCATGAATACGAATGGGAAGTACGGAGGAAAGGAAAATGATAGCTGTCACGTAAATCTGGGAGCATAGACCAGGTAAAGTCGAGCGCAGTTGAGGAAAGAGATCAATGCAAGAGATTGAGAGCAAGATCAAAATTGGTGGGAGTACCTGTATTTAAAATATGGATGGGAAGAGAAGTGAGAAGAGCCTCTAACTGCTCACCACTAGAGTCAGTGAGACCCTTCTTTCTAGAGGAAATGACGAGCATTAAAATCACCTGATAAGACGTGACGGTAAGGAAGAAACCAGAAATGCAATATGTGGAATAGATAATACTCGAGAAGGAGGAAGATACAGATCAGACTCTATACTACATATTCAAATAGATGCGGGCTGCAGTGTACTGCAGCGAAGTATGGACGGAGATCTGGTGATCATGCTTACAAGAAATGCACCTTCATTAAAAGTTCTATCTAGAAAAGGATCCGATGAATGCAACAAAATATAGCCCAAGACGAGATGGATAACAGCAGAGAGCAATACAAGTTCTTGTAATCAAGCACAAACAAGGAAAACTGGGATAGCAACACCTGAAGCTAACACCGATTACCTTGAGGCCTCGAATGTCCACTGTAAATAAGTTACGATTTACAAATTATACATGTAACATGAAGCAGTAAGTGTCTATTCACTAGAAGTGTTAGTAAGGTCTACATATTGTATAGTGGAAAACTAGTAAGCAGCAAAGGATGGGAACCTTGTGAAGAAAGTTGTGTAGATTGTTTACAAAAGTGAGGAAGAGGAGTTATGGGAGGAGGACCAGTGTCCATCATTGGTTTTGTCTCCAATAAATTAGGAGATAGCTTCAAGCATTTCAGAGGACAAGAAAGTAGCAGGTAGTTCTACATCAGAGATAGAATGGGAAAGGGAGAGTAAAAATCAGAGAGACTATCGAAGTTACCAAGGAGGGGGGATGAAAGGTTAGAGTTAACTAGGGATGAAACTTGGAATGGAACAGGAGAGGAGCGAAGTGAACGAGGATGAACCTCGACTCTCTTAACAGCCAGTTAGAGGGAAAGAACTAGGCAAAGACTGGGAAAGAAAAACGCTTGTTAATAAGAAAAGGTGTTAAAGGAGATTTGAACTTTGAGGATATGTTAGACTTTGGAGAAGTAGAGGCGAAGGAAGGTGTAGTTCTGGAAGGTCTTACAGATATACATGCTAGCGAGATGACTCAAGGACAGCGAGGAATCGAGGTAGGGACCTCAGAATCCAAGCCTGCAAGTGTTAGGAACAGAGGAGACTGAAAGTTGTGACTACAGAGGAAATTGTTTAAGTAGGTACCACCGAGATTGGAGGCCGCTTAATAACTAAAGCAAGCAAATCGTTGAAGTCTAGATTGGAGATGGAGAAGACACTGTCATGGCATAAGTGACACCCTTTCTCTGACAGATGCGATTTCTCGTTTTCTAAGTAAATTTGGCAAAGGCGTGAATAAGCCAGGTGAGCCTCATCACAATTAAGGCAAGAAGGATGTAGGCTGCAAGATGTATTTATACGGTTGGCAGCATCACAGAATGTTCATTCTGCTATGGTTCTGTAATATTTTGCTGGGTGGCCGAAACGCCAGCAATTTCTGCTCTGTTGTAGTGTAGGGATCAAATCGCAAACATATATTATTACTATTATAATAAAAAACAAGCGCTAAACCACAAGGGCCATACAGCGCTGCAGGACAGGGAAGGATGTGTGGGTATCGGGTAGCAAGAGGGAGAGGGATGATTAGTAGGTTATGGAGTACAGCGGGGCAGTGGATAGTGCAGGGGTAGAGGGTAGCAAGAGATTGAAGTAGAAAGGGCTGAGGGGAGTGATAAAGATATCATCATCAGAGTTTGAGGAGTAAATCAGTTGTTGTCAAAAAGTCAATAAGAGAATCCAGATTAAAGGAGAGTCCATCAGCAAGAAGGGAAGGTAAAGAAAGAGCAGCAGAGCAGAGACGACGTTAGAGGTAAATTCTGCGTGCTCGTTGATAGTGGACAGTCCAACAGAGTGTGGCTAACTGATACTGGAACCTGACAATTCTCACAGAGAGGAACAGGGCACCTCTCCATGAGATACCCGTGAGTAAGACGAGTGTGGCCAATGCAAAGATGGGAGAGAGTAGTCTCCCAACCTCGACATTGATTGCCAAAGCCACTTATACTATGCATAGCATTACGGGCTGGCTTAAAATTAACTTAAGATTAACTAAGCAATGATGAAATCAGTGATAAGACATTATTGTAAACAGATAACTATAAAATACAAATGAGTATTACAAAGACAGGTCATATGGTTGCATGCATTACTGTTCATTCAGGTAGTGTATTTGAAAAAAAAAAAATAACAAAGTTAGGTTTAACATTTGTGTGATATAATTGTGAGTAACATTTAGGATATACATTTTATATGGTTCAGTTATTCAGTATTTATTTGGTTTTGAGTGAGTAAGTGAACTTTGAGAAGAGACTTGAATTTATAAACAGGTAGTGTTTCTTTTATATTTACAGGTAATGAATTCCAGATTTTAGGGCCTTTTATGTGCATTGAGTTTTTGCATAGCGTGAGATGGACACGAGGAACATCAAAGAGTGATCTGTGCCTTGTGTTATGGTCATGTGTTCTGTTGAGGTTGGCAAGGAGATGTTTGAGGGGAGGGTTAATATCAGAGTTAAGTGTTCTATGTATGTAATAGGTGCAATAATAAGTATGGATGTTTTGTATGGTGAGTAGGTTGAGTGTTTTGAATATTGGTGGAGTGTGCTGCCTGTAGTGAGAATTTGTTATCATTCTAACTGCAGCCTTTTGTTGGGTAATTAGTGGTCTGAGATGGTTAATTGTTGTTGAGCCCCATGCACAAATTCCATAGGTGAGATAGGGGTAAATAAGAGAGTGATAAAGGGCCAGGAGGGCTGACTGTGGAACATAGTACCGTATCTTCGATAGTATGCCTACAGTCTTGGAAATTTTCTTAGAAATTTGTTGTATATGTGTATGAAATTTGAGTCTATTATCGAGGTGGATTCCTAAGAATTTTCCCTCTGTTAGCTTTGTGATAGGTGATCCGTTTATCGTTATGTTAAGAGGTACATCTGTAGCTCTGTTACCAAACTGAATGAAGTAGGTTTTGTCACTGTTTAGTGTAATTTTCTGTAATTCGGTGTTTACAGTATTGACTAGCGTGACTGGTCTCGGGTGAGAGAAGACGTATGTGGTGTCATCTGCAAAAAGTGTGGGTTTGAGTAATTGCGAAGCATTTGGTAGGTCATTTATGTATAGGAGAAAGAGATGGCTAGTAACCAATACTCGGTTTAATAGAATGAAGTTTGTTATAGAGCAAATCAGACCAACGTTGTTGCTAACGGGTGCGAAGGTGGGTAGTAATTACAGCAAAATAGTCCGTGAATGGAACTCCTCTATATAAAACTGGGAGGTCATGTGCTGTTGACAGCACAGCAGTATCTGCCTGTTCATTGCCCTGTACGTCAACATGACCAGGGACCCAACAAAAACAATGTCTTTCTGCTTAGTAGTGATACGGCGTAACCAAAGTTGGATACAGAGAACTATGGGGTGAGATGTATCAAATTTTCGTATAGCCTCTAAAGCACTAGGGGAGTCTGAAACAACCACAAATGGTGACACAGGCATAGATGCAATACGGATAAGCGTTGCAAGAATGGCATACAATTCATCAGTAAAAATCCTAGCCGAGGATAATAAATGCCCTCGCACGACATTGTCTGGAAACTGCTGCGAATCCAATGCATCAGAAGACTTAAAACCATCTGTGTATAATGTGATGGCATGAGAATGAGAGCAGAAGTGGTCAAGAAAAAAGAGAGCGGGAAGCTACCATAGGCAGTTATGCTTCTTCACATGGCAGTGAGAAAGAACAGACACGAACAGCTATAACTTCCCAAGGGGGTAGGGATAAAGTTTGATGCTACATGAACATAGAAAGGTGGTACCTGAAGGGAAGACAAGAGCGAATGTAGGCGAAGAGAAAGGGGACAGAGTAAACAGGGGCGACGAACAAATAATGTATACTAACATCAGTGACTATTCCATATATAGAAGGATTGCGGAGATCATGAGAGCGAACATAATAGCGAAGGCAATGGGCATCACGGCGATCGGACAAGGATGAATATTAGCTTCTGCATAGAGACTCAACAGGTGAAGAGTGAAAAGCACCAAGGCATAAACGTAATGTCTGGTGAGGGATGGGATTAAGGCTAGAGAGAGTAGCAGGAGAGACCGCCGAATGTATCTGGTTACCATAATCGAGTTTCGATAAAATTAGAGCCGAATGTAGGCAAAGAAGAGTTCTACGATCAGCTCCCCATGAAAGATGAGCGAGGGTTATAAGAAGGTTCAGCTGGATGTGACAAGTTGCCTTCAGAGAGGTAATGTGAGGTTTCCAGGATAACCTACGGTCAAACAGAAGGCCTAGAAACCTAACCGTATCACATTCTGGGATACATGAGCCGTAGAGGTTCAATAGATGATCAAAGAAGACAGAACGTCTAGTGAAAGTAATTTGGCGAGTTTTAGTACTGGAAAATTTAAACCCATGAGTAGTGGCCCAATTGGAAACACGGTTGACCTCATGCTGGAGAGAAACTGCAATGAGGTGACAGTCAGCGCCTGCGCAAGCTATAGCGAAGTCATCAACATTTAGTGATGACCAAATATTGGCTGGAAGAAGAGAGGCCAAATCATTTATAGCAAGGAGAAAAGTGTTGTGCTCAGAACACATCCCTGGGGGACACCTTCAGCTTAGACAAAGTCTGGGGAGAGCATATTATTAACCCAAACACAGAAATGTCTGTCAGTTAAGAAGTTCTTAAAGGGAAACTAGTAGATTGCCTCGGAGGCCTAAGGAGTGGGCCTGGGCCAAAATTTTATACCTACAAGTTGTGTCATATGCCTTCTCAAGGTCAAAAAATATGGCAATAACCGAGAGGTTATTCGCAAAGGCATTACGAAATACGTATCCAAGGGTAGTAAGGGATAAAGGATCAATGGTAGAACGGCTCTTACGAAAGCCATATTGACTAGTGGAGAGACTGTTGTGTCTCTAAATACCACATTAAACGTCGATTTACCAGACGTTCCATCACCTTGCAAACTGCACTGGTAAGAGGAATGAACATAAGAACATAAGAATGGAGGAACACTGCAGAAGGTCTACTGGCCTATGCAAGGCAGGTCCTTATCAAGATGTCCTGTACCCAAAGCTACCCAAGAATTTATTCCCGTACCCAATGGCACAAATCAAACCCAGCCCCTCCCAATCATATATTTGTCCAGTCACTTTCTAAAGGTGCCTCAAGTCCTAGCCTCGATCACTCTACTGGGAAGATTGTTCCACGCATCCACAACTCTGTTAGAAAACCAGTACTTACCTATGTCCATTCTAAATCTAAATTTATCCAACTTAAATCCATTATTTCTGGTTCTTACCTGGTTCGACACTCTCGGTACTTTATTAATATCTCCTTTGTTTATGACCGTTATCCACTTATATACTTCACTGATATCTCCCCTCATTCTACGTCTCTCCAGAGAGTGGAGATTTATCTTCATACGGGAGATTCCTTACACAGTAAATCATTTTAGTCATTCTTCTTTGCATGTTCTCCAATGAGTCTATATCCATCCTGTAGAAAGGAGACCAAAACTGAGCAGCATAATCTAAATGAGGCCTCATTAGTGATGTATAGATCTGTAAAATAACTTTTGGACTTCTGTTACTTATACTTCTTGAGATAAATCCAAGTAATCTGTTGTCCTTGTTGCGCACACTTAGGCACTGCTGTCTTGGCTTTAGATTTCTGCTTACCATGACTCCCGTCTTTTTCACATTCTGTATGATCAAGCTCTACTTGATCATACAGAATTCATCGAGGGTTATTTTCATTACCAAGGACTAGTACTGTACACTTATCCACATTCAACTCTATCTGCCATTTATCAAACCAAGACATTAATTTTTCCAAATCCTCCTGGAGTTTATTGCTATCCTCCTCAGAATGAATCATATGGCCTATCTTTGTATCATCAGCAAATTTGCTCATGTCACTCCTAATGTAAATTATGAACAAGAGAGGGCCTAAACTGATCCTTGTGGAACGCCACTAGTGACTAATCCCCATTCAGATTTGACCCCATCTATTGGTAAGGTATGCCTCTATCCATGCTAGAACTTTACCTCCTATACCATGAGCTGCCACTTTTCTTAAGAGTCTCTTGTGAGGTACTCTATCGAAGGCTTTACTAAAATCTAAATAAACAATATCATATTCTTTATCACTGTCTACTGCCTCAAATGTTCTACTGAAGAACGTCAGTAAATTTGTCGAGCAGGATCGACCTCTCATGAACCCATGCTGAGATTCATTAATCAAATCATGCTCTTCAAGGTGACTTCTAATAATGTCAGTTATAATTGATTCTAATAACTTGTCCACTATAAATGTCAGGCTTATTGGACGGTAATTTGAAGGAACGGACTTATCCCCAGATTTGAATATAGGAACCACATTAGCCATCTTCCACAACTCTGGCACAATATCAGTAAGGATGGACGCATTAAACACACTCGTTAATGGCTGACTAAGTTCCATCTTGCGTTACTTAAGTACCCTGGAAAACAGCTCGTCGGGACCCGGGGACTTATTTTGCTTCAGTTTGTCTATCTGTTTGATAACTATGTCCCTCGTACCAGTAATATTAGTAAATCTGAATTCGTCAGGAACTGAATAATTGTTAATTTCTGGAATCTCATTTATGTCTTCCTGTGTAAAAACTGACAATAAATAGTCATTAAATAAGGAGCACATTTCCAGTTCGTTATCTGTCAGTTGTTCATTCCCAATTTTCAGAGGTCCTACTTTTTCCTTCACCTTTGTCTTATACACTTGAAAGAACCCCTTTGGATTGGTCTTTGATTTATTAGCAGCTCTAATTTCATAGCCACATTTAGCCATTCTAATCCCCTTTTTTACTTCTCTTTTAAGCTGAACATATTGGTCAATAAGGTTAACCTCTCCTCTCCTCTTCTGATGCGCCTATAAACTCCCATTTTCTCCCTTAACAGATGCTTTAGCCTCCTGTTAACCCATTTGGGATCATTATTAGACCTAATTTCTCTCTTGGGAATGTATATACTCTGAGCACGGTGTACATTATTAAGAAAAAAATCATAAACGCAGATCCCTTCGTAATCATAAGTATGATCATCATCAATAAAATCATTAGCTAGATAACCCCAATCGAGATTAGACAGGTGTTCCCTAAGTCCACTATAATCGGCAGAACGAAAATCAGGGATTTTTCCCGTATTATCATTATTCTTGTATTCCTAGTTAATGCTAAAAGTGATGGATTTGTGATCACTTGCGCCAAGCTCTTCAGCTATCTCCAGATTATTTACGACTGCTTCCTTATTTGACAAAACTAGGTCGAGCAAATTATTACCCCTGGTAGGCTGTGTTACACACTGCTTCAGAAAACAGTCCTGAACTGTTTCCATAAAGTCACTGGACCAGTCAAAGAATTTCAGTCAATATGACTAAAGTTAAAATCACCTACTGTCACTACGTTATTGTGTCTAGAAGCCCTAACAATTTCGTCCCAAAGAAGTCTCCCTCTATCGTGATCCAAGCTTGGAGGTCGGTATATTACACCTAGAATTAGTTTTTCTGGACTTTCTACAAACTCTACCCAAACAGATTCTGTTACTATTCCATCTATTTTTATACCTGTTTTTATGCAATAATTAATGTTTTCTCGAACACATAATGCAACTCCCCTCCCCTTCCCATTACATCTATCCACATGGAACAACTAAACCCTTTAATATTACACTCAGCAATCATATCCCGATTCTTTAAATCATACCACGTTTCAGTTAAAGCAATGCCATCAAAGTTCCCAGCACTCGCTACCAAACGTAGTTCATTAATCTTATTTCTTATGCTTCGACTGTTAGCATAAAATACCATCATATGTTTTTTCTTCTGCACATTTTGCCTATTCACCTTTTTTTTACACAATTTCTACAATTATTATAACCCAACGTTATTCCATGACTGTTGTTAAGATTCATAATACAAAGCCTACGTCAATATATTCATACTCATTTTTCATTTCTAAACCCATACCTCTAACCAATCCTAGTTTAGAGTCCTAACAACCCCCTCAATTGAACTAGCAAGAAAATCCACACCTGTCCTGGATTAGTGAACCCCATCCCTAGCATATATGACATTTCGGCCATAGAAGAGGATAGGTACTGCATTGTCCTTACAGTGTTTGTCCAGCCAACAATTAATATCAAATTGTCTCGACAACCATTCATTTCCAACACCCCTTCTTGGCAAAATGCCACATACAACTGGGCGCCCCCTCTTCTTCCTAATTATCTCTATGGCTGTCCTGAACCTTCTAGCTAAATACTCACTTCTACAATAGCCTACATCATTGCCTCCAGCACTTAGGCAGATAATAGGACTGATTCCATTACCGTTCATGATGTTGTCAAACCAGCTAACAATATCCTCCATCCCAGCCCCAGGATAGCAAACCCTCTGTCTCCTATTTCTATCCTTCAAGCAGAAGGCCCTATCCATATACCTAACCTGGCTATCCCCAACAACATTTTTACCTTGCATGGTGTCGTTCTTCATGACGTTCCCAGTAGTCGACTCACATTCGTCAGGTAGCATGGAGAATGCATTTTTTTTATATTTTATTTAAAAGACATACATAGTACATAAAAGCAAACGACAAATTACATAGCGAAAACAGTGGTGAAAAACAGAAAAGAAATCAATACGCACCTCAATTACAACAATAAGTCTTACAATATATGTTGCAAAATTCTGCATAATACATGTACTTTCCAATTGATATGGAACATCTGAAAGACACAAATCTGTACAGTAAGCAATGACCATTCCAATCCTTGGAGTAATAACATTATGCCTGGAACACTAAATCTAACCTAAAGACCCCTTGTCAGGTACATCTAATTCCCGATTGTACATCCTGCCACGGAATGTACACCTTACATTCTGAAAACATTACCCACCCCCTTTTTGCGTGTCAAGCCACCTGACACGTAACAATCTTTATATTTAACTTTATATTGTATGAAATGCTTGCATTATTCCATACTGAACAACATGATACGTTCAATATAACTCAATATATTGAGATAATATAAAAAACAAAAAAAAAAAAAAACAAGATGAGTCAATCTTTTCTAAAAGTTTTTCAACCATTTCATTAAAACCACTACTAAGATGTAAGTCTTTTACATAATACATAACAGTGCATGACCTTCACACTTCCATAAATACTGATGCCTTCCTACCACACTCAATATCTCATGTTTATATATAGATTTCGCTTTCACACTGTGCACCCACATTGTCATTTCATTACACACATACCAATAATTTCGTTGCAGATATGTAATATTCTATCACACTACGACATCTGTCGTCCTTTGTCAATTACATAATTAATAATTAAATTGAAGAACTTGTATCGTTCACAACACACAACCCGCTCATCACACAGTCAAAGGCACTTATGTCTCAGTACTATATTCATTCTCTTCCACACTAAACCCTTTCACACTATCCTTATCGGGAAGCCAGGCCACCGCAACCCCTTACATTGCACGTAAATCCCATAAATCCCTCAACCTAAAACTCCGATATCCCTCAGTAAAAGCATTCTCCCAACTCCCTCCGTAAATTTCCCTATTACGACACTTAGTTCTGTAAAATATCGCAGCTAACACCTTTATCCTTTCATCCACGCCCACCTCCCTCATGGCCCATGACGAATAAATAAAATCCGTGACCAAATACGCCACTGTATTCTCCACCATCTTACCCGACCTGCAACCCTCCCCCACCCACTAACCTAAACACCTTTCCTAACCAGACCCGCACAACTTCTCTACAGTCACAAAAATATACCGCATGAAAAATTGTCTCCATGCTTCCACACACTCTACATTCCCCTCCCTCCCTTATCCTCCTATTGAATAGGACAACCCCAGACGGCAAAATCCCATGTAAAAATCTAAGCATTACCTCCCGAACACCCGGTTTTACACATAATTGTTTTAGACGCATCCATATTTCGCTCCACGCATACATAGGGTATGCTTCTTCAACAGCAGTCACCACTGACCTACCTTCCACTCCTTCGAGGACCCGCAATTTAACACACGACGGGTCCCTCACTGTCATTAAAAACCTCAACATGGACTCACCAACTATTAAATCCCTACCCCCCCACCACCGTTGCATATCCTTACGTACTCTCACAAGTCCGTCTCCCCTCCCGACCCCCTCCCTTATAAAACTTCGTTTTAGGTACACGCTCATCATCCTTTTTTTCATAGGTATAAGCCCCAGCCCTCCCCGACTGACCGGAAGTGTTATCACCGCTCTACTTAACCATTTGCAACCCGATCCCCATATAAACCTAAAAACCCCATGTTGCAAACATTTTACCTCACGTCACATCAGTGGGTACATGACAACCACATGCCATAACTTGCTGTACAATAGCACGTTCGTCACTATTACTCTTTGATGCAGCGTTAGTTGCACCGCCCTCAAACCACCAAGTCTTTTCAATACTCCATCCACTATTCACACCGAACTCACCTCTTGAGCCACCCGTGTATCTCTCACATAAAGTATCCCTCATATCAATAGTTGATCCACCACACTCCTCCCACCCCCTACAACCTCATCCCCATGTGTACTATCCCTTAGGTCCAGAAATTTAGTCTTCTCAACATTAATTTTCATCCCTGAAGCCTCCCCAAACACATCAACCACCTTACCCACCCTAAGCAAGTCCCTATTACCTCTTACCAAAACAGTCGTGTCATCCACATAACCTACGATACCAGCCCCCCTCCCCCCGTTCATTACCCTCCCCACTTCCCGCAACACACCTCCGAATGGTCCTATGAAATGGATCCTGTTAGGTAAGACATATGCAACAGTTAGGTGTCTTACCTAACAACCTGTCGGTATTTTATACCATTTTAATGTTCAAAATGGATCCTGTATACACGCAAACAATATTTGCGATAGTGGGCAACCTTGGTGCAGTACCCGTTGCATCTGTATTTTAACTCCTAGCCTCCAGTTAACCTGCACCCTCATCGACGCCCCCTGATACAATAATTTTGCCCAAGATATTATTAATTCCCCAAAACCTTGCCAACGCATGAACCTCCATAACGCTTCCCTTTCCACACTATCATAAGCAGCCTTCCAATCTAACGCCAATACACCTCCATCACCCAACTCCCCCCGTTTCTCTATAAATTCTCGAATCATGCCATGCCCTTCATACATTGACCTTCCTGGCACCCCATATTGCCCCCTATCAATTACCTTACCTATCGCCCTCTTGATTCTGCTCCCTAATATTCTTGCAAACAACTTATAATCTCCACACATAAGTGAAAGAGCCCGATAATCCATTACCGTTGACTGCTCCCCTTTCGGCACCAACACCACAACGGCCATCCGTTGCTGCTCTCCCATTACCGCAGCCGCCTTAAATATGTTAAATAACCTTACTAAAAAAAAACCTCAGAACTCCCCAATTCTTTACGTAAAAATCATTTGGCAACCCATCTATACCCGGCGCCTTTCCCAAGCTCACCCCTGACAACGCCTGCCAACCCTCACACTCCGTAATCGGCCCACCTAATGCCTCCCAATCTTGACAATCAAGCTCACACTGAACATACCCTCCCATTTCCCTTAATGTTACTTCATGGATGCCCACACTTTGCATATATGACTTAAACCAAGTGTCTACATATCCACTCATACCCCTTCATCGTTACCAATGCTTGACCCGCTCTATACCCTTCCATCCCTACATGTACGTTTAACCCCATCATCTCTGTCGTCACTCTCCTCTTTCTCTGTCCATTTAACACGCAAGCCGACGGCCGATCACCCCATAGCACTTCTTCCAGTCCTTCCATAATTCGCGCACCATCAAAACGCTCGTTTTGCAATACCCTAATACTCTCTTTTAAGCCCTCAATGTTCTGCACTGGATAGCTTGCTCCTCCTCGTGCATAACAGACACGCAGCTGCCCTTCAAGATATCTTTGAAACCCATACTTTAACCGATTATATTCTCTCCTACGACAAATATAATATTCTCTGATGCGAGTTTTAGCCACCGAATCCCACCAACTTACCAGAGCATCATCCCCAGGCGCCTCATCCACCAACCGTTCCCACAATTGCAGAAAAGACTGACGACTGCAACAGCTTCATATTTAACTTCCAATAACCATGACCCCTTCTAGGCAATCCCTCCAATTCTAGGTCCACCAGTACTCCCCTGTGATCCGAAAAAACCGCGTCAACTCCACGCACTCTGCTCACTATTACTGTTCGGGGCACGTACAAGCGATCGAGCCTAGCCGCATATACATGTCTAACAAAAGTATGTTCAACAACCCCACCCCCCCAACGTCCATTAACCCTACCCCATTTAATAATTCCCCCAAAATCCCCGAACAATACCCTGCCCCTCTAGGTTCCACGTCCTTACGCCTTATCACACAATTCCAATCACCACCAATTACAGCTACACCCGGCAAAGCAAGCAAATAATGTACTAGGACATCTTTCACAAATTTATTCTTAATACGCACATCTCCCTCTGCCGGACCATACACACACACTAAACTCATCTGTACCCTACCCCACCACCCATCCACACGAATCACCCTCCCCTCCCCACCCTCACAATGCCTCACTACGAATGGGCTAGTTTCCCTTACCAGGATGGCAACTCCTCCTTTCAACCTTATCACATGCTCCACATACACATTTATTACAACCCAGGAATCCAAATGGCCTGTTATCCCGGGTGTAATGGGAGCAAAATAAACACAGCAGAAAAAGTTTAGACTTATATTATCCTCCACCAATTTAGAACAGCAATATGTACACTATGTACAGTGATAAGTATAGTGCACTCCACGGTAAGCAAGGCAGAATAGAAGCCACAAGATTGTAATAAAGTTGGTAGAATTACCGACAATATGTAAAGTAAAAGGACACAAGTGCAACTAATGTGACATTTATTGTAGCAACGTTTCGCTCTCCAGGAGCTTTATCAAGCCATTACAAACAATACATGGACACAGAGGGTATATAAAGGCTCAGAGTGAGGTGAATACTAGTGAGGTACCATTTCGATGTTCACTAGTGGTAGTAGTAGTAGTAGTAGTGGTAGTGACAAAAGCAATTAATTCGTACATGAGTAAAAGGATATAAAAGCTATTACTTGGGTAACATAAAAATAGGTTGGACAAATATAAACTGGAATGAGGCAGGTTGTTTCAGTGTTCACTCTCTGTGCTTTGTGTAGTATAACAGGAGAGACTATGTGATGGCAGGGTTTACTGTTTTCAGGAGGATTCTTGCTAAGACTTCGGAGATGGTGAAGCTGCCGTTGTTTTGTTTAATTGTATTCGAAACAGCGATCAGTGCTGATTCAAGGCACTTGCGTGTGCGGAAATTAGTTTCTTTTATCACTAATTGGGCGTCTCTGAATTTCATAAGATGATTGGTGGAATTTCGGTGTTGTACACAGGCGTTGTTTAAGTTGTCGTTCCTACATGCGTATATGTGTTCATTGAGGCGGGTGTCGAGGTTTCTTGCTGTTTCACCTACGTAGATCTTGTCACAGCCTCCACAGGGTATAGTGTAAACTCCTGCATTGACTGGTTCGTGGTGCTTGGGTTTTGTCCTGGTTAGATGCTTTATTGAAGTGGTAGAAGCGATGGCGACTCTGGTGTTAGCTTGTGAAAGTACTTTTGAGACGTTTAGTGCAACCTGGCTGTTGGGAAGAATTATAACTTTGTTGGGAGCGGTGTTGATGCGTGGAGAATTGATGATCTGAAGAGCTCTTTTCTTGCAGTCTTTGATGAAAAAAGAAGGAAATTGTAACTCAGTGAATGTTTGGTGAATGTAAGTACATTCCTCGTCAAGAAACTCAGGACTACAAATTCGGTATGCTCTTAGGAAAAACCCGATGATGATGCCTCTTTTGGTCTTGGTATCTTGACTGGAATAGAAGTGTGTGAGATCATTTTTATTGGTGGGTTTCCGATAAACTTGAAATCTTAGGTTGTTGTCTACTTTGTGAATGAGGACGTCGAGGAAAGGTAGCTTGTCATTGGACTCTTCTTCTAGTGTAAACTGAATCGCTGGTTCAACTGCGTTGAGCCTTGCCTGAAGATCCCGTACATCAAAACGTTTTGGAGTTATTACGAGGACATCGTCCACGTAACGTAACCAAGTGACGCTTGAAGGGATGATGTTGGCGAAGTGTTCAGACTCTAGGTGTTCCATGTATAAGTTGGCTAGGACGGCACTTATTGGGGACCCCATTCCCATGCCGTAGGTTTGTTTGTAGAGCTTGTTATTGAAGGAAAAACAGTTGAAGTTAACACAGAGTTCAATCAAGTCAACAAAATCTCCGGGAGGTAAAGGAAGATTAAGGTCCTGGTTGACTTTACGTCGTAGAACCTCGATGGCTTTTTTGGTAGGTACTTTTGTGAAGAGGGAAGTCACATCCAAACTGCTTAGTTTCTTGTTACGGATGGAGAGGTTACGGACTACGAATTTGTAGTCCTGAGTTTCTTGACGAGGAATGTACTTACATTCACCAAACATTCACTGAGTTACAATTTCCTTCTTTTTTCATCAAAGACTGCAAGAAAAGAGCTCTTCAGATCATCAATTCTCCACGCATCAACACCGCTCCCAACAAAGTTATAATTCTTCCCAACAGCCAGGTTGCACTAAACGTCTCAAAAGTACTTTCACAAGCTAACACCAGAGTCGCCATCGCTTCTACCACTTCAATAAAGGATCTAACCAGGACAAAACCCAAGCACCACGAACCAGTCAATGCAGGAGTTTACACTATACCCTGTGGAGGCTGTGACAAGATCTACGTAGGTGAAACAGCAAGAAACCTCGACACCCGCCTCAATGAACACATATACGCATGTAGGAACGACAACTTAAACAACGCCTGTGTACAACACCGAAATTCCACCAATCATCTTATGAAATTCAGAGACGCCCAATTAGTGATAAAAGAAACTAATTTCCGCACACGCAAGTGCCTTGAATCAGCACTGATCGCTGTTTCGAATACAATTAAACAAAACAACGGCAGCTTCACCATCTCCGAAGTCTTAGCAAGAATCCTCCTGTAAACAGTAAACCCTGCCATCACATAGTCTCTCCTGTTATACTACACAAAGCACAGAGAGTGAACACTGAAACAACCTGCCTCATTCCAGTTTATATTTGTCCAACCTATTTTTATGTTACCCAAGTAATAGCTTTTATATCCTTTTACTCATTTTTTTTTTTTTTTTTTTTTTTTTTTTTTTTTTTTTTTTTTTTTTTTTTTTTTTTTTTTTTTATTATCACACCGGCCGATTCCCACCAAGGCAGGGTGGCCCGAAAAAGAAAAACTTTCACCATCATTCACTCCATCACTGTCTTGCCAGAAGGGTGCTTTACACTACAGTTTTTAAACTGCAACATTAACACCCCTCCTTCAGAGTGCAGGCACTGTACTTCCCATCTCCAGGACTCAAGTCCGGCCTGCCGGTTTCCCTGAATCCCTTCATAAATGTTACTTTGCTCACACTCCAACAGCACGTCAAGTATTAAAAACCATTTGTCTCCATTCACTCCTATCAAACACGCTCACGCATGCCTGCTGGAAGTCCAAGCCCCTCGCACACAAAACCTCCTTTACCCCCTCCCTCCAACCCTTCCTAGGCCGACCCCTACCCCGCCTTCCTTCCACTACAGACTGATACACTCTTGAAGTCATTCTGTTTCGCTCCATTTTCTCTACATGTCCGAACCACCTCAACAACCCTTCCTCAGCCCTCTGGACAACAGTTTTGGTAATCCCACACCTCCTCCTAACTTCCAAACTACGAATTCTCTGCATTATATTCACACCACACATTGCCCTCAGACATGACATCTCCACTGCCTCCAGCCTTCTCCTCGCTGCAACATTCATCACCCACGCTTCACACCCATATAAGAGCGTTGGTAAAACTATACTCTCATACATTCCCCTCTTTGCCTCCAAGGACAAAGTTCTTTGTCTCCACAGACTCCTAAGTGCACCACTCACTCTTTTTCCCTCATCAATTCTATGATTCACCTCATCTTTCATAGACCCATCCGCTGACACGTCCACTCCCAAATATCTGAATACGTTCACCTCCTCCATACTCTCTCCCTCCAATCTGATATTCAATCTTTCATCACCTAATCTTTTTGTTATCCTCATAACCTTACTCTTTCCTGTATTCACCTTTAATTTTCTTCTTTTGCACACCCTACCAAATTCATCCACCAATCTCTGCAACTTCTCTTCAGAATCTCCCAAGAGCACAGTGTCATCAGCAAAGAGCAGCTGTGACAACTCCCACTTTGTGTGTGATTCTTTATCTTTTAACTCCACGCCTCTTGCCAAGACCCTCGCATTTACTTCTCTTACAACCCCATCTATAAATATATTAAACAACCACGGTGACATCACACATCCTTGTCTAAGGCCTACTTTTACTGGGAAAAAATTTCCCTCTTTCCTACATACTCTAACTTGAGCCTCACTATCCTCGTAAAAACTCTTCACTGCTTTCAGTAACCTACCTCCTACACCATACACTTGCAACATCTGCCACATTGCCCCCCTATCCACCCTGTCATACGCCTTTTCCAAATCCATAAATGCCACAAAGACCTCTTTAGCCTTATCTAAATACTGTTCACTTATATGTTTCACTGTAAACACCTGGTCCACACACCCCCTACCTTTCCTAAAGCCTCCTTGTTCATCTGCTATCCTATTCTCCGTCTTACTCTTAATTCTTTCAATTATAACTCTACCATACACTTTACCAGGTACACTCAACAGACTTATCCCCCTATAATTTTTGCACTCTCTTTTATCCCCTTTGCCTTTATACAAAGGAACTATGCATGCTCTCTGCCAATCCCTAGGTACCTTACCCTCTTCCATACATTTATTAAATAATTGCACCAACCACTCCAAAACTACATCCCCACCTGCTTTTAACATTTCTATCTTTATCCCATCAATCCCGGCTGCCTTACCCCCTTTCATTTTACCTACTGCCTCACGAACTTCCCCCACACTCACAACTGGCTCTTCCTCACTCCTACAAGATGTTATTCCTCCTTGCCCTATACACGAAATCACAGCTTCCCTATCTTCATCTTTTACTCATGTACGAATTAATTGCTTTTGTCACTACCACTACTACTACTACTACTACCACTAGTGAACATCGAAATGGTACCTCACTAGTATTCACCTCACTCTGAGCCTTTATATACCCTCTGTGTCCATGTATTGTTTGTAATGGCTTGATAAAGCTCCTGGAGAGCGAAACGTTGCTACAATAAATGTCACATTAGTTGCACTTGTGTCCCTTTACTTTACAAGCCACAAGATAGCAGACCGTGCTTCAACCAGCTCTAGAATGGGAATGACAAGGGCAGACAGGAGAGCGGTATCCACATAACCTCTGCGATTGCCAAAACCATCTTCTTATTGGCTAGAACCTGGTCACTACTTGAACGACGGGGCCCCATCATCAACTCTTAGCAACCTGGTTCGCTGGTTGGGGGAGATAGCCTGTAAATGAGGGTGTGTACATGCGCCGAATAAAGGTTACGTACTCTTTGCATGCCACAACATTATACTCATTCACCTTCAACTTAAAGCCTGGTCTATAGTTGTGTTCCTGCACGAACACCACATCAGCACTATTATGCACCAAATATCACTAAACCATACACACTTTCTCTCTGATCTCAATCCATTAATGTTCAATGTCATGCACTTGAAGCCTATAGAGTGGTTTTTCTTCTTGACCCTGGTACTGTCTTGCCACCAGATCGTTTCTTGACACCTCGATCCCTCTCTTCCTTTAGGAACGCTCTTAACCAACTCCTGAACCTTAGGGCCGCTGGGTCCTTTCTGTGTAACTTCCGCCAGGACTTTTTCCCAGTGCGCTGAGCAGGCGTGAGCACTTCCTCGGAGTCAGATAGCACAGCAGCGCGCTTCCATGACGCTCCCTCTGCTTGCATCATGTCGTCTATTACAGTGTCCCGGTGGACCTCTACCTCCACCGCTTGCATCATCAAGACATTCATATCACACTGCACCGACTGCTTATCTTCTTCCACGCCCTGATCCACAGCAGGCCCAAGAACTAGGTCTGGACTCCCAACCTGCCCAATACTCTTGTCATTCAATAACACATTTAAAGCCTTGGCTAATGAGTCTTCCACGTCGCTATCACTCGCATCCGGGGTGTTCTCTTCCAACACCTGAGCTACGTTCAATGAAGGGGTGTCCCTTCCCCTCGTCACATCTACTGACTCCATCTCCTACGCTCTCGAACTCCTCACTCCAGGACCCACCTTGTGTAGGCAGAGTCACGTAAGGCAAATCTTGCTCCTCACCCTTCTCTTCTGCTTCATGTCGTTGCCGTTGTTCCATGTTGCCACGCCTCCTTCCACACAGAGCCGCTAGGTGATCATATGACCCACACAACCGACAGGTCCGGCGTTGCCCAGCGTATGTCACAAACACCTGGGTCCGAAATTCTGGCAGCACTACGTACGACGGAATAGGGTAACGTAACGTCACCTTCACAGAATACGTTCCTTCGGGTATCCCTGCATATGGCCCAGTAGCTCACCTCCCAACAGTGGCCATATGTACTGTACCATATTTACCCATCGCAAGACAGATGACAATCATCTGCCTCGAAAGGCACATTTCTAATCTTAACCCATATGTAATGGAGAGATACATCGTGAAGTCGCACGGTCACAGCATAGTTAACAGTCAAAGTGACCTGGTACTTGTCCACCACCGCCTCATACACACTTGCCAATTTAAACTTGACAAAAATCCTTGTTGTGCCATTCAGCGCTACTCTCCATATCTCCTCGTTAGCAATACCATATGTATCTCGTATGATTGCAGGTAGTAGCAGCTCTATAGAAGTTCCTGTCACAGCCCCACGGATAAGCTCAACACAGACTGTATTGACGAGTCTCCGGCTGGCCAGAGCCATGCTGTGAAAATATAACTGCCACCAGTCAACACTAGGGGCAGCAGCAGCGCACGTCGTCACCACTCAAAGGTTGAGAGACGAATGTAAGAGAATACATTAGACGTTTCCACAACAGTTTCCACAGCAGTCTCTTTCTTCATCGTTTCTACCTTTCCATTCGTCTTCTTGATCGTCAACTTCGTTCCCTGCTGTCCAGCCACTGTCCAGGTTCCCTTCTTGACCTAAGGACTCACAAGAGGAGAACTACTAAGAATCCTCTTATTTTCCTCAGTCAATCGCCGTATCTTCATCTTTGCTACCCTCAATTCTTCCTTAAGCTGCTGGTAAAGTTGCTCGATGGAAGGCATCTTGGTTCAGTCCAAGGAGAGTAAGGGCTAACTGATGTAAATGTTGCAACATCTAAATATGAATGACGTCAGGCCCAGCTGCCGATGATCGACAAGCTAAGAGTGCTGCCTCCAGTTCCAGAAGTGTAAAAGGCCCATTAAAAGATTCTTCTTTGAGAGAAAAAAAGTTTAAGGGCGCTAAAACACTGGCAGACTTTGAGGAAAGAAACGAGAGGCATAGATGGAGCCCCTGAGAAATATGGACAAGATGATTACCAATTTCAATGGCAACGTCAAGAGGGTTTGCTATATCAACACTGGCAACCTGCAGAACAGGAGCCGGGTCGGGGAGAATTTACCACTCAGTTTCCCTACTTTTTTCCAGACTGCACTCATAGAAGAAGCAGAGGTGATGGAAATAATCTCGCAAGCAAGTGCGTTTAGCGTCACGATTACACGGCAAGCGACCACTCGCTTCTGCTTAAAATAAAAAAGTTTGTGTTGTTCTATTGTACCAGTACCTGCTCCATGCAGCGCGTTTGAAGATACTGCCCGAGCACAATCAGGAGACCACCAAGGCACGCACTTCTGAGAATGCCTTCCCTAGCTTTGGGGTATAGAATGAGAAGCTGTAGTTAAAACTGAGGTCGAGGTGTAAAAGCTTATCAATGGAGGACGAAGAAGGAACCTCACTAAAAGCAGTTAGATGCAAGTAAAGGTCCCAGTTTGCTCTATCATATTGCCAGCGTGGGCTACGAAGAGGTGGTGAATATGAAGGAGAGGTAAGAATGATTGGAAAATGATCGTTGTCATGCAAGTCCGGCAGGACAGACCAGGTGAAGTCTAGTGTAGTGGAGGAAGAGCAGACCAAGAGATCGATGCAAGAGAGAGTATGAGTACGAGGATCAAAATGGGTGGGAGTACCCATATTTAAACATGGAGAGGGTGAGAAGTGAGAAAAACCTCTGAATGACAAGGGAGTCACAGTGAGACATCCCAGAGTAAATGGGGTTCATTAAAATTGCCAAGTAATGGAAGTGGTGGGGGTAAAGTCGAGAGGCAACATCCGGGATAGATAATGCCCGTGGAGGAGAGAGATGTAGATACAGGCTCCAAGGCCACGGATATTCCACTGTAAATAGGCCATGATTGGTAACGAGAAAGATATGAGAAATCTGTAGGTAAAGGTACCTACGGACTAGTGAAGGAATAGGGTGTTGCAAACATAGTTGTGCAGATGGAAGAGTAGGAACAGGAGGTGGATCAGTGTCCATTGATGGTTTAGTCTTCAATATATTGTGAGATAGCTTGAAGTGTTTTGGAAGACAAAGACATTGTATGGAAGACAATATTGGAGATGGAAGGAGGAGGGTGAGTAAAGATTGGGACACAGCAATGGACTGTACCAAAGCAGGGGAAGCCGAAAGGATAGAGGGAACTGGAGAAATGTGGGAGGAGACAGAAGAGGAAGAATCCTGGGAGGGGGCAGAAGAGGAAGAAACTTGGGAGGGGACAAGAGAGGAAGGTACAGTACGAGAAGGCTGAACCTCTACACTTGTAACAGTCAGTGAGGTGAAGAACCAGGTACAGAGACTGGAAAGGTAAAATGTGGGGGTAGAAGGGAAGGAGGGGTTAATGGAGATTTGAGCAATGAAGATTTTTTTAGACTCTCCAGAAGTAGAGGGGCGATTGGCAGGTGTTGTATGAGGTCTTGTCAGTATCAGAAATTGTGAGGGAGAACAAGAAGTGAGAAGAGACTGAGGTGTTGAGGTAGGGACTTCTGAGTCTAGGACAGCAGAAAAATTAGAGACAGGAGTGACTATGGAAGGGGTAACCCCCAGAGGAGGCTGCAGAAGATGGGACCCCAGAGGTGGGAGGGATGTGTAGAAACACGAGCATAAGAAATACAGGGTAGTCTTGCTTGGAGGCGTCAATGAGAAATTGTCATAGCATAGGGAAAACCTGCCTCTGAGGTTACAGATTTCTCGAACATTTAAGTAAATTTGGCAATGGTGAGAGTAAGATGGGGGAGCCTCATGACAATTAAGGCAATAGGGAGGTAGACTACAAGGCGTATGGAAATGGTCATCGGTTCCACAGACTGGGTATTCGGCTATAGACCTGCAATATTTCGCTGGATCAAAACGCCAGCAATTTCTGCATTGTTGCGGTGTAGGGATCACCTTTCGAACTTGTAAACGATGTTCCACTATATGAACAGAGGATGGGAGTTCACAGCAGTCGAAAGTTAACTGAGCTACATTGCAAGGGTATCGTCTCCACCCGCTGGCAGGAAGGAGGGGCTGGAGTTCCAGCTGTTCTAGAATGTCATCACCAAATGTCTGGAAATTCTGTTGGACAGTGGTATGGGGCAGAATGACAGTGCCACTACAAGAATTAAGGGAATGTTTATCAATAGTGACATGAATAGTATTGATATTTGAAAGAAGAGAAAAGTCATGAGCATGGTTAGCATTCTGAACAGTGATGATGCATGTACCGCTCTTGAGAGTGGTACCAATACTATGGCCTGAAAGATAAGCAGTAGAGGAAGTCGTTCGTGAAGAATTTAGTCCATTGTGCATTCCAAAACTGGGCGTGGAAAGGGAATGCATGATGTGTCTGTTATCTGAGTAAAACGAGAAGGAAGCGAAGAGGTATCATCAGGCAATTGTCGTGGGTATTTAGGAGTGGGACCTGTATTGGTCCGACATGGGATGGGCTGGCGATTCGAAAATTGCTGTACCGTAGAGGGAAAGGCTGAAAGCATAGTCAGAAAAGAGAGGTCAGATGTATCGAAGGAGTTAGTCAAATCCCTGGTACCTGAAGCGAGTGATGAAAAAGCACCAACAAGAGGTACTGGGGCATTAGAAGTGACCAAAGGGTGGTCAAAAAAATTAGGCAGAGTCAGAACAGGGTGTAGTATCAAGAAGGGGCCCAGGGGGAGCAGGTTCATGGTTGGGGACTCCATGGTTAGATTACTTTTAAGAAAAAAAAGGAAAGAAAAATGGGGGGAAACTGAGGAATAGCTTCTAGGAGGCCAAAAAGAACCGTAAATACCCCTCTGCACTCAAGAGGGCCTCAACACTGCAAGTAGTGCAGATGCAGCATGGAACCTGTGCCATACCCTACCCTTCATCCCAGTAACCCAGCAATCCAGGATAGCAACCTAGCATCTACCGAGCCACCTCAGTGGAGAAAAGAGAAGGCGGCCAGACACCAACCACAAAGCTTACCTCCTTTGGCTACCACCCCCTGGAATCCGACAGGCAGCCTCCAAAGGTACAATCGACACAAAGCCACCTCCCAGGAGACCAAAGAGGGATTGGGACATCCCCAAGTGATCCAGATTCCACAGCAAACTACACCACCGCCAAGTACCTCAATAGAATGGGATGGACCCTGGTACCCTTCCCCCTATGTAGGAACTAGATTGCCTGTGTGAAGAATCATGAAGGCCGAAAAGAGGGGAATAGGGGAGGGATGGGGAGGAGGAAAAGGAAAAAGGGAGGATGGGATAGGGTGAGGGGGATTGGGGAATAATTAGGTTGCGTTTGAAGGAGACCAAAAAGTCTAAATTATCAGGTGAAGAGCCTCTTCACCACGCCAAGGAGCCCCCTTGAAGAGTACTGCATTTAGAGGAATGAGAGGTGATTGTAGAAATCCCATCAGGAAGTGCATATAGCATCACAGATGACATGGAATGACTGCTCGCTTCTGTTTAAAATCAAGGAGAGAGTGCTGTTCTATTGCACCAGTACCTGCCCCACAGCGCATTTCGAACAAACTGCCCGAGCACAAGCAGGAGACCACCAAAGCACATACTTCCGAGAATGCTTGCCCGAGGATTAGGGTATAGAATGTGAGGCTTCGGTTAAAACTGAGGTCGATAATAGGTGGAAAAGCTCATCAATGGAGAGCATAGAAGGAACCTCACTAAAAACAGTTAGATGTAAGTGTCCCAATTTGCTTGGTCAAACTGCCAGCGTGGGTTACGAGGTGATGAATATGAAGTAACGATGATTGGGAAATGATTGTAGTCATGCAAGTCCTGGAGGATAGACCAGGGGAAGTCTAGTACAATTGAAGAGCAGACCAAGAGATCAATGCACGAGAGAATGAGTATGAGAATCAAAATAGGTATTATCATTATTATTATAATCAAAAAGAAGCGTTAAGCCACAAGGGCTATACAGCGCTGCAGGGTAGGGAAGGAAGCGAGGGTAATGGGCTGCAGAAGGGAGGAAGGATGATCAGTAAGTTACAGAAAACAGAAGGGCAGTGGATAGTACGGGGGTAGAGGGTAGCAAGAGATTGAGGTAGAAAGGGCTGAAGGTATCAGAGTTTTTGAAGTAAGTCAGTTGTTGTCAAAAAATCAATGAGAGTGTCTGGATGATAGGCGGGTCCATCAGCGAGAAGGGAAGGTAAAGAGAGAGCAGCGGAGCGAAGACGACGACGGAGGTAAATTCTGCGTGCTCGTTGATAAAGTGGGCAGTCCAACAGAATGTGGCTGACTGATAATGGAGCCTGGCAATTCTCACAGAGAGGAGCAGGGCGCCTCTCCATGAGATATCCATGAGTAAGACGAGTATTGCCAATGCAAAGATGGGAGAGAGTAGTCTCCCAACCTCGACACTGGTGATAAGAAGACGGTCAGTAACCTATACTCGATTTAATAGAATGAAGTTTGTTACCGAGCATAGTAGACCAACGTTGTTGCCAACGGGTGTGAAGGTGGGAAGATATTGCAGCAAAATAGTCCATAATTGGAATACCTCTATATGAAACTGGTAGGTCATGTACTGCTGGCCGCGCAGCAGTGTCTGCCTGTTCATTGCCCTGTACGTCAACATGACCAGGGACCCAACAAAAAACAATATCTTTATGCTTGGTAAAGATGTAGAGGTGTAGCCAAAGTTGGATATGGAGGACTAAGGGGTGAGGTGCATCAAATTTCTGTATAGCCTGTAAAGCGCTAAGGGAGTCTGAGACAACCACAAATGATGACGCAGGCATAGATGCAATACGGATAAGTGCTGCAAGGATGGCATACAATTCAGCAGTAAAAATACTAGCCGAAGATAGTAAATGCCCTCGTACGACACTGTCCGGAAACACTGCTGCGAATCCTACGCCGTTAGAAGACTTAGAGCCATCTGTGTACACAGTAATGGCATGAGAATGAGAGTGGAAGTGGTCAAGAAAAAGAGAGCGGGAAGCGACCATAGACAGTTGGGCTTTCGAGCAAGGGAGGGAGAAAGAACAGACTCGAACAGCTGGAACTTCCCAGGGGGGTAGGGAAAAGTGAGATGCTACATGAACATAGAAAGGTGGTAATTGAAGAGAAGACAAGAGCGAATGAAGGCGAAGAGAGAAGGGACGGAGTAAACAGGGGCGGCAAACAAATAAAGAATGTCTACTAATATCAGTGACCATTCTATAAATGGAAGGATTGCGGAGATCATGAGATTGTACATAGTAGCGAAGGCAATGGGCATCACGGCGATCGGATAAGGATGGAACGTTCGCTTCTGCATAGAGGCTCTCGACAGGGGAAGAGCGAAAAGCACCAAATCATAAACGTAATCCTTGGTGAAGAATGGGGTTAAGGCTAGAGAGAGTAGCAGGAGATGCAGCTGAATAGATCTGGTCACTATAATCAAGTTTCGATAAAATGAGGGTGGAATGTAGGCGAAGGAGGGTTCGACGATGAGCTCCCCATGAAAGATGAGCAAGGGTTTTAAGAAGGTTCAGCCGGCTGTGACAAGTTGCCTTCAGAGAGGTAATGTGAGGTTTCCAGGATAACCTACGTTCAAACAGGAGGCCCAGAAACTTAACTGTATCACGTTCAGGGATACGGGAGCCATAGAGGTACAAAGAATGATCGGAGATGAGAGAACGTCTAGTGAAAGTAATTTGGTGCATTTTAGTGCTGGAAAATTTAAACCCATGTGTGGTGGCCCAATTGGAAACATGGTCGACCGCATGCTGTAGAGAAACTGTAATGAGGTGACAGTCAGCGCCTGCACAGGCAATAGCGAAGTCATCGACATAGAGTGATGACCAAATATTTGATGGAAGACTAGAGACCAAACCATTAATAACAAGGAGAAAAAGTGTTGTGCTCAGAACACATCCCTGGGGGACACCTTCAGCTTGGATAAAGTCCAGGGAGAGCACATTATTAACCCAAACACGGAAATGTCTATCAATTAAAAAGTTCTTAAGGAAGGATGGTAGATTGCCTCGGAGGCCTAAGGCCCAAAATATTATACCTCCAAGTTGTGTCATATGCCTTCTCAAGGTCAAAAAATATGGCAATAACTGAGTGGTTATTCGCAAAGGCATTACGAACATATGTATCCAAGCATAGTAAGGGGTCTATGGTAGAACGTCCCTTACGAAAGCCATATTGACGAGTGGAGAGACTGCTGTGTGTCTCTAAATACCACACTAAACGTCTATTTACAAGGCATTCCATCACTTTGCAAACTGCGCTGGTAAGAGCAATGGGACGATAGTGGGAGGCTTCATGTCCCGTAGTGCCTGGTTTGCGGAAAGGGAGAACAATGGCGGATTTCCACAGCTGTGGAAGAGCTCCTTGTGACCAAATAAGATTGAAAAGACGTAATAGGCTTGCAAGGGCTGACTGATGTAAATGTTGTAGCATACGAATATGAATGTCGTCGGGCCCAGCTGCCGATGATCGGCAAGCTGAGAGTGTTGCCTCCAGTTCTTGAAGTGTAAAAGGCACATTATACTGTTCTTCTCTGAGAGAAGAGAAGTTCAAGGGTGCTAACTCTCTGGCAGACTTTGAGGAAAGAAACGAGAGGCATAGATGGAGCCCCTGAGAAATACGGACCAGATGATTGCCAATTTCATTGGCAACATCTAGTGGGTTTTCTATATCAACACCGGCAACCCGCAGAACATGAGCCGGGTCAGGAGAATATTTACCACTCAGTTTTCGTACTTTTTTCCAGACTGCACTCAGAGGAAGCAGAGGTGATGGTGGAGACATAATCTCGCCAGCAAGTGCGTTTAGCGTCACGGATGACACGGCGAGCGATCGCACACTTCTGCTTAAAATCAAGAAGTCTCTCCGTGGTTCTGTTGTATCGGTACCTGCCCCATGCAGCGCGTTTCAAACGTACTGCACGAGCACAAGCAGGAGACCACCAAGGCACGCATTTCTGAGAATGCCTGCCCGAAGTTTGGGGTATAGAATGAGAAGCTGCAGTTAAAATGGAGGACGAGAAGAGGTGTAAAAGCTCATCAATGGAGGACGAAGAAGGAACCTCTCTAAAAACAGTTAGGTGTGAGTAAAGGTTCCAAATTGCCTGATCAAATTGCCAGCGTGGGATACGAAGAGGTGGTGAATATGAAGGGGAAGTAAGAATGATTGGGAAATGATTGCTGTCATGTAAATCCGGGAGAACAGTCCAAGTGAAGTCTAATGCGGTGGAGGAAGAGCAGACTGAGAGATCGATGCAAGAGAGAGTGAGAGTCTGAGGATCAAAATGGGTGTGAGTACCTGTATTTAAAACATAGAGGGGGTGGGTAGCAAGAAAAGCCTCTAACTGAATGCCACGGGAATCATAGTGAGACCCCGCCCAGAGGAAATGATGGGCATTAAAATCGCCAAGTAACAGAATCGGTGGTGGTAATGACGAAACAAGAAAGGCAATATCCGGAATAGATAATGCCCGAGAAGGAGAGAGATATAAAGAACAGAGCATATACCACCTATGCAAGTGGATACGGGCTGCTGTGTAATGCAGCGAAGTAGGAACAAATAGCTGATGGTACGGAATATCAATGCATAGAAGGGCACTTTCATTAAAGGTTCCATCAGGAAAAGGATCTGAAGAATAAAATAAATTATAGCCGGAGATGGGAGAGATAACAGCAGAGTGTAATTTTGGTTCCTGTAAGCAAACACCAACAGGGAAAAACTGGGAGAGTAACATCTGAAGCTCACCCCGATTACCCCTAAGGCCGCGTATATTCCACTGTAAATAGGCCATGATTGGCAATGATAAAGATACTTGAAATCTGCAGGTAAGGGTTCCTACAGACTAGAGGGGTTAGAAAAGTCCACATGCGGATGCAGTGGAAAACGTTCAAGCAGCGAAGGAATGGTGCGCTGTGAAGAAAGGAGTTGCACAGATGGAGCAGAGGAGAGAGAAGGAACAGAGGGTGGATCAGTGTCCATTGATGGTTTGGTCTCTGCAATATATTCAGAGATTGCTTCAAGTGTTTTGGAATTCAGAGACGTCGTATATGAGACAATATTGGAGATGGTAGGGGGAGGATGAGTAAAGATTGGAACTGTAATGGGCTGTACCAAGGTAGGGGGGGCGAAAGGGTGGAGGGAACTGGAGAAGAAGCGTGGAAGGGGACAGAGGAGGCAGAAACCTGGGAGGTGGCAGAAGAGGAAGAAACTTTGGAGGGAACAGGGGAGGTAGGTATAGTACGGAGGAGGGTGAACCTCTACTCTTGTAACAGAGCCAGTGAGAGGGGAAGAACCCGGTACAGAGACAGGAAAGGTAAAATGAGGAGGTGGAAGAAGGGAAGGAGGGGTTAAAGGACCTTTTTTTGACTTCTGAGAAGTAAAGGGACGATTGGGAGGAGGTGTCGTACAGGGTCTTGTCGATACTGAGGTTTGTGAGGGAGAACACGAAGAAGCGATAACAGACTGAGGCATTGAAGTAGGGACGTATGAGCCCAGGACAGCAGAAGAATTAGATACAGGAGTGACTATGGGAGAGGTAACCACAGAGGAGGTAGTCAGTGGTCAGTCGTCACGTGAGGTCACAGACCCTGAGCTGCTTTGGGGATTAGCGTGGACGGTTACAAAGCATGGCTTGCTTCTGCAGTGTTTTAAAAATTGAGGTTGGAGAGTTGAAGGAGGAGGTCTTGCTTCTCCAGGAGGAGATTAGGAGGCTGAAGGTCCACCTCAATGGGTCTGGGAGAGAGTGTGAGGTGGCTGGAGTTGTGGGGAATGAGGCTTCTAGCAGTGAGGTGCAGTCTGTCTCTCGCTGTGAGGAGGCTGTAGTGGGGGAGGTAGCAACGGCTACCAGCAGTGAGGTGCAGCCCAGCACCTGCTACAAGTGGCGAGTGGTTCACAGTAATGGGAGGCGCATCAGAGTAAGGAAAGTTAAGAGTGAAGATCTGAAGGTAGGAAATCGCTTCTCTGTTCTTCAGGATGAATGTACTTCAGTGGCCAGTGAAGGTGAGGGTACTACTGCCCCTGCTAATGGAGGTAAGCGCATTCTTGTGGTTGGTGACTCTCAGGTAAGATATATTGACCGTGCTTTTTGTAATAGGAATAAGAAGATGAGAGATAGAGTGTGCTTCCCTGGAGCTGGTGTTGGGGACATTGTCAACAGGCTGGATAATATCATGTCAGGTAATGGGATAAGCCCATTATCTGTCTCAGTGCTGGTGGAAATGATATTGGGAAGGGTAGGAGAGAAGAGCTGCTAGATAAGTACAGGTCAGCTATAGATTTCATTAAGTCTAAGGGAGGGATCCCAATCATATGTAGCATCTTGCCTAGAAGGGGAGTAGGAAATGAATGGTTGTCTAGGGCAATTGGTGTAAATTGCTGGCTAGACAGATACTGCAAGGAACTTGCAATCCCATTCATTGACAACTGGAACAACTTTTATGGCAAACATGATATGTATGCAAGGGATGGGGTACATCTCTCTGGGGCAGGGGTGGTAGCACTTGCAGACTCGATTGAGAAGGCCATTGGTGAAATGCCTATGATTTTAAACTGATGGAAGATAGAGGTATGGGTGTGTGTGGGAAACAAGCAGGTTGCAACACTAAGGTTGGAAACAGTAAATGTATAAAAGGCATTCAGCATGAATTTATAAATAAAGACAATAGATCAGGTCAGCAAACAAAGGGGGGACAGCAGAGGGCAGCAAGGAACTAGCTCCCTTAAGGTTTACTATACTAATAGCAGGAGTGTAAGAAATAAGATAGATGAGCTAAGATTAATTGCAAGTGCAGGAAACATAAATATTATTGCTATAACAGAGACCTGACTCAATCTGAAAGATAGAGAGATGCCCTCTGAATGTCACATACAAGGCTATAAATTATTCCACACTGTCAGAGACAATTTAAATTGTTGTGTTAGACAAGATATTAAATTAGAAGCGTCAGCCACTGAATCTGTTTGGTTACAGCTTCTCGAGGGCCGAGAAAAACTAATTTTGGGTGTGATTTACAGGGCCCCAAATCTTGATAGGGAGTGCAGTAAACTTCTATGGGACGAAATTCGTAAGGCATCTACATACGAAAATGTTGTGCTAATGGGAGATTTCAACTATAGACAGATTGACTGGAGCAATTTGACAGGAAATTTAGAGTCAGGTGACTTTCTTGATACGATCCAGGATTGTTTTTTAAAACAGTTTGTGACAGAGCCAACTAGGGGAAATAACCTCCTTGACTTGGTTCTTGCCAGTAGGGAAACACTAATTAATAATCTTGAGGTTAATGATGAGCTTGGGGAAAGTGATCACAAATCACTCAGTTTTAATATATCATGGAATTCCCCTAATAATGGCAATCAAGTCTCCGTCCCTGACTTTCGCTTGGCTGATTTCATAGGACTGAAAAATTACTTAGGTGGGCTGAACTAGAATGACCTGACTAGGGGTCAGGTAGGTGGTGATGGTTGCCGATATGATGCTTTCCAGGGCATAGTTCTAGCTGCTCAGTCAAATTATGTTCCAAATAGAGAAATTAGATCAAACAAAAATGATCCTAAATGGATGAACAATAGATTAAAATATCTGATTGGTCAAAAGAGAGGCATATATAGGCAAATCAAAAGAGGAGAGGGGCAATTAAGAAATCGATATATTCAGTTAAAGAGAGAAATAAAAAAAGGAATTAGAAAAGCAAAAAGAGATTATGAGGTTAAAGTTGCAAGAGAATCGAAGACTAACCCAAAAGGATTCTTTCAGGTATACAGAAGTAAGATCAGGGACAAGATAGGCCCACTCAAAAGTTCCTCGGGTCAGCTCACTGAGAGTGATAAGGAAATGTGTAGAATTTTTAACACATACTTCCTCTCAGTTTTTACACAGGAGGATACCAGCGATATTCCAGTAATGATAAATTATGTAGAACAGGACGGTAATAAACTGTGCACGATTAGAGTCACAAGTGACATGGTCCTTAGGCAAATAGATAAATTAAAACCTAACAAATCCCCAGGCCCTGATGAACTGTATGCAAGGGTTCTAAAGGAATGTAAAGAGGAGCTTAGCACACCTTTGGGTAATCTTTTCAACATATCACTACAAACTGGCATGGTGCCAGATAAGTGGAAAATGGCAAATGTGATACCTATTTTCAAAACAGGTGACAGGTCCTTAGCTTCGAACTATAGACCAATAAGCCTAACCTCCATAGTGGAAAAATTTATGGAATCAATAATTGCCGAGGCAGTTCGTAGCCACCTTGAAAAGCATAAATTAATCAACTAATCTCAGCATGGTTTTACAAAGGGGCGTTCCTGCCTTACGAATTTATTAACTTTTTTCACTAAGGTATTTGAGGAGGTAGATCATGGTAATGAATATGATATTGTGTATATGGACTTCATTAAGGCTTTTGACAGGGTCCCACATCAGAGACTATTGAGGAAAATTAAAGCACATGGAATAGGAGGAGAATTTTTTTCCTGGATAGAGGCATGGTTGACAAATAGGCAGCAGAGAGTTTGCATAAATGGGGAGAAATCAAAGTGGGGAAGCGTCACGAGCGGTGTTCCACAGGGGTCGGTGTTGGGCCCCCTGCTGTTCACAATCTACATAAACGACATAGATGAGGGCATAAAGAGCGACATCGGCAAGTTTGCCGATGACACCAAAATAGACCGTCGAATTCATTCTGACGAGGACATTCGAGCACTCCAGGAAGATTTGAATAGACTGATGCAGTGGTCGGAGAAGTGGCAGATGCAGTTTAATATAAACAAATGCAAAGTTCTAAATGTTGGACAGGACAACAACCATGCCACATGTAAACTAAATAATGTACATCTTAATATTACGGATTGCGAAAAAGATTTAGGAGTTCTGGTTAGCAGTAATCTGAAACCAAGAGAACAGTGCATAAGTGTTCGCAATAAAGCTAATAGAATCCTTGGCTTCATATCAAGAAGCATAAATAATAGGAGTCCTCAGGTTGTTCTTCAACTCTATACATCATTGGTTAGGCCTCATTTAGATTATGCTGCACAGTTTTGGTCACCGTATTACAGAATGGATATAAATTCTCTGGAAAATGTACAGAGGAGGATGACAAAGTTGATCCCATGTATCAGAAACCTTCCCTATGAGGATAGACTAAGGGCCCTGAATCTGCACTCTCTAGAAAGACGTAGAATTAGGGGGGATATGATTGAGGTGTATAAATGGAAGACAGGAATAAATAAAGGGGATGTAAATAGTGTGCTGAAAATATCTAGCCTAGATAGGACTCGCAGCAATGGTTTTAAGTTGGAAAAATTCAGATTCAGGAAGGATATAGGAAAGTACTGGTTTGGTAATAGAGTTGTGGATGAGTGGAACAAACTCCCGAGTACAGTTATAGAGGCCAGAACGTTGTGTAGCTTTAAAAATAGGTTGGATAAATACATGAGTGGATGTGGGTGGGTGTGAGTTGGACCTGATAGCTTGTGCTACCAGGTCGGTTGCCGTGTTCCTCCCTTAAGTCAGTGTGACCTGACCTGACTAGGTTGGGTGCATTGGCTTAAGCCGGTAGGAGACTTGGACCTGCCTCACATGGACCAGTAGGCCTTCTGCAGTGTTCCTTCGTTCTTATGTTCTTATGTTCTTAAGTGGGGGACGTTTTGAAACACGGGAATAAGAAACACGAGGTAGTCCCCCTTGGAGGCGGAGATGAGAAACTGCCATGGCATAAGGGAGACCTTCTGCCTCTTTGAGGTAACGGATTTCCCCCTCATTTAAGTAGACTTGGCAATGGCGAGAGTACGAAGGGTGAGCCTCATGACAATTAAGGCAAGAGGGAGGTCGATTGCAAGACGCATTAGAATGGTCATCGGCACCACAGACTGGGCATTCGGCTATGGATCTGCAATATTTCACTGGATGGCCAAATCGCCAGCAATTTCTACACTGTTGTGGTGTAGGGATCACATTTTGAACTTGTAACCGATGTCCCACTACATAAACTGAGGATGGAAGTTCACGGCTGTCAAAAGTTAAATGAGCCACATTGCTAGGGTATCGTCTCCACTCACAGGCAGGAAGAACATAAGCGTCTACCTTGAGGATTGGGAGATCTTGGAGTTCCAGCTGTTTAAGAATGTCACTGCCACATGTCTGGAAATTTTGTTGAACTATGGTATGGGGCAGAATGATGGTACCACTACAAGAACTGAGGGAATGATGTTTTTCAATTGTGATGGGAACAGTATCTATATGGGAAAGAGAAAGATCATGAGCTTGGGTAGAATTCTGAACCATGATGATGCATGTACCGCTCTTAAGAGCATGAAAAGAAATATCTTTACCAACGTGGCGTAGGAGTGCCTTGCCAATACTGTGGTCGGAAAGATAGGCGGTAGAGGAAGTCGGTCGTAAAGTGAAGAATTTAGTCCATTGTACAGTCTGAAACTGAGCGTAGAAAGGGAGTGCAGGACATGTCGATCTTTTCCGAGAAGAACGAGAAGGTGGAGAAGTATCATCAGCAGGTAATTGTCATTGGTGTTTAGGCGTGGGGCCAGAGTTGCTCCGACGTGGAATGGGCCGGCGATTCGAAAATTGCCGCACTGTAGAGGGAGAGGCCGGAAGCATAGTCAAAGGAGAGTGGAGGTCAGATAAATCGAAGGAGTCAGTCGAGACCTCAGTACCTGAAGCGGGTCAGGAAACAGCACTGGCAAGAGGTACAGAGGCATGAGGAGTGTCCAAAGAGTGGTCCAAAGATGAGAAGGGGTCAGAACGGGGTGCAGTATCAAGAAGGGGCCTGGGGGTACCAGGTTCATGGATTGGGTTCTCCATGGTTAGGTTACTTCTTTCTTTTTGTTTTTAAGAAAAAAAAAAAGAATAAAAAAAATGGGGGACCGGGGAGGGATAGTTCCTAGGAGGAATGAAAGGGCCAGAAATCTCCCTCCGTGCCCAAGAGAACCTCAGCACCGCAAGTAGCGTAGATGCAGCATGGAACCCGTGCCATACCCTACCCATCATGCCAGTAAACCAGCAATCTGGGATAGCAACCTCACATCTGCCAAGCTACCTCGGTGGACAAAAGAGGGCAGCCGGATATCTGCCACAAAGCATACCTCCTTCGGCCACCACCCTCGGAATCCAAAAGGTGGCTTCCAGAGATACACTCGCTACCCGAAAGATACCCAAAGCCACTCTCCGGGATACCGGAGAGGGATCGGGACATCCCCAGGTGATCCAGATTTCACGGCGAACTACACCACCGCCAAGAGCCTCAACGGAATGGGATGGACCCCGGTACCCTTTCCCCTACCTAGGAACTAGCGCGCCTGTGGGTAAAATCCCAAAGGCCAAAAAGGGGAAGGGCAAAAGTTAGGGGGAGAAGGAAAGGGAACAGGGGAGGATGGGGAGGATGGGATAGGGAAGGGGGGATTGGGGGGTAATTAGGTTCGGTCTGAGGAAGGAGACCGACAGGTCTAATTTCTCAGACCAAGAGCCTCTTCACCACGCCAAGGAGCCCCCCTTGAAGAGGATCAAAATAGGTAGGAGAAACCATATTTGATGGGGAGACAAGCAAGAAAAGCCATGGGAGTCAGTGAGACTACCCCCAGAGGAAATAGGGGGCATTAAAATCAAGGAACAAGTGGTTGCAGTAAGGAAGAATCCTGAAATGTACAATCTGGGATAGATAAGGCCTGAGAGGAGAGAGATAAAGAACAGATTAAACCACTTATTCAAGTGGATATGGGCTGCAGTGTAATGCAGCGAAGTATGAACAAAGTTGATGGTATGTAATACTAGCACTTAAGTGCACTTTAAAGGTTCTGTCGGGAAAAGGATCCAATGAATGTAATATAGCCCGAGATGGGATGGATAACAGAGCATAATTTGTGTTTTTAAACGGGAAAACTGGAAGAGCAACACCTGGAGTTCACCCCAGTTACCTCTGAAGCCACGGATATTCCACTGTAAATAAGTCATTTGTAAAGAAAGATACAAAATTGAAGGTAGGGGTATCTATGGACTAGCAAGTTCACATGTGGAGTAGTGCTAAACTCAAGCAGCACAAGATTGGTACACTAAAGAAATGAGTTGAGCAGACAGAAGAATGAAGAGGAACAGGGCAAGGATTGGTGTCTAATGGTTAGTCTCCCTATATTCTGAGATCGCTTCAAGTGTTTGAGAGGACAAGGACGTTGTAGAGGTGAAGAATCGGGTCCAGAGACTTTGAAGGAAAAGTGAGCAGGATGCAGAAGGGAAGGAGAGGTGAAAGTACATTAACAATGGCCATGTTTTGCATTTCAGAGAGGGGGACGATGGTGATTAGGTGTTGTACGAGGTATTGTAGACAAACTTTCGAGCGAGAAGAGGGGAGAACAGAATGAGGTGCCGGGGTAGGGACTTCAGAGACCAGGACAGCAAAAGAATTAGAGACGGGTGACTGGAAGGGATGACAAGAGGGTGCATTAGTTGGGACCCCTGAGGGGGGGGGACATTTAGTAACTCGAGAATGAGAAATGTGGGGGGGAGTTCCCCTTTGAAGTGTAGACGAGTGCACCACAGCATTTAGGAGGCCTTCTGCCTCCGAGAACTGATTTCACTTTAATTTAAATAAACATGGCAAAGGCAAGAGTAAGATGGGCAAGCCTCATAAGGCACGAGGGAGGTAGACTACAAGATGTATTGGCATGGTCGTCGGCACCACAGACTGGGCATTCAGCCATGGACCTGCAATATTTTGCTGGATGACCAAAACTGGCATTTTCTTCACTATTGCGATGTAGAGATCACCTTTCAAACTTTTAAATGTTCCCGCAATATATAGAGATGATGGAAGCTGACGGTAGTCAAAAGTTGAGAGGTACATTTCAATGGTATCGTCTCCATCTGCAGGGAGGGAGGACACGAATGTACTTTGAGGATTTGGAGGTCAGTTCTAGCTGTTCCAGAATGTCATCTTCACACATCTGAAAATTGTTGGACAATTTTATGGGGACAGAATGAAAGTATCACTAGAAGAATTGAGGGAATGAAGTTTAATAGTTACAGGAATAGTATCAATAGCTTTAGGAAAGATCGTGAACTTAGCATTCTGGACAGGGATGATGCATGAAAGGATTTCTCTACCAAAATAGCATAGGAGCACCTTGCCAATATTATAGTCTGAAAGATGTGCAGTAAATGAAGTCTTATAGTAAAATACTATCCATTGTGTATTTTGCAGCTGAGGGGAGTGCATGATGCGCCAGTAGTTTCCGAGAACGAGAAGCAAAGAAATATCAGGTAATGGTCTTTCGTGTTTAGGTGTGGGACTCCGAGTGGGTCCGACGTGGTATGGGAGTGCGATCCAAAAATTGCTGTGCCAGGGGAGAAGCGGGATGCATAGTGAAAGTGGAGGTCAGACGTATCTAAGCAATGTCGAAACCCCAGTACCTGAAGCGGGTGATGAAGCCACTAGCAAGAGGTACAAGGGAATTAGAAGTGTCGAAAGTGATCAAAAAAATGAGGCAATGTCTGAACACAGGTATCAATAAGGAGCCCTGCCCAGAGTGTTAATTGATTTGGGACTCCCTGGTTATATCATTAACAAAAATAAATCTTCTGCTATTCCCTACTCAGGCCAGTAAACCATCCTCACAGCTGCTAAGCCACCTTGGGGGACGAAAGGAGGCCACTTCACCTGCCACAAAGCATACCTCCTTCGGCCTCCACCCCCTAGAACGTGACAGCGAAAGCCACATCCCCCCCCAAGGAGACCACAGTGTCATGATCCCTCTCCAGTGATTCATATTCCACGGCAAACTATACCACGAAGGACCTCAACAGAATGGGATGGATCTTGGTACCATTCCTCCTACCTAGGAATGAGTGCCTGTGGGAAAAACCCCAATGGCTGAAGGAAAAAAAAAAAAAAAAAAAGACCGAAAGGTCGAATTCTATAGACCAAGAGCCTCTACCGCCAAAAGGAGCCCCTATTGTAGAGGAGACAGTTTAATCTGTTAATCGTAGTTTATGTGTGGGACGATGGACTGTCCGAGGAGGTAAGCCCGAAGCATGGCGAGACTTGCAGAGGTCTGAAAAATAGGCAGAACATCTAGCAGGGAAAGAAATGTTTTTCAGTAGGTAGCCTTTAGATCAGTTACAACGAGGTAGGGTTGTGAGAGCACTGCAGCAGAGTTATCAATTCGACATTATTTTCCTGGAACAGGAAGAGGAAGCGAGGGAGAGCGGGTGTAGCTTTTAAATGACAGTCTCTCGTTCCCTCCACTCTAGAGGACCTCAGTGGGGCAAGTAGTGCAAGTGCTGCATGGAACCCCATGCCAGTCAACACCACTGCCATGCCATTAAACTGGCAATCCGCAATAGAAATGATCTGCGCCATGTCTGAACAATGTCTGTCGGATACCCGCCACAAAGCGAATCTACTTCAGCCACCATCTTCCCGATTCTGACAGGCAGCCTCCGGAGATACACCCTTTGCCCAAGACATCCTAAACATCCCATTGGGACACCATTTGGAAGGAGAATAGATTTCAGGGCAAAAATCACAAGTGGATAGTGATGCCCTTTCCCCTACCTCAACCAGAATGCCTGAGGGAAGGACCAAAGCTAGAAGCAAGAAAGGAATAGTCAAAGGAGGAACGAGAAAATAGGGATGTGAAAGAAACTGAGGGGAAGGGGGGGGAGATAGATGTAATTTGGTCGGAGGAAGATCAACAAGATTCCTGAGACCTAACATTTCATGACCTCCTTCTAGAGGCACAAGAGCTTTAACACTAATATTCTTACCCGAATCAGGGATAGCTTATGAAAACTTAAGTCATTTATACAAATTCTTGGTGAAAAATTCAAGAGCCACCGAATTAATATGAAAGCTTGATGACACCCTCGCTCTCTACGAATTGAAGCAAGATGCCCTCCATCAAGCAACTTTACCAACAGCTTAAAGAAGAATTGAGGATGGTGAAGGTGGAGATTCGGCGACTGACCGAGGAAAACAAGAAGATTCGTAGTAGTCCTTCTGTTTTGAGTCCTCAGGTCAAGAAGGGAAACTGGTCAGTGGCTGGACAGCAGGGAACGAAGTTGACGATCAAGAGGACGAATGGAAAGGTAGAAACGATGAAGAAAGAGACTGCCGTGGAAACTGTTGTGGAAACATCTAATACATTCTCAGTGCTACCCGACGAATGTGAGTCGACTACTGGGAACAACATGACGAACGACACCAAGGAAGGTAAGAATATTGTTGTTGTTGGGGATAGCCAAGTTAGGTATATGGATAGGGCGTTCTGCTTGAAGGACAGGAGTAGGAGACAGTTTGCTTTCCTGGGGCTGGGATGGAGGATATTGTTAGCCATCTGGATGACATCATGAGAGGTAATGGGAGCAATCCTATTATCGGCCTCAGTGCTGGAGGCAATGATGTTGGCAGACGTAGGAGTGAAGACCTGATTAGCAGGTATAGGTCAACAATAGAAATAATTAGGAGTAAGGGTGGGAACCCTGTCATATGTGGTATTTTGGAAATGAATGGTTGTCCAGGGCAATTGGTGTCAATTGCTGGCTGGACAAATACTGTAAGGAAAATGCGGTAACATTCATTGACAACTGGGACCTCTTCTATGGCAGAAATGACATGTATGCCAGGGATGGGGTTCACTTATCTAGGTCTGGGGTGGTAGCACTGGCAACTGCAGTGGAGGGAGCAGTTAGGACTTTAACTAGGAATAGTTAGTGGTATGGGTTTTGGCAGGAAAACAGTGAAGTCCCAGTGTAGTAATATTACGAGTTTTAGGGGAACTAGTAATAAGCAGAACGAGGTAGATATTGAAAAGCCAGGGACTTTGGGTGATAAGGACAGTAATAGGTTTAGTAGAAAAACAGAAATGAGCAGGAAGGGTAAAGAGAAAGGAGAGTCTTTCAAGGTTTATTATGCTAATTGCCATAGTGCTAGGAATAAGATGGACGAGTTGAGATTAGTTGCTAGTGCAGGTAACATTGATGTATTTGCCTTAACTGAGACGTGGTTTAATTAAAAAAGTCGGGACATGCCTGCGGAATGTCATATTCAGGGTTTTAAATTGTTCCAAGTAGATAGAAGTATCGGGAAGGGGGGTGGGGTGGCATTGTATGTCCGAGATCGCTTGAACTGTTGCATAAAAACGGGTATTAAGTCTGAAGTAACACATACAGAGTGTTTGGATAGAATTTTCAGAGGGGCATGAAAAACTGAGTTTAGGAGTGATATACCGTCCCCCAAACTTAGATAGGGACCAAGGGAGACTACTATGGGAGGATATTAAGGCCACAAGGCAAGATAATGTAGTAATTCTAGGAGACTAACTTTAGTCATATTGATTGGAATTTCTTGACTGGGAATTTAGAATCATACGACTTCTTAGAAGTAGTTCAGGATTGTTTTTTGAAGCAGTTTGTGACAACCTACAAGGGGAAATAACCTGCTTGACTTAGCAGGGTGGCGAGCCTCCCGCCTGGCGATGTTTGTGGCACAGACGTTGATGTCGCTCAATGTCTAAATGTATTACGAGTGAGTGTGTGTGACGAAAGTCAACAACATTCCAGTGTTTAACTATAAATGTCAATGGTTTACGGGCGACTCATAGGAAAGATGATTTTGAGCAGTGTTTATGTCATCTTAAGCCTGATGTTGTGTTTCTGCAAGAGCACAATTATCGGGATGTGGGTGAATTGAGAATACGAGATTATGTTGTGTATGGTGTGAATAGTCCGCGGTTATATGGTGGTGTGGCAGTGTTGATACGAGAGAACAGTCCTTTTCGGCTACATCATTGGGAAGTTGGGTCTGACTGTCGCTTAGTGCACGTTGACGGTTGGTGGGGTACGATGAGAGTCGGATTCATTAGCGTTTATGGGCCTGCGGCGAGGGATGCGAGTACGAAAAATCAGTTTTTTCAGGGGACGCTTGTGTATCACTTCCGGTCGCTACCCGCGGTAACCGTCGTGGGAGGTGACTGGAATTGTGTTACACGACGTCGGGACGTGGAGCCGCGGGATAGTGGGTTTTATTCTCAACTTTTGGGTGATATTTTGCAAGGGGTTGCGTTGCGCGACGTGGGAGGTGATGTAGTTGGTGGGGGTGGATTTTACTTTTGTCCGACAGGGTTATGCGGCTCGACTCGATAGGATCTATGTATCGCGTGCTATTGACATACAGAGTGTCCAGACATGTGATGAACATTTTACTGATCATCGTGCGGTATTGGTACGTCTCGCATGGGCTGGTTTGCCACAAGTCGTTCCTCGGTTTTGGAAATTAAATGTTAGTCTTTTAAACGGAGATGAAATTCATGATTTATTTCGTCGGATGTGGTCTCAATTATGGAATAATGGGATGGGTGTCGTAGATATTCTAGAGTGGTGGGATGTAAGGGGTAAACCCTGTATTAAATCCTTTTTTCGGGCAATGAGTAAAGAGGCGATACAATTACGTTATGGGAAATTAAATTACTTACGGCATTAATTACGTGCGTGGTACGAGCCACGTGCAGAATATCGGGTAACCATCATCGCCGCCCTAAAAGCGGAAATATCGGATTTACAAAATCAGTTATTTCAGGGGACGCGAATTGCGGCGAGAATTGATGAAGTCCTTTGGGGAGACCGACCATCTGCGTATGTTCTACGTGAACAAAATCAGCGTCGATGGGCGTTCAGTATAATGGGTTTTACGGTGCGGGACGGGGTTGAGTCCTTCCCGTCGGGTACGACGATAATGGATACCGATTGTATGAGTCTTTATGCTGACAAAGTTTACCGTGTTACATTTAGTGGTAGTTGAGATCGTACTGTTGCCATGGATGTCGTCCAGTCGTGGGTGACTAGTAAATTAATAGAGGATGAACAGCTATATGCTATGGGGCCTGTTAGTGCTGATGAAATACGGACAACTTTGCAGGACATGAAAAATGGAAAATCGCCGGGGTCAGACGGGTTGCCATGTGAATTTTGTTTAGAATTCAGGGGCGAGTTACGTGAGTTTCTTGTTAGGTTATTAAATAGTATGAAAAATCGGGGTTATTTAAGTAGGTCTCAGCGAGAAGGTATTGTGGTTCTTGTTCCGAAAAAAACCGAATGTACTGATGTACATGATTACAGGGCGATTACCCTGTTAAACACTGATTATAAATTATATGCAAAAAATTTGTGCAATCGCCTTAAACCCATCCTAGAGAAGGTTTTACATCCAGGTCAGGCTGGTATCCCGGGACGATCGCTGTATTTAAGCCAAAAGGTACTTGGTGATTTTGTTCGCGGCCACCAAAGTGAAATGGGTAGGGGGGAGGGATTTTGGCGTTAGATTGGAAGACTGCGTTTGATAAGAACATAAGAACATAAGAACGAAGGAACACTGCAGAAGGCCTACTGGCCCATGCGAGGCAGGTCCAAGTCTCCTACCGGCTTAAGCCAATGCACCCAACCTAGTCAGGTCAGGTCACATTGACTTAAGGGAGGAACACGGCAACCGACCTGTTAGCACAAGCTATCAGGTCTAACTCACACCCACCCACATCTACTCATGTATTTATCCAACCTATTTTTAAAGCTACACAACGTTCTGGCCTCTATAACGGTACTTGGGAGTTTGTTCCACTCATCCACAACTCTATTACCAAACCAGTACTTTCCTATATCCTTCCTGAATCTGAATTTTTCCAACTTAAAACCATTGCTGCGAGTCCTGTCTAGGCTAGATATTTTCAGCACACTATTTACATCCCCTTTATTTATTCCTGTCTTCCATTTATACACCTCAATCATATCCCCCCTAATTCTACGTCTTTCTAGAGAGTGCAGTTTCAGGGCCCTTAGTCTATCCTCATAGGGAAGGTTTCTGATACATGGGATCATCTTTGTCATCCTCCTTTGTACATTTTCCAGAGAATTTATATCCATTCTGTAATACGGTGACCAAAACTGTGCAGCATAATCTAAATGAGGCCTAACCAAGGATGTATAGAGTTGAAGAACAACCTGAGGACTCCTATTATTTATGCTTCTTGATATGAAGCCAAGGATTCTATTAGCTTTATTGCGAACACTTATGCACTGTTGTCTTGGTTTCAGATTACTGCTAACCAGAACTCCTAAATCTTTTTCGCAATCCGTAATATTAAGATCTACATTATTTAGTTTATATGTGGCATGGTTTTTGTCCTGTCCAACATTTAGAACTTTGCATTTGTCTATATTAAACTGCATCTGCCACTTCTCCGACCACTGCATCAGTCTATTCAAATCTTCCTGGAGTGCTCGAATGTCCTCGTCAGAATGAATTCGACGGCCTATTTTGGTGTCATCGGCAAACTTGCCGATGTCGCTCTTTATGCCCTCATCTATGTCGTTTATGTAGATTGTGAACAGCAGGGGGCCCAACACTGACCCCTGTGGAACACCGCTCGTGACGCTTCCCCACTCTGATTTCTCCCCATTTATGCAAACTCTCTGCTGCCTATTTGTCAACCATGCCTCTATCCAGGAAAAAATTTCTCCTCCTATTCCATGTGCTTTAATTTTCCTCAATAGTCTCTGATGTGGGACCCTGTCAAAAGCCTTACTGAAGTCCATATACACAATATCATATTCATTACCATGATCTACCTCCTCAAATACCTTAGTGAAAAAAGTTAATAAATTCGTAAGGCAGGAACGCCCCTTTGTAAAACCATGCTGAGATTCGTTGATTAATTTATGCTTTTCAAGATGGCTACGAACTGCCTCGGCAATTATTGATTCCATAAATTTTCCCACTATGGAGGTTAGGCTTATTGGTCTATAGTTCGAAGCTAAGGACCTGTCACCTGTTTTGAAAATAGGTATCACATTTGCCATTTTCCACTTATCTGGCACCATGCCAGTTTGTAGTGATATGTTGAAAAGATTAGTCAAAGGTGTGCTAAGCTCCTCTTTACATTCCTTTAGAACCCTTGCATACAGTTCATCAGGGCCTGGGGATTTGTTAGGTTTTAATTTATCTATTTGCCTAAGGACCATGTCACTTGTGACCCTAATAGTGCACAGTTTATTATCGTCCTGTTCTACATAATTTATCATTACTGGAATATCGCTGGTATCCTCCTGTGTAAAAACTGAGAGGAAGTATGTGTTAAAAATTCTACACATTTCCTTATCACTGTCAGTGAGAACGTTGATCATCTAGTGTTGAAAATCATAATGGAGCAGCTGGGTTTTTCACGAACGATTATTAAGTGGGTTATGTCATTGTATACTGACGCGAGTTTACGAGTCCAGGTGAATGGGAAATTAGGTACGACTGTATCCTTACATTATGGGATTCGCCAGGAGTGCCCGTTATCGGAAATTTTATTTGCTATTTATCAGGAACCATTGTATAGGGCACTGGCAGCTGGGTGTGAGCAGCATCCATGTAATGGGCAGTGCGGTAGGCCCATCCATATTGTTGGCTATGTTGATGATACAACGCTCATGCTTACAGATGCCGGTAGTCTGTCTGCCGTAGATCGTATTGTGACCACTTTTAGCGAGGCAACGGGTATGATATGTAATAAGGAGAAGTCTGGACTATTACTTTTAGGGCCGTGGCAACGAGGTCCAATCTCCGTGGAAAGTCCGTGGGTTGTGCGTGAATCTTTGAAAATATGCAGGTTAATTCATGCGGCTAGTAGTACTGAAGGACGTGTACTCAATTCTAAGATGGTGGTTGATAGCGTTATCCGGCGTGTGGGTATGCTGAGATTACATGGGTTAGCTCTCCACCAACGGGTGATAGTTATTAACTCCATCCTATATGCTAAAGTGTGGCATGTTGTGCGTGTATCTTTGTTGTGCCCAAGAGATGAGACACGTTTATTGGTGCGTGTGTTTCGGTTTATCTGGGGAAGTCGTTGTTGCTGGTTACGACGCAGTGTGCTTAGTTTAAGTGTTCGCAAGGGGGGTTTAGGATTATTAGATTTTCTTGCATCAATGCTTGCTCTTTTTGCCAAGCATACAAATGTGCAATACCTGCGAGTGGCAGGTAATCCAGTTAGCGAGACGTATCAATACCTGTGCGAGTGTGTTAAGGGGCGTGATCGCCATATATGAGTAGATATGTTGCGCGTGTTTACAGTTGTTTCGAATCCACGCACGTGTAAATTGCGTATCTTAGTTCGGGCGACTATAGAAGCTGACCTGGCACCGGTCTGTAGTCAGTTTCCGTTGTACGCTTGGGCTGATATTTGGAACCGTCTGGTGGATCTTCCGTTGCGACCCGTAGTTCGTGAAACGGTATATATTTTTTTTCATAACATCTTGCCGTCCGGGTCCGTTTTGTGTACACGACGGTTACGCGATATTCCGTCCTGTAGCGATTGTGGGATAGAAGAAACTGTTTTTCATGCGATTTATTTTTGCGAGCGGTTAGAAGCCGTGTGCTGTTGGCTCGGTAGACTTATTAGGTGGGTGGGTGGGGGGGTTTGTCACCCTTACGTGTCCTTAGTTTAGACGTGGGGGGGGGGGTCCCGGATGATGTCGAAAGGGCATTGGGGGTGTTAGTATCAGATTTTATTCATACATCTTGGGTGCTACGGACAGCTGGAACAATTGAGAGGGTACACGGTATTATAGCAGTCTTGTATCGAACAAAGTGTAGGAACAAGTTGTTGTTTGGGAATCGTTGGGAGCGTAGTTTTCCTTATACCTACCGTAGTTTCCGTGTTCCGGATTTATGGCATTTGTACGACGTAAAAACGTAAAAGGACTGGTCTCTCGTATGTGTTTTGAGTGCGTGGTTTGGTGTGAGAGTAATAAGTAAGGTTGTGTTTGGTGTGAGAGTAATAAGTAAGGTTGTGTTTGGGTACGAGAAAGTGTAAGGAAGGTAAAATAGAAGATTATTTAGATTGTTTTTATTATCCTTGGACTCGTAGTACAGTTTTCATGTGTCAGACCGTGACTTTTAAATCTCCATCAGACAAATGTACTATTGAACATTAAAATGGTATAAAATACCGACAGGTTGTTAGGTAAGACCAGTTAGGTATCTTTATTTCGAAACGTTACGCCTACACAGTAGACTTCTTCAGTCGATAGAAGCAGAAGATACTTGACGATGTAATCAGTCCATCACCCTTGAAGTTTGGAGGTGGTCAGTCCCTCAGTCTGGAGAAGAGCATTGTTCCATAGTCTGAAACAATAACTTTTCTGTACTCGACTGAAGAAGCCTACTGTGTAGGCGAAACGTTTCGAAATAAAGATACCTAACTGTTGCATATGTGTCTTACCTAACAAATGTACTATTGCTATATAGTATTGTAACCATTATGGGTTACAGGTCACGGTATAGTTTGGAATAAATTTATGAACATCATATGTATATGATGTGTAAATAAGAGTCAGTTATTTTTTATTGGTTGTAACATGTCTTACCGAGCTCAATAATTACTTCATTACCTAATGTTTTAATTAATGTAGATTGATTTGTCTAGTCACTTGACAGTGGACATAGTTTCACTTGTATGGAGTTTGAAGGGTAATTTTGTATTGTATTATTATTGTCGGGTCAAGTCCGCTTAGTTGGAAACTGTGTTTCCTATATTATGGTTGTTGTTCAGTGTATATGTATAATGTCATTATTGCAGATGAGTTTAGTTTTAAATTTACTGGGCTCCTGAGTATTAGTTTGTTCTTATTCGTATTGTCAAAGTTAGATAAGTTTTCCCCGACCTATCTATGTATTATATAGATAACAGTTATCGTATCGTTTTATGTGTTATTTATTATTTCATGTACTGTTTAAATAAAATATATATGTGTTTGTGTACGTATGTATGTGTGTATAAGTATATGTATATGTGTGTATATGTTTATATATGTGAATGTATATATATACATATATATATAAATATATATATATATATATATATATATATATATATATATATATATATATATATATATATATATATATATATATATATATATATACATATATATATATATATATATGTATGTATTAAATGTCGTGCCGAATATGTAAAACTGGTCAATTAACAAGAACTCATTTAAAATTAAGCCCTTTCTAAGATTTACTCTTATACGTTTAAATATATATTTTTTTCATTAATAATGATGTAAAAATTTATAATTTTGCACCAAAAGGAACTTAGAAAACTTACCTAACCTTATTATAACAAGCGCAATTTATTTTAGCCTAAGCCGACTAAATATATTTTAGATTTGTTTACAATAATTTAATACTAAACAAACACAGTGAAATATATTTTTTTCGTTAGGTTCAGAATGATTTTGGCGAAATTATTGCATACACAAATTTTCACTTGTCCTATATGGCAAGATGAGCGTTGCTATTTAAGCCAAGATAGCAAGTTCTGCCTATTCGGCACGACATATATATATATATATATATATATATATATATATATATATATATATATATATATATATATATATATATATATATATATATATATATATATATATATATATGTGTGTGTGTGTGTATATACATATATATATATATATATATATATATATATATATATATATATATATATATATTATGTGTGTGTGTGTGTGTGTGTATGAGTATGTATGTGTATATATATGTATATGTGTGTATGATGTGCGTGTGTATGTCCTACCTATATATGTGTTATATATATACCTGTTGATGGTTTGTTTTCTGTGTTAATTATTATTCCATGTACTGAAATGTTTTATAATGAAATATATAAAAAAAAAACTCCTCCACCATTCGCGACCTAGCTGCCAGGGAGTGTGGACGTGCCTCGCACCTCTGAACTGACAGTCTAGCAAGCTATTCAGTGACGTCATGGCATTTAGCGTGAGGAGGCAGGAGCAATGAAAAGTGTAATATTCCACAGAGACATAGAGGAAAGCCCCCTTTTCTGCACATTTAAGTGTCTACCTGTCAATGTGAACGGCCTTAGGGATGAAGTTAAACGTGTATGGTTGGAGGATGTCTTGCAGCGCTTTGACATTGACCTGTGTTTCATTCAATAACACAATTTTAAGTGTGGGAGAGAGTGGAGGCTGAATGGTTTTAGGATGTATGCTGGTAGTTCAGGGAAATTAAAGGGTGGGGTGGCAGTGGCGGCGAGGGATTCCAGCCCATTTCAAGTGCTCATGTGGGAAGAGGGGGGGAGTGGAGGGTGGTGATGGTGGAGGGGCTATGGGCGGGTGTGTTTTCTGGGATTTATATGCCGGCAGATAGTAACAGATAGTACCCCTATCGGAGTAATGCAAAGTATAAAAAGATTGCGAAGAGTGCACAACAAAATTTTTTCGTTAACCTAACACATACATGCAATACTAGCCGAAAGGTATGAAAACTCACTTTACTAATGAATATAACATAAAATTCTACAATGATACTCCAAGTTCGTAAATCATAATACAAAGGTAAAGGCTATAAATTCCACTTGGCTTTCAATAACACCACATAAAATACACAACAGGGAATTATATATTGTCCTCATCGCTTCCGGGCCGTGTGGACGTGCTGTGCAGACGTTCCCGATTCAGTTGTTTTTCTGCACAGTTTTCCTGTTTTGAGCAATCAAAATGGCGGATCGACGTGTAAATACTGTCTGTGTGGAACTGGTACGTGGTACCCTAAGCAGTTCTACAATGCAGGCCTCTTCAAGGGGGGCTCCTTGGCGTGGTGAAGAGGCTCTTGGTCTGAGGAATTAGACCTGTCGGTCTACTTCCTCAGACCGAACCTAATTACCCCCCAATCCCCCGTTCCCTATCCCATCCTCCCCATCCTCCCCTTTTTCCTTTCCTCCTCCTCCCCATCCTCCCCTTTTTCCTTTCCTTTTTGGCCTTTGGTTTTTTTTTTTTTTTTTTTTTTTTTCCAAAGGCACACTAGTTCCTAGGTAGGGGAAAGGGTACCGGGGTCCACCCCATTCCGTTGAGGTTCTTGGTGGTGGCGTAGTTTGCCGTGGAATCTGGATTGCCTGGGGATGTCCTGATCCCTCTCCGGTATCCCAGAGGGTGGCTTTGGGTGTCTCTCGGGCGACGGGTGTATCTCTGGAAGCCACCTTTCGGATTCCGGGGGTGGTGGCCGAAGGAGGTATGCTTTGTGGCAGATTTCCGGCCGCCCTCTCTTTTGTCCATCGAGGTAGCTCGGCAGATGTGAGGTTGCTATCCCGGATTGCCGGTTTACTGGCATGATGGGTAGGGTATGGCACGGGTTCCATGCTGCATCTGTGCTACTTGCGGTGCTGAGGTCCTCTTGGGCACGTAGGGAGATTTCTGGCCCTTTCATTCCTCCTAGGAACTATCCCTCCCCGGTCCCCCCTTTTTTTATTCTTTTTTTTATTTTTATTTTCTTTTCTTCTTTCTTTTTTTTCTTAAAAACAAAAAGAAAGAAGTAACCTAACCATGGTAGCCCTAGTCCATGAACCTGCTACCCCCGGGCCCCTTCTTGATACCGCACCCCGTTCTGACCCCGCCTCGTCTTTGGACCACTCTTCGGACACTCCTCATGCCTCTGTACCTCTTGCCAGTGCTGTTTCCTCACCCGCTTCAGGTACTGAGGCCTCGACTGACTCCTTCGATTTATCTGACCTTCGCTCTCCTCTGACTATGCTTACGGCCTCTCCCTCTACGGTGCAGCAATTTTCAAATCGCCGGCCCGTTCCACGTCAGACCAACTCTGGTCCCACGCCTAAACGACAACGACAATTACCTGCCGATGATACTTCTCCACCTTCTCGTTCTTCTCTGAAAAGATCGACACTTCCTTCACTACCTTTCCACGCTCAGTTTCAGACTGCACAATGGACTAAATTCTTCACTTTACGACCGACTTCCTCTACTGCCTATCTTTCTGACCACAGTATTGGCAAGGCACTCCTATGCCATGTTGGTAAAGATATTTCTTTTCATGCTCTTAAGAGCGGTACACGCATCATCACCATACAGAAAGCTACCCAGGCTCATGAGCTTTCTCGTCTTTCCCATATCGATACTGTTCCTGTAACTATTGAAAAGCATCATTCCCTCAATTCTTGTAGTGGTACCGTCATTCTGCCCCATACCATAGTTCAAGAAAATTTCCAGACAAGTGGCACTGACATTCTTGAATAGCTGGAACTCCAAGATCTCCCAATCCTCAAGGTAGACACTTACGTTCTTCCTACCCGCTGGCGAAGACGATACCCTAGCAATGTGGCTCGTTTAACTTTTGACAGCCGTGAACTCCCATCCTCAGTTTATGTAGCAGGACATCGGTTACAAGTTCGAAAGGTGATCCCTACACCGCAACAGTGTAGAAATTGCTGGCGATTTGGCCATCCAGCGAAATATTGCAGATCTATAGCCGAATGCCCAGTCTGTGGTGCCGATGACCATTCTAATACGTTTTGCAATCAACCTCCCTCTTGCATTAATTGTCATGAGGCTCACCCTTCGTACTCTTGCCGTTGTCAAGTCTACTTAAACGAGCGGGAAATCCGTTACCTCAAAGAGGCAGAAGGTCTCCCTTATGCCATGGCAGTTTCTCATCTCCGCCTCCAAGGAAGACTACCTCGTGTTTCTTATTCCCGTGTTTCAAAACGTCCCTCCACTTCTGGTATCCCATCTTCTGCACCCACCTCTGTGGTTACGTCTCACATAGTCACTCCTGTAGCTAATTCTTTTGCTGTCCTCTGCTCAGACGTCCCTACTTCAACGTCTCAGTCTGATCTTGCTTCTTCGTGTTCTCTCTCACAAACCTCAGTAGCGACGAGATCTCGTATGACACCTCCTCCCAATCGTCCCTCTACTTCTCAAAAGTCAAAAAAAGGTCCGTTAACACCTCCTACCCATCTTCCACCTCCTCATTTTCCCTTCCCTGTCTCTGTACCTGGTTCTCTCCCTCTCACTGGCTCTGTTACAAGTGTAGAGGTTCACCCTCCTCCTCGTACTGTACCTTCCTCCCCTGTTCCCTCCCAAGTTTCTTTCTCTTCTGCCACCTCCCAGGTTTCTGCCTCTTCTGTCCCTTTCCACGCTTCTCCAGTTCCCTCCACCCTTTCGCCCCCCCCTACCTTGGTACAGTCCATTACAGTTCCAATCTTTACTCATCCTCCCCCTACCATTTCCAATATTGTCTCCCATACGACGTCACTGAATTCTGAAACACTTGAAGCAATCTCTGAATATATTGCAGAGACCAAACCATCAATGGACACTGATCCACCCTCTGTTCCTTCTCTCTCCTCTACTCCATCTGCACAACTCCTTTCTTCACAGCGCACCGTTCCTTCGCTGCTTGAACGTTTCCACTGCCTCCGCATATGGACTTTTCTAACCCCTCTAGTCCATTGGAACCCTTACCTGCGGATTTCAGGTATCTTTATCATTGCCAATCATGGCCTATTTACAGTGGAATATACGCGGCCTCAGGGGTAATCGGGGCGAGCTTCAGATGTTACTCTCCCAGTTTACCCCTGTTGGTGTTTGCTTACAGGAACCAAAATTACACTCTGCTGTTATCTCTCCCATCTCCGGCTATAATTTATTGTATTCTTCAGATCTTTTTCCTGATGGGACCTTTAATGAAAGTGCCCTTCTTCTATGCACTGATATTCCTTACCATCAGCTATTTGTTCATACTTCGCTGCATTACACAGCAGCCCGTATAGAATTGCATAGGTGGTATACACTCTGTTCTTTATATCTCTCTCCTTCTCGGGCATTATCTATTCCGGATATTGCCTTTCTTGTTTCGTCATTACCACCCGTGATTCTGTTACTTAGTGATTTTAATGCCCACCATTTCCTCTGGGAGGGGTCTCACTGTGATTCCCGTGGCATTCAGTTAGAGGCTTTTCTTGCTACCCACCCCCTCCATGTTTTAAATACAGGTACTCACACCCATTTTGATCCTCGGACTCACACTCTCTCTTGCATCGATCTCTCAGTCTGCTCTTCCTCCGCCGCATTAGACTTCACTTGGTCTGTTCTTCCGGACTTACATGACAGCAATCATTTCCCAATCATTCTTACTTCCCCTTCATATTCACCACTTCTTCGCATCCCACGCTGGCAATTTGATCAGGCAAATTGGAACCTTTACTCACACCTAACTGTTTTTAGAGAGGTTCCTTCTTCGACCTCCATCGATGAGCTTTTACACCTCTTCTCGTCTTCCGTTTTAACAGCAGCTTCTCATTCTATACCCCAAACTTCGGGAAGGCATTCTCAGAAATGCGTGCCTTGGTGGTCTTCTGCTTGAGCTCTTGCAGTACGTTTGAAACGCGCTGCATGGGGCAGGTACCGATACAATAGAACCACAGAGAGACTTCTTGATTTTAAGCAGAAGTGTGCGATCGCTCGCCGTGTCATCCGTGACGCTAAACGCACTTGCTGGCGAGATTATGTCTCCACCATCACCTCTGCTTCCTCTATGAGTGCAGTCTGGAAAAAAGTACGAAAACTGAGTGGTAAATATTCTCCTGACCCGGCTCCTGTTCTGCGGGTTACCGGTGTTGATATAGCAAACCCACTAGATGTTGCCAATGAAATTGGCAATCATCTGGTCCGTATTTCTCAGGGACTCCATCTATGCCCCTCATTTCTTTCCTCAAAGTCTGCCAGAGAGTTAGCACCCTTGGAATTTTCTTCTCTCAGAGAAGAACTGTATAATGTGCCTTTTGCACTTCAAGAACTGGAGGCAACACTCTCAGCTTGCCGATTATCGGAAGCTGGGCCCGACGACATTCATATTTGTATGCTACAACATCTACATCAGTCAGCCCTTGCAGTCCTATTACGCCTTTACAATCTTATTTGGTCACAAGGAGTTCTTCCACAGCTGTGGAAATCCGCCATTGTTCTCCCTTTCTGCAAACCAGGCACTACGGGACATGAAACCTCCCACTATCGTCCCATTGCTCTTACCAGTGCAGTTTGCAAAGTGATGGAACGCCTAGTAAATAGACGTTTAGTGTGGTATTTTGAGACACACAACAGTCTCTCCACTCATCAATATCGCTTTCGTAAGGGACGTTCTACCATAGACCCCTTACTACACTTGGATACGTATGTTCGTAATGCCTTTGCGAATAACCACTCAGTTATTGCCATATTTTTTGACCTTGAGAAGGCATATGACACAACTTGGAGGTATAATATTTTAGCCCAAGCCCACTCCTTAGGCCTTCGAGGCAATCTACCATCCTTCCTTAAGAACTTTTTAACTGACAGGCATTTCCGTGTTCGGGTTAATAATGTGCTCTCCCCGGACTTTATCCAAGCTGAAGGTGTCTCCCAGGGATGTGTTCTGAGCACAACACTTTTTCTCCTTGCTATTAATGATTTGGCCTCTAGTCTTCCATCAAATATTTGGTCATCACTCTATGTTGATGACTTCGCTATTGCCTGTGCAGGCGCTGACTGTCACCTTATTACAGTTTCTCTCCAGCATGCAGTCGACCGTGTTTCCAATTGGGCCACCACACGTGGGTTTAAATTTTTCAGCACTTAAACCCACCAAATTACTTTCACTAGACGCTCTGTCATCTCCGATCATCCTTTGTACCTCTATGGCTCCCGTATCCCTGAACGTGATACAGTCAAGTTTCTGGGCCTCCTCTTTGATCGTAGGTTATCCTGGAAACCTCACATTACCTCTCTGAAGGCAACTTGTCACAGCCGGCAGAACCTTCTTAAAACCCTTGCTCATCTTTCATGGGGAACTGATCGTAGAACCCTCCTTCGCCTACATTCCACCCTTATGTTATCGAAACTTGATTATGGTGACCAGATCTATTCAGCGGCATATCCTGCTACTCTCTCTAGCCTTAACCCCATTCATCACCAAGGATTACGTTTATACCTTGGTGCTTTTCGCTCTTTCCCTGTCGAGAGCCTCTATGCAGAAGCGAACGTTCCATCCTTATCCGATCACCGTGATGCCCATTGCCTTCGTTACTATGTACGCTCTCATGATCTCCGCAATCCTTATATTTATAGAATGGTCACTGATGTTAGTAGACATTCTTTATTTGTTCGACGCCCCTGTTTACTCCGTCCCTTCTCTCTTCGCCTTCATTCGCTCTTGTCTTCTCTTCAATTACCACCTTTCTATGTACATGTAGCATCTCACTTTTCCCTACCCCCCTGGGAAGTTCCAGCTGTTCGAGTCTGTTCTTTCTCTCTCCCTTGCTCGAAAGCCCAACTGTCTACGGTCGCTTCCCGCTCTCTTTTTCTTAACCACTTTCACTCTCATTCTCATGCCATTGCTGTGTACACAGATGGCTCTAAGTCTTCTGACGGCGTAGGATTCGCTGCAGTGTTTCCGGACAGCGTCGTACAAGGGTATTTACTATCTTCGGCTAGTATTTTTACTGCTGGATTGTATGCCATCCTTACAGCACTTATCCGTATTGCATCTGTGCCTGTGTCATCATTTGTGGTTGTCTCAGACTCCCTTAGTGCTTTACAGGCTATACAGAAATTTGATACACCTCACCTCTTAGTCCTCCGTATCCAACTTTGGCCGTGCCGCATCTTTACCAAGCATAAAGATATTGTTTTTTGTTGAGTCCCTGGTCATGTTGACGTACAGGGCAATGAACAGGCAGACACTGCTGCCCGGTCAGCAGTACATGACCTACCAGTTTCATGTAAAGGTATTCCATTTACAGACTATTTTGCTGCAATATCTTCCCAACTTCACACCCGTTGGCAACAACGTTGGTCTACTATGCTCGGCAACAAACTTCAATCTATTCAACGGAGTATAGGTTACTGGCCGTCTTCTTCTCACCAGTGTCGAGGTTGGGAGACTACTCTCTCCCATCTTCACATTGGCCATACTCGTCTTACTCATGGATATCTCATGGAGAGGCGCCCTGCTCCTCTCTGTGAGAATTGCCAAGTTCCATTATCAGTCAGCCACATTCTGTTGGACTGCCCACTTTATCAACGAGCACGCAGAATTTACCTCCGTCGTCGTCTTCGCTCTGCTGCTCTCTCTTTACCTTCCCTTCTCGCTGATGAACCCACCTTTCATCCAGACTCTCTTATTGACTTTTTGACAACAACTGACTTACTTCACAAATTCTGATACCTTCAGCCCTTTCTACTTCAATCTCTTGCTACCCTCTTCCCCCATACTATCCCCTCACCAGCTGTTTTCTGTAACCTACTGATCATCCTTCCTCCCTTCTGCCATCCAATACCCTCGCTTCCTTCCCTACCCTGCAGTGCTGTATAGCCCTTGTTGCTTAGCGCTTCTTTTTGATTATAATAATAATCTACAATACAGGTGCTACTTCCAACGATTATTCGTGATGAGTATGGGATACCCAATGAAGAGCTTTATGGTGTGGCTGTTAACGGAGTTATGAGGATTTTTATCAAATTCATAAATGCTGGCTTTTACACAAGCATAGTTGACACGTACCACGAGAAGAGGATGGTCGTGAATTCAGCAGTGGAGCTATGTCTACATGATGTATCCAGCTATGTGACATATGTAAAAGTCAGGAATGTGCCCTTTGAAGCTACAGAGTATGATGTGGTAGCAGTATTCCATCGTTACGGCAAGATTCATGCGGCAGAATTGGGAGTGTGGAAGGATGGGCCTTATGTGAGACTGCCTGAAGATGTCGTTAAGGCAATCAATACCTTCGTATGTTTTATTGGAAGAGTTCCGAACGCAGGTATACGTATACTATGCGGAACAGAGAAGGACACGTAGGCTGTGTGGATCATTTGACCATATGGTAGCCCAATGCCATAGAAAACCAGGACGGAGGGAACAGATGCCAACACCGGTGGATCAGCAGTTGGGTCCTGTGGTGTCGGAGACAGATGCGGCCGAAAGGCAGGCATCGAGCAGCTGGAGTGAGGAAGTGGAAAAAGCAGAGGCGGAGATGGACTCATGTGTTACGTTACCTGTGGGGATGGGGCCTGAGCAGACGACGACGACGAGCAATGATGGTGAGCCTGTAATGCAACAGGATGGAATGCTTGATGAGGTTTTGAATACCTTCCTGAGTGAGGTGGAGGGGAGTCCGGATGATGAGCAGCATGGACGCTCATTGGAGGAGACTGCAGACTCATCGGGACGTGGGAAGACCGTGTGCAATGAGAGGAAGAAGCACACGGTAGTGGCTGAGGTGCACAGAGCATGCATGGAAGAGGAGGTTTCATGTGGAGATGGAGGTTCAGGCAAGAGAACAGCTGGGACGTCTGATATGGATGACGTCTTAACGCCCGGGCAGAGACCTGGGAAGAAGTCTTGGAGGCCCAGGTTGGACCTCCCGCTGAGTGGGTGTAGCGGTACTGAAGTACTGAAAGGTTCAAAGGACAAGGGGGGGGGGACTGGACAGACAGGGTGACAAACGGGGCTCTTGTCAGCAGCCAGGTCACGCGGGTGCCATTCCAAGGCGATGGGGCAACCCGCCTTTACTGTTATAATTCAAGGTTGTAATGATCAATGTTAATGGCCTGAGAGCCGAGGTTAAAAGAGTGTGGGTGGAATGGTTTTTAGGAGATTTAATGTAGATATATGCTTCATTCAGGAGCACAATTATAAGTTTGGTTGTGAGTTGTCTTTGAAAGGATATAAGTTGTATGTGAGTGGCTCGTTGAGGTTGAAAGGTGGGGTTGCTGTGGCTGTAAAGGAAACCAGTCCATTGCGTATTTTGGGGTGGGAGGAGGGGGGGGGAGGGTCGTGCAGGTGGAGGGGAATGGGGTGCAACGAGGGTTTGTTTTATAGGAGAGTATATGCCGGCTGATGGCAACGCACGTGTCAAGGAGAACTTTGTGAGGGATTTTTTGATGTACTATTTAAGGGGTTTACCTTTAGTCACTGTCATAGGGGGAGATTGGAACTGTGTTATTCGGGGTGGGGATGTGGAACCGAGGGGGGCGGGGTGTATGTTGGGCATGTTACGCAATGTGTTTGGAGACGTGGGGGTTTTGGATGTTGTGGGGAGGGGTGGTTGGCGGGTTGAGTATACGTTTGTCAGACAGGATTATGCTGCAAGATTTGATAGGATCTATGCAACGGAAGGTGTATGCATGTTGGGAGTCAGGACTTTTGATGTGGGGTTTTCTGATCATAGGGCAGTTATGGGAGATCTTGATTGGGAGGGTATGGTTAGGATACAATCGGATTTTTGGAAATTAAATGCAAGACTCGTGAGGAGTGAGGAGGTGAGTATGGCTTTTGGGGAATTGTGGCAAACTTTTGGGGATTCTAGAGAGGTGGAATCATGTGTCTTAGAACATAAGAACATAAGAATGTAGGAACACTGCAGAAGGCCTACTGGCCCATACGAGGCAGGTCCTTATCAAAACGACATCTACCTAAAAACGGTGGGAAAGGCACGCTAAGCCGGGTATAGCAGGTTTTTATAAAAGGAAGGGAAGGGAAGAGGCAAGGTGGAGGTATGGGTTGCAAAATTATTTGGATTATCAGCTAAATGGGTGTTATGAGGAAGGGGGGAGCAGTACGGAAACATGGTGCAACTCAAGGACAGGTTGGCAGAGTTACATAATGGTAGATTTGATGCGGTACATGTAAGGGCGTGAATGGAGGCTGTGCTGTGGGAGGATAATCCTTCGGGAAATGTTTTGCGAGGTTTTAGGGTAAGGCAGAAGGATTCGACTATTTTAAACTTGGAGGTAAGTGAGGATATGGGTGGTTATCATAAGGGACAGAAGGCATGAGTAATTATGCTGATTTCTGGTTCCAAAAGAAGTGGGGGAAGGGGGAGGAGGGCGATGCTATTGAGGGGGTGTGGGGGGAGAGGTTTAGGGTCATGTGGAGAGGAGGGCATGGGGATGGGAGGTGAGATTAGCATGGGGGAAGTTGAGGAGGCTGTGTTCAACATGAGTACTGGCAAGGCACCGGGTATAGATGGGATTTCAAATGATTTTTATAGAATTCAGTGGGAGCACATTAAGTACTGTCTGGTGAGGGTCATGAATTGTATGCAGCGGGAGGGACAGTTAGGACAGACTCAGCGAACGGGTGTAGTCGTATTAGTACGTAAAAAGCAAGAGGGAAGAGTATTGAGTGAGTACAGAGCTATTTCGATAATGTGTGCCGACTACAAGATTTTCGCAAAGATACTGGGCAATAGGATGAAGAAGGTGTTAGGTGGAGTTATTCATAAGGGGCAGATGTGTATTCTGGGCAGAAGTATGAGAGATGGGCATGGCCGCATTAGGGATTTTTTAGAGGGTTGCAACGGGGGAGGGCTTTTGGGTATTGACTGGGAAAATGCATACGACTGTGTAGATAGAAACTTTCTGAGAGCTAGTTTGTTGCATCTCGGTTTTGGCATGGGAGTGGTGAGGTGGGTTGATACAATGTAATCATCTGCAATGGTGCGGGTACAAATTAATGGCAGGATGGGAAGGCCTGTAAGGATGGAGAGGGGTTTGAGACAGGGGTAACAGTTACGTTTTTATTGACCATGTCGCTCTCGGGCCGTGTGGTTGTGCTGCGCACACGCTCCTGGTTGAGAGGCCTTCCTGCGCAGTCTGATTTTCTCAAGATGGCACAGAATACAAGAAGGCGTGTCAACACTGTGTGCTTTGATTTAGTGCGGGGTGTCGTTACACCTCAGTCTGCACAGGTGATACTACCTATGATTATTCGCGACACATACGGCATTGCTGATCAGGAACTGTATGGAGTATCGCTCAATGGGGCTCACCGGATATTTGTCAAGCAACGATCGACGGCAGTATATGAACGCCTGGTGGAGAAGTATCAAGATGGCTGTGTGGACGTTAACTCTGCAATAAGAGTTCGTCTCATTGATGTGTCGAGACACTACACCTGGGTGAAGGTATGTAATGTGCCTTTCGAAGCTGACGAGGCAGACCTAAGGAACGTTTTTGAACGTTACAGTACTGTTCACCTGGCAACAGCGGGTACTTGGGCGGATGGGGCATACACTGGCTTGCCAGAAGGTACGCTCAACCTGAAGATGACACTGAGGCATTCTATCCCATCGTTTGTCATCCTAGAGGACTTTCGAACACAAGTTATGGTGTATTATGCATGGCAGCACAAGACTTGCAGGCTATGTGCGCTTATGACCATATGGCAGCCCATTGTGGGAGGCAGCAGCGACGACAGGATGCAGACAGAGGGACGGAGCGAGGGCCTGACCCGATGGAGAGGCCTGTCAGCGGGACACCTGTAAATGGCCATAGTTCTTCTTGGAGCGAGAAGGTGGAGAGAGAGTTCCCGACGGTGGGGTCGAGCCCATCAATGCCTGTAGGCTCTATGGTCTCCACTTTGGTGGAAGGGGAGACCAAGATGAGTGGCAAGGAACGAGCGGAGGATGTGGCTTTTGGACAGGTGTTTGGAGACGACGAGAGCTGGGGATGATGTACAGTCGGTGGAAGGACCAGAGGAGAGCGATGACGAGAGGAGAGGCAGTCAGCTGACTGCGGGTGCCGCTTCTATGGGAGTGGTGACCCTGGTCGAGGTGGCGGCGGAGGTACATTGTGAGGCATCTCCCGACCAGAACATGGATGCAGAGAGTGTTTGGCGACAATGCACTCTGATTCCGATGATGTCTTGACCCTGGCGGAGAGGCCGGGGAAGAAACCGTGGCCTGACGTGGTGAGTGGAGGTGCAGTAGGTGTGTCCGGTCAGGTGTTCGACCGGGGGTGGGGAATTACGCTCACAGTGGAGAGCGAGGTGGGAAAAGTGGGAAGGCTGGAAATGCGCCTATGAGAGGAGTTCCAAGGCAGCGTGTAAAACCCTTCACGAAGGATTCAGGTGTATGACTGTGAATGTAAATGGGATGTGTGCGAATGAGAAGCGTTTGTGGCTCCAGGGGTTTTTGAGGCTTTATGCCATAGATATTATGTTTGTGCAGGAGCATAATTTTAAGGTTGGTCGGGATTTGAATGTGGCTGGATATCGTGTGTTTGTGGCATATTCGGAACGTTTGAAGGGTGGGGTTGGGTTCCTGATTCGGGAGACGAGCCCATTTGTTGTAATTAGATGTGAGGGAGGGGAGGAGGGTAGGGTACTCCGGGTAGTTGGATGATGGAGGGGTGAGCGACTGGCAGTGGTTTGTGTGTATGCGCCAGAGGAGCGTGATGTACGGGTGAAGAATGTGTTTGTGGGTGATGTGATGTTTTGATTTATTATTTGAGATCTCTTCCCTCGGTAACAATCATAGGCAGTGATTGGAATTGTGTAGTACGTAGAAAGGATGTGGAGCCACAGTGGGCAGCGTGTTTTTTGGTTAGCCTAAGGGATCTTTTGCTGGGCGTGGGGTTAAGGGATGTTATTGGAGGTGGGGACCTGATGGTTGAGCATACGTTTCATAGACAGGGATACGCGGCCTGGCTAGATAGGTTATATGTGAAGAGAAGTGTGCGGGTGATGTGCGTGCATACGGTAGATGCTGTATACACGGATCATAGAGCTGTTTATATGAACTTGACTTGGGCCAGCTTGCCTAAGAGGTATCCAGGGTATTGAAAGTTAAATGTGAGATTTCTTGGGGTGAAGGAGGTGGGGTTAGATTTTAGGACAATGTGGGAGAATTTGTGAGGAGAGGGTAGGGATGTGGATGACTTGCTGGGGTGGTGGGATGGGGTAGCTAAGGCAAGGATCCGGTGGTTTTATGTGTGATGGGGAAAGTACCAGGGTTGGATGACGTACGGATTGCAGCAGTATTTCGAGGATAGGTTGCAAGGTTGTTATGAGAGGGGCGTGCAGGCAGGGCAGTATCCCATGGAGGAAATCGAGTTGTTAAAAGGGAGGATTCGAGATTTGCAGAATGATAGATTTGATGCGGTGAGAGTGCAGGGTGGATTTGAAGAGGCGGTGTGGGGTGATCGCCCATCGGCCTGTGTGTTACGGGGACAGAGGCAGCGCCGTATGGCTATGGAAATTGATAGGCTGGTGGTACATGAGGACTTAGGTGGATATAGGGCGGGACAAAACAAGGTGCAGGACTTTAGGATAATATCATTGCTGTGTGCTGATTATAAGATTTTTGCAAAAATTTTAGGAAATAGGCTGAAGTGTGAGTGTGTGGTGGATAGAGTGGTTGCGAGAGGGTATATGGGTAGTGCGAGAGAGGCGAGGAGAGGATGGTTAATTCTGGGGATGTTGTGGATCGAGTGGTGGGGTACTTGGATGGGTTGAGACCAACTCATTTGACAGTACATCAGCGTGCGATTGTTGTGAATGTGTTGTTATACAGTAAAGTCTGGCACGTGGCAGCAGTAGATCCGGTAGCAGGTCCGGATGTTACGAGGCTGTTAAGGAAGGTTTTACATTTTCTTTGGGGTTCCGGGTGTGAATGGTTGAGTAAGAGTGTGGTTACCCTACCGGTCAACAGAGGAGGATTGGGGTTGATTGATTTATGGTTAAGAGTCAAGTGTATTTATTTAAAGTGGGGGTTACACCATGTGCGGGGACAAGCGGGGAGGGGCGTGAATGACTTACATGAAGAGGTGCGAATGTGGTGGGGAGGGTCGGAGATGAGGGTGTGTGAAGACGTGTTGCAGGCGTTGCTGCATCTACGGGACCCTAATAAAGTTCGGGTTGGTGTTATAGAGCGTGCTGTAAGGGCGAAGGTAGTCATGAAGGCTGAGAGTATCTACCCTATGTATGCGTGGGAGGATATATGGGAGAGGTTACAGTTGATGCGCGTGCGACCAAATGTGCGAGAGGTATTTTTCCGTTTTCTCCATGGTATACTGCCGTCGGGTGCTGCACTTAAGGAAAGAGGGCTGGTGGTGAAGTGCGCATGTCGGGTGTGCAGGGATGAGGAGACGGCGTTTCATGTAGTGTATTTTTGTGATAATTTAAGGAGTATCAGGGAATGGATGGATAAGGTTCTGAGGACAGTGGGAGGGGGCGGGATATCAGTATTGAGGGCGTTAAGTTTGGACGTGGGAGGCGTAGAGGCGCCTGTGCAACGTGCAGTCACGTATATAATTGTGGATTTTGTTTTTGTATCCTGGGCGATGAGAGGGAATGGGGATTGGGAGATGCGCAAAAGGGCGTTGACGGCGACCATTTATAGAACATTGTGTAGTAATCGGGAAATATATGGAAGTCGCTGGGACCAGGTTTTTCAGCAGGGTATCGTAGTATGAGTGTGAGAGCATTGTAAGCGTTGTGAAAAGGGGGAGGGTTGAAGTTCAGGGGATGGAACGGGCTCGTCTCCGGGGTTGGGCATGCACAAAGGCTGTGTTGCTGTATCAGTGTAATGTGTGGTTGTGGTAAATGTGGTTGTGTGAGAGGATGTGGTGGTGCAGTTATAATGTGTTATAGCTGTCTTATGTCAGAGTCTACTGCCTTCTTTCTTTGTTGAAGTACTTGATTTACCTTTAGGCTTTGCCCTGGAAAACGGGGTTTTATGTTTGTACCGAGCCTTTTATTGCTATATTATATAATGTGTATAGCCTGTAGATGAGTGCAGAATGCTTGTGGCTTTTCTAGTTTAGTGGCTGACTCGTATGTGTGAATGTAGGGAACTTATTTACTGGGGGGCTAGTTGAGTAAGAGTATGTACTTTGTTTTATCATGAGATTGTGATGTAGGTCCTTTCATTTATTGATTATTTGTGCAGGTTGTGAGTAACCGATATATTTATCGTAATATTCTTCTTATTGTATTGTGTATTGACAATATGTCACAGTAACATTATATAAATTGTGTATACCTGAAGGGATTATGGCTTTAAGGACATGTTATGTCCTTGTTATTGTTATTGTGTAAATAGAATTAAGATTACCCATCTTTCTTAATGTTATGTTCTGTCATAAGCGATATTTTCTAGTGTATTTGTGTAAGCTCTTTGTGTCTGTTAATATTGTGTTTGTTATTTTGCTATTGTACGTCCTCACCCACTATGTATATTTCTGTTCAGATGCACACATATATACATACATACTCACGCACCTACATATTTATGTAAACATACGTTTCCATCACTGTCCCTATCACAGCCAAGGAAAAAAACTTAAAATAAAACAATGGTGTCATACAAACAGTGAAATGCGCTTCTCCTCACGCACTCTTCCTTCATATTACTCAATATTCATACGTACCTCACCTACATGCTTACCCACTCACACCCACACGCCCCTGACCGGGAGGCTAGCCCGTTGCTTCCCATTGACCTACAAATTCCATAAATCACACAGCCAAAAATTCCTATAACCCTCTGTAAATTCAGTGTTCCATCTCGTGTTCCTATAACCCTCTGTAAATTCAGTGTTCCATTGCGGCACTTAGATCTGTAAAATGTCGCTGCCAGCACCTTCATTCTTTCACCCGCTCCAACATCTCCCATTGCCCATGATGTGAACACTAAATCAGTTACCAGATATGCCACTGTGTTTTTAACCTGCGCTTCTGGAGTCGCTTTTACACTGTGGTCAGTTCAGAATTCCAGGGAGGAGTATGCAGGAAGGACATGGGTGTATCAGAAATTTCTTTGAGGGCTGTGGAGGGAAAGTTCTTGGGTTGGATTGGGAGAATGCGTATGATTGTGTGGACAGGGTGTTTTTGCATGAGAGCTTGAGTGGTTTGGGCGGGTGGGCGGATGCATTGTATGCGGGAGCGAAGATGCAGGTGCAGGTGAACAGTAGGTTGGGTTGTAAGATTAGTAGGGACAGGGGTTTGCGGCAGGGATGCCTGCTTTCCCAACTTTTGTTTGCATGTGTGCAGAATCCGTTTTATGAGCTTGTAGACCGAGAGTTGTGTGGGGAGGGGGCCGAGGGGAATGGGGGGTTGTGGGTTACGTTGATGATACGACGATCTTACTTAGTGGAAAGGAGGTTTTTTCAAGGGTGGGTGGAGTCATCGAAAGGTTTGGGGCTGTAACGGGGATGAGGGTTAACAAAAGCAAGTCGATGTTGTTAGACGTGGGCACTTGGGTGGGCGAGAGATTGGGTCGGGGGTTTAGATGGAATGTCTTGGAAAGGATCAAGATTTGTGGGATTTGGTATACAGCAGACATGCAGGACAGTAGAAAGGTTAATTCAGAGGTGGTTAGGGACATGGCGGTGGGCAGGTTATGTGGCCTTCGGGCGAGAGATGTTATGTTGCACCAAAGGGCAGTGGTTGTGTATTCGCTGGTATACAGTAAGGTTTGGGGGGTGATGGCAGTATACCCCTTAAGGAATTGTGAAGTAATAGACATCCAGAGGAGGGCATTAAGGTATCTATGGGGTTATGGGAGGCTGTGGATGTGACACGACGTGATAATGACCGGGGTGCATCAGCAAGGATTGGGTTTGTTGACATTGGGGCCCAGGGTGAGGGCAATTTATGTTAAGATGCGATACCTCAGAAGTGGGGTCAGGGGTCAGCATGTGGGGGAGGTGATGAGGGAAGTTCGTTGTTGGTGGAGTGGGAGGGACCTGGGAGGTGTGTGAGGGTATGTTGAGGTATATGTTATGAGTTCATGATGTGCGTCGTTTGAGAATAGGGAGGCTGGTGGAGTGGAGTATAGTCCAGAGACACTGCAAGGGGTGGCTATCTTCCCCACATATGAATGGAAGGTAATATGGGAGGAATTTCAAAAGCTAAGAATTCCCGCCAGGGTGAGAAGTGGTATATAGATTCCTCATGGGAACACTGGCATCAAAAGAGGTGTTGAGGCAGATGGGATATGTGAGAGATGCATCTTGTGTGCATTGTGATGTGGAAAATACCTTCCATGTGGTGTATTTTTGTCCTTTCTTGGAAAATGTAAGATTGTGGTTGAGGGGTGTTTTTGGGATACCGGGGGGAGATGGGGGGGTCCTTAGGGTTTTACTTTTAGACATGGGAGGGGTGTCATGTGAGGTATTATTTTTGTTATTACAATAAAAAAGAAGTGCTAAGCCACAAGGGCTATACAGCGCTGCAGGGGTAGAGAAGGAAGCGAGGGTATGAGGCGGCAGAAGGGGGGAGGGATGATTAGTAGGTTACAGAAAACAGTGGGGCAGGGGATAGTGCAGGGTTAGAGGGTAGCAAGAGATTGAGGTAGAAAGGGCTGAAGGTATCATCATCAGAGTTTGTGGAGTAAGTCAGTTGTTGTCAAAAAGTCAATGAGAGAGCCCGGATGAAAGGTGGGTCCATCAGCGAGAAGGGAAGGTAAAGAGAGAACACCAGAGCGAAGATGACGTTGGAGGCAAATTCTGCGTGTTCGTTGATAAAGTGGGCTGTCTAACAGAATGTGGCTGACCGATACTGGAACCTGGCAATTCTCACAGAGAGGGGCAGGGCGCCTCTCCATGAGATATCCATGAGTGAGACGAGTATGGCTAATGCGAAGGCGGGAGAGAGTAGTCTCCTAACTTCGACACTGGTAACAAGAAGGTGGCCAGTAACCTATACTCTACTCAATAACAAAGTTTGTTATTGAGCAGAGCAGACCAACGTTGATGCCAACGGGTGTGAAGGTGGGTAGCTATAACAGCAAAATAGTCCATGAATGGAACACCTCTATATAAAACTGGAAGGTCATGTACTGCTAACCACACAGCAGTGTCTGCCTGTTCATTGCCCTGTATGTCAACATGATCAGGGACCCAACAAAAAGCAATATCTTTATGTTTGGTAGAGATACGGCATAACCAAAGATGGATACAGAGAACTACAGGGTGAGATGTGTCAAATTTTTGTATAGCCTGTAAAGCACTAAGGGAGTCTGAAACAACCACAAATGATGACACCCGCAAACATGCAATACGGATCAGTGCTGCAAGAAGGGCATACAATTCGGCAGTAAAAATGGTAGCCGAAGACAGTAAATGTCCTCACACGACACTGTTCAGAAGCAGTGCTGTGGATCTGACACCTTGAGAAGACTTAGAGCCATCTGTGTACACTGAGATGGCATGAGAATGAGAGTGGAAGTGGTCAAGAAAAAGAGTGGGAAGCTACCATAGGCAGTTGGGCTTTTGAGCAAGGGGGTGAGAAAGAACAGACTCGAACAGCTGGAACTTCTCAATGGGGTAGGGAAAAGTGAGATGCTACATGAACATAGAAAGGTGGCAATTAAAGGGAAGACAAGAGTAAATGTAGGTGAAGAGAAAAGGGACGGAGCAAACAGGGGCTGCGAACAAATAATATCTACTAATATCGGTGACTATTCTATAAATGGAAGGATTGTGGAGATCATGAGAGCGTACATAGTAGAGAAGGCAATGGGCATCACGGCGATCAGACAAGGATGGAACATTCGCTTCTTCATAGAGGCTCTCAACAGGGAAAGAGCGAAAAGCACCAAGGCATAAACGTAGTCCCTGATGATGGATGGAATTAAGGCTGGAGAGAGTAGCAGGAGAGGCCGCTGAATAGATCTGGTCACCATAATAGAGTTTTGATAAAATGAGGGCTGAATGTAGGCGAAGGAGAGTTCGACGATCAGCTCCCCATGAAAGATTATCAAGGGTTTTAAGAAGGTTCATCCGGCTGTGACAAGTTGCCTTCAGAGAGGTAATGTGAGGTTTCCAGGATAACCTATGGTCAAAGAGAAGGCCTAAAAACCTGACTGTATCACGTTCAGGGATACACGAGCCATAGAGATACAAAGGATGATCGGAAATGACAGAGCATCTAGTGAAAGTAATTTGGTGAGTTTTGGTACTGGAAAATTTAAACCCATGCGTGGTTGCCCAAGTAGAAACATGGTCGACCGCATGCTGGAGAGAAACTGTAATGAGGTGACAGTCAGCGCCTGCACAAGCAATAGCGAAGTCATCAACATAGAGTGATGACCAAATATTGGATGGAAGAACAGAGGCCAAATCATTTATAGCAAGGAGAAAAAGTGTGCTCAGAACACATCCCTGAGGGACATCTTCAGCTTGGACAAAGTCAGGGGAGAGCACATTATTGACTCAAACACGGAAATGTCTGTCAGTTAAAAAGTTCTTAAGGAAGGATGGTAGATTGTCTCGGAGGCCTAAGGAGTGGGCTTGGGCCAAAATATTATACCTTCAAGTTGTGTCATATGCCTTCTCAAGGTCAAAAAATATGGCAATATCTGAGTGGTTATTCGCAAATGCATTACATACGTATCCAAGCATAGTAAGGGGTCTATGGTAGATCGGCCCTTACGAAAGCCATGTTAACTAGAGGAGAGACTGTTGTGCGTCTCTAAATACCACATTAAACGTCGATTTACCAGATGTTCCATCACTTTGTAAACTGCACTGGTAAGAGCAATGGGACGATAGTGGGAGGCATCATGTCCCATAGTACCCAGCTTGCAGAAAGGGAGAACAATTGCAGATTTCCACAGCTGTGGAAGAACTCCTTGTGACCAAATAAGATTGAAGAGATGTAAGAGGACTACAAGGGCTGACTGATGTAAATGTTGTAACATCCGAATATGAATGTTGTCGGGCCCAGCTGCTGATGATCGGCAAGCTGAGAGTGTTGCCTCCTGTTCCCGAAGTGTAAAAGGCACATTATACTGTTCTTCTGTGAGAGAAGAAAAGTCCAAGGGTACTAGCCCTTTGGCAGACTTAGAGGAAATAAATGAAGGGCATAGATGGAGCTCCCGGGAAATACGGACAAGATGAGTGCCAATTTCAAAGGCAACTCAAGAGGGCTTGGTATATCAACACCGGCGACCCTTAGAACAGGAGCCCGGTCAGGAGAGTATTTACCATTCAATTTCCTCACTCTTTTTCAGACTGCACTCATAGAGGAAGCAGAGGTGATGGTGGAAACATAATCTCGCCAGCAAGTGCGTTTAGCGTCACGGATGACATGGCGAGCGATTGCACGCTTTTACTTAAAATCAAGAAGTCTCTCAACAGTTTTATTGTACTTGTACCTGCTCCATGCAGCACATTTCAAATGTACTGCAAGAGCACAAGCAGGAGACCACCAAGGCACGCACTTCTGAGAATGCCTGCCGGAGGTTTGGGGTATAGAATGAGAAGCACCGGTTAAAAGTGACGTCGAGAAGAGGTGTAGGAGCTCATCAATGGAGGATGAAGAAGGAACCTCACTAAAAGCAGTGAGTTGCGAGTAAAGGTCCCAATTTGCCCGATCAAATTGCCAGTGAAGGCTACGGAAAGGTGGTGAATATGAAGGAGAAGTAAGAATAAACCTAGTTGGACGAATCTTATTGTAGCTAGCTGATCCAGTGGCTAACTAGATGGTCTGGAGTTTTGAGACTCTCTGATCTCGGGTTCTATCCCCACTCGTGATATGGTTTGTTAGCAATCGTGTCATTACGATTTCGTGAGTCAGAGAGTAAGAATGACTGGAAAATGATTGCTGTCATGTAAGTCCGGTAGAACAGACCAGGCTAAGTCTAGTGCAGTGGAGGAAGAGCAGACCGATAGATCGGTGCAAGAGAAAGTATGAGTATGAGGATCAAAATGGGTGGGAGTGCCCGTATTTAAAACATGGAGGGGGTGAGAGGCGAGAAAAGCCTCCAACTGGATGCTACGTGAGTCACAATGAAACCCCGCCTGGAGGAAATGGTGGGCATTAAATCGCCAAGTAACAGAAGTGGTGGTGGTAAGGATGAAACAAGAAAGGCAAAATCTGGGATAGAAAATGCTTGAGAAGGAGAGAGATATAAAGAACATATTGTAAACCACTTATTCAAGCGGATACGGGTTATTTGCAAAGGCATTACGAACGTAAGTATCCAAGCATAGTAAGGGGTCTATGGTAGATCGGCCCTTACGAAAGCCATATTGACTAGATGAGAGACTGTTGTGTGTCTCTAAATACCACATTGAACGTCAATTTACCGAGTTGAGATTAGTTGCTAGTGTAGGTAACATTGATGTATTTGCCTTAACTGAGACGTGGTTTAATTAAAAAAGTCGGGACATGCCTGCGGAATGTCATATTCAGGGTTTTAAATTGTTCCAAGAAGATAGAAGTATTGGGAGGGGGGGGGGTGGCATTGTATGTCCGAGATCGCTTGAACTGTTGCATAAAAACGGGTATTAAGTCTGAAGTAACACATACAGAGTCTGTTTGGATAGAATTTTCAGAGGGGCATGAAAAACTGATTTTAGGAGTGATATACCGTCCCCCAAACTTAGATAGGGACCAAGGGAAACTACTATGGGAGGAAATTGTTAAGGCCACAAGGCACGATAATGTAGTAATTCTAGGAGACTTTAACTTTAGTCATGTTGATTGGAATTTCTTGACTGGGAATTTAGAATCATACGACTTCTTAGAAGTATTTCAGGATTGTTTTTTGAAGCAGTTTATGACAGAACCTACAAGGGGAAATAACCTGCTTGACTTAGTAATGGCAAACAATGAATCCCTTATTAATAATTTAGAAATTTCAGAGGAACTGGGTGCTAGCGACCACAAATCAATTACATTTAGCATTGAATGGAAGTACGATAGTAGCGATAACTCAGTAACAGTCCCAGATTTTCGCTTAGCAGATTACGATGGGCTTAGAGAACACTTATCATCTGTTGACTGGGGTAACGAAGAGAGCTATCAATATGACAGTTTTCTGAACACTATACATGCTGCTCAAAGAGCGTTTATCCCATATAAAGAAATTAGATCAAATAGAAATGACCCAAAATGGATGAATAATAGGCTCAAATATCTACTAGGGCATAAGAAAGGAATTTATAGGCGTATCAAAAGAGGTGAGGTTCATCTTATGAATCAGTATATTGACATTAAGAGGGACATTAAAAAGGGGATAAGAAAAGCTAAAAGGGACTATGAAATTAAAGTTGCTAGGGATTCTAAAACTAACCCAAAAAGTTTTTTCCAGGTCTATAGAACAAAAGTTAGAGATAAGATAGGTCCCCTTAAAAATAACTATGGGCATCTTACTGACAAAGAGAATGAAATGTGCTTGATATTAAATAATTATTTTCTCTCAGTTTTTACACAGGAAGACACTAACAATATTCCAGTAATTAATTTTTACAGTGGGCTAGAAGAAGATAAATTATGTAACATCACAGTCACTAGTGAGATGGTTGTGAAGCAGATAGACAGACTGAAGCAAAATAAGTCGCCGGGTCCTGATGAGGTTTTTTCAAGGGTTCTTAATAAGGAATGCAAAATGGAACTCTTCTTCTTCTTCTTTTTCTGATGACCAGAGCTTTGGTAAGATGGGTAAGGAAGAAGGATGGGTAAGGATGGAAATATTGGAAAAGGGTGGGAGGGGGGGAGAGGTAGGATATAAAAGGTAAGTGGCCCAACCACTTTGGTGCAATTTAAAAAGTGTATGTGAATTGATAAGATATTCTTAAAGCGGTATAATACTAACCCATCAGAGTCACATAGATATAATAGGTATATAAGTACATGACTCTGAATTGGTAGTAGTTATACAAGTTGCAATTGCTTTTTTTTTTTTTTTTTTTTTTTTTTTTTTTTTTTTTTTTTTTTTTTTTTTTTTTTTTTTTTTCGCGATTGCACAACGGATATTTATACGACAAGAAAGGCAATAATTTTCTGGCCAGTTTATAAGTTCGTGACATTAGCTTCTTAATGGTGGTGTCCAACAATAGTCAATAGCATAATTTTACATTAGAAAGTTATTTAAGATGTCTCCCTAGTTGGGGGCAATGATTTTCTCAGTATACATAGAAGGGTTCTGGTGGTATCCAATCTTCTTCATCAGGTAAGTTGCTCAAAATCATGGGTCGAGGGTAATCATCTTTATGAATAAAACGACGAACCCTCTGTGGAGAGTCATTCTTTGAGTCCTGTGAGGCGGAGTATTGATGGTGTAATCGGTGGTATTTATCGCTTGTATAGGATGTTCTCTATCTGGCATGTATAGTTCTTGCATTGTATAAAGTTGTTTCTTTTTTAGGGAGTCAAGGCGTACATTTATGGCAGTAATATCTTGTTGTGTGTGTAAATTTGCAATTTTAACTCTGTCTCTCCTCCTGGTATCGGTAGTAAAGCGAAGAGCTCTATTCTGGACCCTTTGTAACCGTAGCATGTTTGTCTTTGTTGTTAATGACATTGGGACACAAGGGTATTCGAGTATAGGTCTTATTATCATTTTATACAGATGTTTTTTGACATGTTGAGGGGCTTGATTGAATCGAAAGAGTCTGCTAAGACCGACTTTGGCTGTGTTGATCTTTTTAGTTACATGAGATGTTGAGTGGAGCAGCCTGTCTATTTCATATCCCAAGATCTTGTTAGGGTTTCTAATGGCTACAGGTGTACCTCTGATGGAGATACCCCCTTTATCTTCGATGGTTGATGCAAAACATCCTATCGTGCTAACAAGGACCTTGTCAGGATTAGTCATAATTCTCCATTTCTTCTCCCAATTAGATGTTCGACGAAGTTCAATATTCATTTTTTCTATGACTCTCTCATACTTGTATTTTCCTGTTACTGGAGTTGATGAGACGACATGAATAACATTATTTGCAAACTGTGTCACAATTGTGTCATTAAACTCTGGTTGAGGAAGGTCATTCACATAAATGTTAAACAGAATTGGACTGAGACAAGAACCTTGTGGGACACCAGCCGTCGGTATAAAAGGTTCTGTCGACTTGCCATGAAAGGTGGGAATGATTTTTCTTTGAGTTAAGAAATTATAAATTACTCTGAGAAAAGTCCAGTTATGGTCTGGTAGGTCAATGAGTTTGTATATAAGGCCATCACGCCATAAGCTATCAAAAGCTTTATGAACATCTCTGGTGGCAATTAAGGCAAGATTGCCCTGCTGTTTTAGACTTGCTACAGTGTCAAAAATAACATTTATTGCATGATTGGTACCTCTATGTGTTCTAAAGCCAAATTGTTTTTCAGTAAACAAGTGATTAAACTCCATATAGTAATTCAATCTGTTGGAAATGACTTTCTCAAGAACTTTTCCAGTGACTTCAAGTAAAGATATAGGTCTATAGTTCCCAGGTTGGTGGATGTCTTTATTGGGCTTAGCAAGAAAGATCATCCTAGCAGTCTTAAAAACAACTGGAAAATGTCCTGAGGCCAAGATGGCATTAAAGATATTTACCAAGGACTGTTTGCAATTTCTAGGTAGGTACTTTATTTGTTTCATTGTTATTCCAGAGAGGCCAGGGGCTCTATTTCTCATTCTTCCAATAACCTGACTTATCTCTAGTAATGTAATAGGTCTAGTAAGCGGGTGGGTATCTTCAAGAGTTGAAGTATCGATGGTAGGTAGTGGTTGTAGATCATCCAAGTTCTCATCTCTCCATTCATTTACTAACTGATAATGATTATTATTAAATTGACGACTGTTATTGTGAGAGAGAATTTTCTCCCATACATCACCCATCAAATTAGCCTGGTCCTGTGGATCGTCAAGTTTAATTTCAACATCTTCATCATCCTCATCAGTGAAGGTATGAACTAGGTAGTTAGGAGCCTTGTGCTTTGCCCCTAAAAGTTGTCGGATCTTACTCCAAAATTTTGCTGGTTCACGTTTATATTGATTAGCTTGAAGAACTAGAAATTTCCATATGTCTCGTTTGTGTTGACTACTCATGTTAATTAATTCGTGCCTTAATCGGTGCAGTGTAGCTGCTGGTGGTTGTCGCGTTTGAAGATGCCTTCGACATTCTGCTTGATAATTTCTTAAAGTGTCTCTAATTTCTCTAGTAGGTTTATATTGTTGGTATATCTTTGTGGAAGCTAATTGGCAAGTTGCACTGGTAGCTTCAATTATTCGATTGTGCAGGGACCTGATTGCATCATCAATTGCACTGGAAGGTAGATTTTCCAAAGACACAATTTCATCGTCACCCAGATATGCCCTGAAGGGGTCAAATCCTAGGGTGTTAAGGTTGGGTTTAGGAGTTACAGGTATTCTAAATGGAGAAGTTTGTAGTTGTATTATAACAGGGATATGGTCAGATCCTACGTTTCCACCAGGAGATATACGACAGTGAAAGATGTCACAGTCTCTGTTTGTCAGTACTATATCTGGTGTTCCTGGATGAGGACCAATGTACGATTTGAAGAATGGGCCTTGAAATGACAAGTTTCTAGCTGTCATGATATTAAAGAGTTGTTTTCCTTTTAAGTCACCCAGTGGAATACCAGGTCCACAGTTGAAGAGGGCAGGGTGATGAACATTAAAATCTCCAGCTAGAATTGTTGGAATATTTCTGCTTAATATCCTATGCAGAGGAATTGACTCTATATATGGCTGTCTCGGGGGAAAATATCCAGTTCCTATGACTAGTTGTCCATGCGACGTTGTTAGTTCTATTGCAAGAATGTTATCTTCATCAACATGAATATTTTTAAATGTATATCCTAATTTAACCAAGATGGCTACACCACTAAAGGGTCCTCTCGATTTCTCCACAGTACAGTATCCACGTAATTTAATATGTTGATCAACTCTTGCAGCTGTCTCGTTCAAAAGTATAACATCGGGATTGTAGTTATGTAGTTCAACCTCAAGAAGGTAACGGTTATTAAAGAAATGTTGAACATTAAGTTGGAAAATTGTAATCCCCATTATTGCTTTTTCTTCGCTCGTACACTGCGTTCTGAACGCCTGCAAGTAATGTCATGTGTTGTATCTACACTATCCCTGCTGGACTCGTCAAGGGGAGGAGGGAACTTTCGCGTGGATGCTTGTGTATTAAAAATGCCATCATCTTCACTAGAGGCAGTAATATTAACAGACTCATTAGAATCGTTAGAGTCGTTAGAGTCATCATCATAAAACTGAGGTATGCTATTCTCAGTTTCAGGAAGCAGAGGCTCGTGAGAGTTAATGGGAGACTGTGTAGGCTCCAAGGGAATATTAGATCGGCAAGGTGAGTTACCTTGGGAAAGTTCCTGTTCAACAGGATCAGCTACAATAGCGGGAGAGTAGGCACCACTTTCTGGGGCATTGTTATGTTCAGGTGTTGACTTATCGGGTTGAGAGGAGTTGACAACCTGGGTTTTCGAGGAGGGCGATCCCTGGGCCAGGGATGACTTAGGCTCATTTTTAGATGTAGAGTATGGTACATACTTCTTGTTATGAGAAGGCTGGGTCATAATAGCCTTCACATTTTCAGGAATAGTGATGGGAGTGATCCCATTAGCCATTAACAGATCATTTAAAACCTGAGAGCAGAGTTGAATGTCACCACCTGCTGTGTCTTTGGCCACCAAGTACATTAGTTGTGCTCTCGTTATATCCCCGTCTGTGGATACCTGAGACATATGAGATGCGACTGAACCTTGTTGTTGTGTCTGTTGTAAGTGAGGGTTAGATTGGGGCACTCCAAGAGGGGCAGAATTCCAAACATTGGAACCATTGGTAGTGACCTGAGGAGTCCCACTTGATCCAGGCAGAGCTGGGAAGGAAGTTTGGGACATGGTTGGCGGTGCCTGGGGAGTGGTCTTCTTAAAAGTGGATAGTTTCTTGGCGTCAAGAATTTTCTGCATTTCCTTTTTTCTTTCAGGACAAATAGCAGAAACAGCATGATGTTTTCCATTACAGAGGACACATTTAGGTGTATTTTTATTAGTACAATCACGATACGAATGTTGGCCAGAGCAAATGCTACAAATTTGCCCTTGTGTACTGCATTTGTTGTTGTTATGACCAAAGGCATAACACTTGAAACATTGTGTCACACTGACGAAGCGTTCCAGAGAAATTTGGTCAGATGTACATCTGGTGCCAAAACATTTGAAGCCATTTTGACACACAAGTTTGGCCTCCTCAGGTGTCTCGAGTATTAATTTTAAAGTTACCTTATTGTTGTTAGGATTCGAGAATTTGTGTGTTTCTACAGCCCTAAGGTCAGAATTCTTGGCATTTATGTTATCAACAATTTCATTAACAGTGCTGTGTTTCATAAAACTGTTGATTCTGGCCACAAACACAGTCCTCTGAGCTTGATAGCTGTCAGGTGCAACTGGGGTAACACCAGAATTCTTCAGTTTATCCAAGACATCATGCTTTAGTAGTTGAAGTAACTCTTCTTCCGAAGAGAGGAGAAGTACTGCTCCAGCGTGGGTTTGAAAAACATCCACTGGAGCAACAGTTGAGTTGGAGCAAATACATTTGAGAATGTCTTTCATGGACATTTGATTTCCATCAATGCGTAATCTTACACGAATCCTCGCCATGATGCCTGGCAAGGAGCATCTGGCAGAGGAGTTGCTTAACAAAAAGGTATCTTTCCTTAATGTTAGCCTAACATCCTATTTCAGCTGACTTAGGAAGGTCAGCCCCTAAGATAGCCTACCCTCGAGTAGTGAGGGGAAAGGGCCCAAGGCAAAGATCGGCTGGATTTTAAAAAACCACACGGGCTACCAGATGGTCAAAATGCCTTGTGTTAACTCGCCAAAGCGAAGTTGCCGAAAAAGAAGAAGATAGGACAGTCAGAAGGATAGCAATGTATGTAGTGTGTTAAGTGTGTGGGCCAGTGTTGATGTATGGGTGAGGGGAGGATGGGGAAGGATGGGGGGATGGGGATGAGAGGGGTGAACAAGCAAGCAAGTCACCGCCTTACCCTCTTGATGGGATGGGGCTCGAAGTGACTGCAAACAAGTCTCCTCTCAGCTCTGGTGAAGAACTACTCAGGATAACCCAAGTAAATTCTCGAGCAACAGTGTTCAGAGTTGCTCAGCTGAAGAGCAGGAACGACGACGTCTTCTCTCCACGGTGGCTGGGCTGCAACTCTTGTCTATTTGTCTTCTTGTCAATGGAACTCTGTGAACCATTAACTAATATTTTTAATTTATCTCTTCAAACAGGTGTAGTGTCTGATATGTGGAAGATGGCTAATGTAACTCCTATTTTTAAAACAGGGGACAAGTCGTTACCGTCAAATTACAGCCCAATAAGCCTGACCTCAATTGTAGGCAAATTACTAGAGTCAATTATAGCTCAGATTATAAGAAGCCATCTCGATAAACATAGCTTGATTAATGATACTCAGCATGGATTCACAAGAGGCCGTTCTTGTCTAACTAATTTATTAACTTTCTTCAGTAAAGCTTTTGAGGCTGTTGACCACAATAAAGAATTTGATATTATTTACTTAGATTTTAGTAAGGCTTTTGATAGAGTTCCGCACCATAGACTGTTAAACAAAGTGGCAGCTCATGGCATTGGGGGAAAAGTGCTCTCGTGGATCGAGTCATGGCTCACTGACAGGAAGCAGAGAGTGTCCATAAATGGGGTTAAATCAGAGTGGGGATCTGTAACAAGTGGCGTTCCACAGGGATCAGTCTTGGGCCCATTGTTGTTTATAATATATATCAATGATCTTGATGAGGGAATTACTAGTGATATGAGCAAATTCGCCGATGACACAAAGATAGGTAGGATAATTGATTCAAACGTAGATGTTATGGAACTTCAGGAGGATTTAAACAAACTCTATTCTTGGTCAGAAAAGTGGCAGATGCAGTTCAATATAGATAAATGCAAGGTTCTGAAGCTTGGGAGTGCCCATAACCCTAGTACTTATAAGTTAAATGATGTAAAACTTAGCCATACAGATTGCGAAAAGGACTTGGGGGTTATGGTGAGCAGCAACCTTAAACCAAGACAGCAATGCCTAAGCGTACGTAATAAGGCAAATAGATTACTGGGATTTATATCAAGAAGTGTAAGCAAAAGAAGTCCAGAGGTCATACTGCAGCTTTATACATCATTAGTAAGGCCTCAACTAGATTATGCAGCTCAGTTCTGGTCTCCGTATTACAAAATGGACATAAATTCGTTAGAAAACATTCAGCGTAGGATGACTAAATTAATGCATAGCATTAGAAATCTTCCTTATGAAGAAAGATTAAAGACTCTTAAGTTACATTCACTTGTTAGACGAAGAATGAGGGGAGACCTGATCGAAGTGTATAAGTGGAAGATAGGTATTAATAAAGGGGATATTAATAAGGTCTTGAGGATGTCTCTCCAAGAGAGAACCCGCAGTAATGGATTTAAATTAGATAAGTTTAGATTTAGAAAGGACATAGGAAAGTATTGGTTTGGAAATAGGGTAGTTGATGAGTGGAACAGTCTACCTAGTTGGGTTATTGAGGCTGGCACTTTGGGTAGTTTCAAATCTAGGTTGGATAAATACATGAGTGGGAGGGGTTGGATTTGAGTGGGACTTTCACATCAGAGCTTATTTCTTGGGTGGCATTGAAAATTGGGTTGGGCAAATGTTTTGTTAGTGGGATGAATTGCAAAGGACCTGCCTAGTATGGGCCAGCAGGCCTCCTGCAGTGTTCCTCCTTTCTTATGTTCTTATGTTCTTATGTTCACTTCACAAACTGCACTAGTAAGAGCAATGGGACGATAGTGGGAGGCATCATGTCCCGTAGTACCCGGCTTGCGGAAAGGGAGAACAATGGCGGATTTCCACAGCTGGGGAAAAATTCCTTGTGACCAAATAAGATTGAAGAGGTGTAAGAGGCCTACAAGGGCTGACTGATGTAAATGTTGTAACATCCGAATATGAATGTCGTCAGGCCCAGCTACTGATGATCGGCAAGCTGAGAGTGTTGCCTCCAGTTCCTGAAGTGTAAAAGGCACATCATACGGTTCTTCTCTGAGAGAAGAAAAGTCCAAGGGTACTAACTCTCTGGCAGACTTAGAGGAAAGAAACGAGTGACATAGATGGAGCCCCCGGGAAATACAGACCAGATGAGTGCCAATTTCAATGACAACGTCAGGAGGGTTTGCTACATCAACACTGGCAACCTGTAGAACAGGAGCCGGGTAAGGAGAGTATTTACCACTTAGTTTCCTCACTTTTTTCCAGACTGCACTCATAGTGAAAGCAGAGGTGATGGTGGAAACATAATCTCGCCAGCAAGTGCGTTTAGCGTCACGGATGACACGGCGAGCAACCGCACGCTTGTGCTTAAAATCAAGAAGTCTTTCATCGGTTCTATTGTACCGGTACCTGCCCCATGCAGCACATTTCAAACCTACTGCACGAGCATAAGCAGGAGACCACCAAGGCACGCACTTCTGAGAATGCCTGCCTGAGGTTTGGGGTATAGAATGAGAAGCTGCGGTGAAAACTGACGTCGAGAAGAGGTGTAGGAGCTCATCAGTAGAGGATGCAGAAGGAACCTCACTAAAAGCAGTGAGTTGCGAGTAAAGATCCCAATTTGCCCGACCAAACTGCAAACGAGGGCTACGGAAAGGTGGTGAATATGAAGGAGAAGTAAGAATGTTTGGAAAATGATCACTGTCATGTAAGTCCGGTAGAACAGACCAGGTGAAGACTAGTGTAGTGGAGGAAGAGCAGACAGATAGATCGATGCAAGAGAGAGAGTATGAGTACGAGGATCAAAATGTGTGGGAGTACCCGTATTTAAAACATGGAGAAGCGATTAATGCCTTCAAATGGATGCGATGTGAGTCACAATGAGACCCCTGCAGAGGAAATGGTGTTCATTAAAATCGCCAAGTAACAGAAGTGGTGGTGGTAAGGATGAAACAAGAATGGCAAAATCTGGTATAGAAAATGCTCGAGAAGGAGAGAGATATAAAGGACATATTGTAAACCACTTATTCAAGTGGATACGGGCTGCTGTGTTTTGCAGCGAGGTATGGACAAATAGTTGACAGTACGGAATACCTTTGTGTAGAAGGGCACTTTCATTAAAGGTCCCATCTGAGAAAGGATCTGAAGAATACAATAAATTATAGCCTGAGATAGGTTGGAAAACAGTTGAGTGTAATTTTGGTTTTTGTAAGCAAGCACCAACAGGGGAAAACTTGGAAAGCAACATCTGAAGCTCACCCCGATTACCCCTGAGACCGTGGATATTCCACTGTAAATAGGCCATGATTGGCAATAAAGAAAATGCCAGGAATCCATAGGGAAGGGCACGTACGGACTAGAGGGGTTAGAAAAGTCAACATGCGGTGGCATCGGAAGACGTTCAAGCAGTGAAAGAACGGTGTGTTGCAAAGAATGGAGTAGTGGAGATGGAGGAGGGGGAAGTGAAGGAACAGGAGGTGGATCAATGTCCATTGAAGGTTTAGTCTCTGCAATATATTCTGAAATAGCTTGAAGTGTTTCTGAATTCAAAGATGTGTGGGAGACAATATTGGAGGTAGAAGGAGGAGGGTGAGTAAAGATTGGGACAGTAATGGACTGTACTAAAGTAGAGGGGGACGAAAGAGTGTAGGGGACTGGAGAAGAAGTGTGGGAGGGGATAGAAGAGGCAGAAACCTGGGCGGTGGCAGAAGAGGAAGAAACTTGGGAGGGGATGGGGGTGGAAGGCATAGTACGAGGAGGAGGGTGAACCTCCACACTTGTAATAGAGCCAGAGAGAGGGGAAGAACTAGGCACAGAGACTGGAAAGGTAAAATGTGGAGGTAGAGGAAGGGAAGGAGGGGGCAAAGAAAATTTGAGCAATCGGGATTTTTTTGGATTTCTGAGTAGAGGGGCGACTGGTATAATGTGTCGTACGAGGCCTTGTCGATACCGGGGCTTGTGAGGAAGGACGCAAAGATGTGAGAACAGACTGAGCTGTAGTAGGGACGTCAGAGCCCAGGACAGCAAAGGGATTAGATACCAGAGTGGCTATGGGAGGGGTAACAACAGAGGAGGCTGCAGAAGATGGGACCCGAGAAGTGGGGGGACGTTTTGAAATGCGAGAATAAGAAACACGGGATAGTCTCCCTTGGAGGCGGAGATGAGAAACTGCCATAGCATAAGGGAGACCTTCTGCCTCTTTGAAGCAATGGATTTCATGCTCATTTAAGTATACCTGGCAACGGCGAGAGTACGATGGGTGCACCTCCTGCAAGACGTATTAGAATGGTCGTCAGCACCACAGACTGTGCATTCGGCTATAGATCTGCAATATTTCGCTGGATAACCAAAACGCCAGCAATTTCTACACTGTTGCAGTGTAGGGATCACCTTTCGAACTTGTAACCGATGTCCCGCGACATAAATAGAGGACGGGAGTTCACAGCTGTTGGAAGTTAATCGAGCCACATTGCAATGGTAATGTCTCCGCCCACAGGCAGGAAGGACATAAGTGTCTACTTTGATCATTGGAAGATCCTGTAGTTCCACCTGTTCTAGAATGTCATTGCCACATGTCTGGAAATTCTGTTGGACTATGGTATGGGGCAGAATGACAGTAACGCAACAAGAATTGGGAGAAAGACGTTTTTCAATAGTGATAGGAGTTGTATCGATATGCTATAGGGGAGAAAGATCATGAGCTTGTGTAGCATTCTGGACAGTGACGATGCATGTACCGCTCTTGAGCATAAATTTAAATATCTCTACCAACATGGCATAGGAGCGCTTTGCCAATACTATGGGTGGAAAGATAGGCAGAAGAAGTCGGTCTTAAAGTATAGAATTTAGTCCATTGTGTGGTCTGAAACTGAGCGCGGAGAGGGAGTGCATGATGTGTTGGTCTTTTCCGACTGGGTCTCCATTGTTAGGTTACTCCTTTTCTTTTTGTTTTTAAGAAAAAAAAAGAATAAAAATAAAGAATAAAAATAGGGGGGAGCGGGGAGGAATAGTTCCCAGGAGGAATGAAAGGGCCAGAAATCTCCCTCCGCTCCCAAGAGGACCTCAGCACTGCAAGTAGCACAGATGCAGCATGGAATCCGTGCCATACCCTACCCTTCATGCCAGTAAACCAGCAATCCGGGGTAGCAACCTCACATCTGCCTAGCTACCTTGGTAGACAAAAGAGAGGGCGGCCGGATATCCGCCACAAAGCATACCTCCTTCGGCCACCACCCCCAGAATCCGAAAGGTGGCTTCCAGAGATACACCCGTCGCCCAAAAGACACCCAAAGCCTCCCTCCAGGATACCGGAGAGGGATCGGGACATCCCAAGGCAATCCAGATTCCACGGCAAACTATGGCACCATCAAGAACCTCACTGGAATGGGATGGACCCCAGAACCCTTTCCCCTTCTAGGAACTAGCAGGCCTGTGGGAAAAATCCCAAAGGCCAAAAAGAGGAAGGGCAAGAGGAGGAGGAGGAAAGGAAAAAGGGGAGGATGGGATAGGGAAGGGGGGATTGGGGGGTAATTAGGTTCGGTCTGAGGAAGGAGACCAACAGGTCTAATTCTTCAGACCAAGAGCCTCTTCACCATGCAACGGAACCCCCCTTGAAGAGGGCAATAGTGATAGGAGTAGTATCGATATGCGAAAGAGAAAGATCATGAGCTTAGGTAGCATTCTGGACAGTGACAATGTGTGTACCGCTCTTGAGAGCATGAAATATATCTGCCAACATGGTGTAGGAGTGCTTTGCCAATACTATGGTTGGAAAGATAGGCAGTAGAAGAAGTCGGTCTTAAAGTAAAGAATTTAGTCCATTGTGTAATCCGAAACATTGTGGAGAGGGAGTGCATGACCGGCTGGCGATTCAAAAATTGCCGCACTCTAGAGGGAGAGGCCAGAAGCATAGGGTGGAGGTCTGACAAATCGGAGGAGTCGGTTGAGACCCCAGTACCTGAAGCTGGTGATGTAACAGCACCAGCAAGAGGTACAGGGGCATCAGGAGTGTCCAAAGAGTGGTCAAAAAACGAGGCAGGGTCAGAAAGGGGTGCGGTATCAGTAAGGGGCCTGGGGGTAGCAGGTTCATGGATCAGGGCTTCCATAGTTAGGTTACTTCTTTCTTTTTTGTTTTTTGAAAAAAAGAGGGGAAATTTAAACCCATGTGTGGTGGCCCAGTTGGAAACATGGTCTACCGCATGCTGGAGAGAAACTGTAATGAGGTGACAGTCAGCGCCTGCACAGGCAATAGCAAAGTCATCAACATAGAGTGATGACCAAATATTTGATGGAAGACTAGAGGCCAAATCATTTATATTAAGGAGAAAAAGTGTTGTGCTCAGAACACATACCTGGGGGGGACACCTTCAGCTTGGATAAAGTACGGGGAGAGCACATTATTAACCCGAACACGGAAATGCCTGTCAGTTAAAAAGTTCTTAAGGAAGGATGGTAGATTGCCTCGGAGGCCTAAGGAGTGGGCTTGGGCTAAAATATTATACCTCCAAGTTGTGTCAAATGCCTTCTCAAGGTCAAAAAATATGGCAATAACTGAGTGGTTATTCACAAAGGCATTATGAACATACGTATCCAAGTATAGTAAGGGGTCTATGGTAGAACGTCCCTTACGAGAGCCATATTGATGAGTGGAGAGACTGTTGTGTGTCTCTAAATACCACATTAAACGTCTATTTACCAGGTGTTCCATCACTTTGCAAACTGCACTGGTAAGAGCAATGGGACGATAGTGGGAGGCTTCTTGTCCTGTAGTGCCTGGTTTGCGGAAAGGGAGAACAATGGCAGATTTCCACAGCTGTGGAAGAACTCCTTGTGACCAAATAAGATTGAAAAAACATAATAGGACTGCAAGGGCTGACTGATGTAAATGTTGTAGCATACGAATATGAATGTCGTCGGGCCCAGCTGCCGATGATCGGCAAGCTCAGAGTATTGCCTCCAGTTATTGAAGTTTAAAAGTCATATTATACTGTTCTACTCTGAGAGAAGAAAAGTCCAAGGGTGCTAACTCTCTGGCAGACTTTGAGGAAACAAACGAGGGGCATAAATGGGGCCCTTGAGAAATACGAACCAGATGATTGCCAATTTCATTGGCAACATCTAGTGGATTTGCTATATCAACACCGGCAACCCGCAGAACAGGAGCCGGCTCAGGAGAATATTTACCACTCAGTTTTCGTACTTTTTTCCAGACTGCACTCATAGAGGAAGCAGAGGTGATGTTGGAGACATAATCTCACCAGCAAGTGCGTTTAGCATCACGGATGACATGGCGAGTGATCGCATGCTTGTGCTTAAAATCAAGAAGTCTCTACGTGGTTCTGTTGTACTGGTACCTGCCCCATGCAGCGCGTTTCAAACGTACTGCACGAGCACAGGCAGGAGACCACCAAGGCACGCATTTCTGAGAATGCCTGCTCGAAGTTTGGGGGATAGAATGAGAAGCTGCAGTTAAAATGGAGGACTAGAAGAGGTGTAAAAGCTCATCAATGGACGATGAAGAAGGAACCTCACTAAAAACAGTTAGTTGTGAGTAAAGGTTCCAATTTCCCTGATCAAATTGCCACCGTGGGATACGAAGAGATGGTGTATATGAAGGGGAAGTAAGAATGATTGGGAAATGATCGCTGTCATGTAAAACAGGGAGAACAGACCAGGTGAAGTCTAATGCAGTGGAGGAAGAGCAGACTGAGACATCGATGCAAGATTGAGTGTGAGTCCGAGGATCAAAATGAGTGTGAGTACCCGTATTTAAAACATGGAGGGGGTGGGTGGCAAGAAAAGCCTCTAACTGAATGCCACAGAAATCACAGTGAGACCCTCAGAGGAAATGATGGGCATTAAAAT